>NW_026623247.1:914725-953219 GCF_030028575.1 Malurus melanocephalus
AACAAGAAACCCAAAAAACTTTGGGAAATTTCAGTTATTAGATTCCAGGTCCTAAAAATGCTCCCATCTGAAAAAGGAAAACAGGGGGCTTCAAAGGTTGCTATGTAGCTTCATACCAGAATTTTAATGAAGCATTCAAATSAGCTAGGAAAATCAATGCTAAATTTGGTAAGTAATAAAAATAAGGAAATTAAAGTAATGAGAATCTTTAATAACATAATTATTACTTAGTTATTGAGAAGAAATGTTTTTTAAGTGATTATGAACTTGTATGACCTACTGCAGAAGGGAGAAAAGAAAAAAATAACCCATAAATCTATGGGATTAAGATTAACCTGGAATTTTTAGATTTTTTTTAACAAACATGTATATCATGCCTGATAATTTTCCTTCAGGTAATAATTTTTTTTCTTTACATATGAAGATGTTATTAGAAATAGTTACTAGAAGAGGTTTATTATGTAGCATAACTATCCAGCTGAATTTTGCTATGACCAGTACACTGAGGCAACTTCAATAAAAGCCAAAAATCCTGTGTAAATTTGATTGGAGAAAGTTTAGTTTCTATACTTCTATACAAAATGCTGCACAATACTGGATTTTTTAAAATGCAGTAATAGAACACTAAAAAAAAAATATATATATATATGTTATTACTTTAAAACCAAAAATCTCTTGTAAATAATTTTACTTAGATTCTAGATTGCAGAAATCTGACAATTTCTCACTTTAATTCATAGGTATTTGTAGTCTTCGCAGTTTTGATGTGRTCCACATAATGCAGTGATATCAGACTGTTCCTTCTGTTTCGATATTGCGTACCAGGAGTCTTGAATGGTTTGGATGTTTTGAGATCTTTTCGGGTGTCATTTAAAAGGCATTAATTGCCCCCTTTATCTAGCATTCTTAACAATCTTGGGGAAAAAATGCTGTTAAAGAAACTGTGTCCTTATTTCTTAATGTGTATCCTAGGAAGTTTAACATAAATTACTAAATTAAATGAATTGTCTTTTGGATGATGCTGCATTCAGTCTCATTTAAGGAATGAGCAGTTTTCCAGCAAAAATGAGTCAGTCCTTAAAAATGGGGAAAAGTTCACTGCTGAAATTTTAATGACAAAGTTCATCTTGTATGTAAGTTATACAAAGGAGTAATTTTAAGCTGATGTTTCACCCTTTGTCCATATATACATTAAATTATTAATACTTCTTTCAAAATAATGAAAAAAGAACTATAAATGACTCCATATTTGCTTCTGCAGGAGTCACATAAGACTAAAGAGTAATAAAAAAGAAAATTGAAATAAGTACCTTATAAAAAAAAAAAAAAAAAAAAAAAAAAAAAAAATTGAGAAAACAACTTTACCATGGTATGGAAGTAAGTGGATTTTTAGCATGTGCTTCTGGATGATATAAGGTGGTTGTAGGTAACTGGAAGAATGAGTTTTCTAAAAGCAAGGAGCTGGTTTGCTTGATCCATGAGTAAARTACTGAAAACCAAAAAAATATGTTGATTAGTTTTCTTAAGTATATTTGCTTCATATGTTTGTTTTACTGATGCTGACAGTGGACAACTTTTTTGCTTTCACTATTAAATAGAAAGYGGTCCTCTTGCATGTACTTTGCAGTATGTAGCTGTCTTAGATTATTTCAGAAGGATAGTCAGAACAGGTAAAGTTACTACTTTGTCAACTAATGTAAAACAAAGAATCTAAATCTGCAAAGATTCATAACAAACTCAAAAACTCCTAGCACTTTTGTGCCATTACATTTTATTTCTGCATTATATTATATCTTTAGTTCAAGTCCAAAAATCTCTGCATTTATATGATTTCATTTTTATTAAAAATAGTTTCCATTCCCCAAGTATTGTGGCATAAAAAAAAAACTACAAAAGAGTTTTTATGTGAATTCTTTAAGCAAAAAGAAAAAAAAAAAAATAGAAAGAAAACCTAAAATAATTGTTTCTGTATTTTTCAAAACTACTAGAGACTTTAAATCCTTCACATATTTTTGGTATTGTGATTTACACTTTTAAAACATTTTGCACTTTAAAGGCTGTGAAGAAATCTCTGTGTTCCTTCTTGACTCATACTGCAAAGATGCCTCTGGGTGTGATAATTGGATTCTGCTTGGATGAAACTAAACCATAAACTCCAAGAACAGTAATCCTACTAACAGAAGGTAATTCTATATATACATATTCTCTGTCCTGAGTAGATATTTGGACTACTTTTTCTTGTATTTTAAAGTCTGGTGACCCTTGAACATACGGGCAAAATACCAATGTTAACGTAAAAATAACCCCAAAMCTACTTTTTGCACTTCTTCATCTGGAAATTGTATAGATAATGATTAAAGATATCAAATTCAGAATTTCTACTGGTCTGTCAGTAGAATAGGGGGAATAGGGGAAGGAAGGGAAAGAGACAACATTTCTGTGTTAGAACTGAAGAACCTTCACATTCAAAGCAGTGATGGAGATTCCATTTCTCTGAAAGATTAAAAATAATTATTAAAAAGTAGCAGATAAATAGTTGAAAGAGAAATAAATGCCTTGTTAATAATAACCCTCTTTAGCCAGAATTAAACCACATTCTTTTCCTTATGAAATAAAATTCTTCTCCAAAAAGAGTGGGATGTTAATAAAGGAAAYTTGTTCTTATTGCATGTGCAACTGTAGTGCAAACAATAACCAATGAGCCACGGAGGTAATTTTTTTCTAGAAGCTTTACACTTAATGGGATGCAGATGCAATAAAAAACTGAAATAAATCAGAACATCTAAGAAGGTACTGAGAATAACTGAAAACAAAAATCCTTTCTTTTGTGAAAAACAGAAACACACAAGCTCTTCCTCTTTCTTAACGTTCTGTACAACTGGATTTTGCTATGTGCATTACAGAGGAGGTGGGATGTTTGCTCTTGAAAGAGRTATAATTACACAGGAGGCAATTCACCACAGAGAACTGGCCAGAAGAACAGGAGAAAACATCATAATGCTAAAGGATGGAAAGTTTTCTCTGCCTGAGCTAAGAATTGAAAAGGTTAATTGAAAATCTTCCCAGAAGTTCTTGTAACTTCATTGTTGGGGGTTGTTTTCTTGTTTGTTTATTTCTCATTTAAGAAAAATGGCACAGAAAACACACAATTTGTATCTCTAAAAGCAATCCTGGTTTGAGTACAGCTGGTGTCTTCTATTTTTGACATGCTATAGGTCTCATTTCCTTCTCCCTTTGTTATCTACATGCTCTATTTTGTGACAGATAATGTTTATCTTTTTTCAATAAAGCTCCATTTGTTGTTTCAGTCTGCATGTCCTTATGTAATATTTCCAAGGAATATGATACTGAGAAGTGGGAAAGAATTATGTGGAGTACCTTAGCAGGAAGATTTTCTCTAAAAGTATTCCTCCTTTAGGAAAGAACATACACATATATTAGAGACATAATATCTACCAAAAATTATCCTGTGCACACAAGCCCTGTGGAATTCATTAATTAGTGAACCCTGGGGTTCACTATTAAACTAACTAAACAGGAATGTATTTGAAGCCTTCCACCTTTTCACTTGTAAGTAATGTAAACCAAAATTAAGCACCAGGGTTGCTTCTGGCAGTTCAGAGTGGTTTCTCAAGTACTATGTAGAAGCAAGTGTTTCTCAAAAGTTAAGTTAAGAAATTAATTAGAGAATAAATTATTACTAGAAAACATTTAGCTTTGCTAAACCGATAACACAGCTGAGACTGACTGAAACAATTTGAGATAAAGCTACACAAATACAACCCATTTCGAATTGCAGAAAGAGAAAAAATTATTCAGACTTCTTTTTGATACTCTATGTACAAAAAAGTCTTGCTTTTGCCCCCCTTGAATTATATTTATATATAGCTCCATGCAGATAGAGAGGCACATAGATGTCTTTTAAATTCTAACTAAGTCCTTGCTAAGGTAACTAAGTCCYGTTTTCCAGACATGTCTGTAAAAGTTGTGTTTTCTTCCATGCCTCTTATACAATTGAGAAATATAAGTGTTTTCCTTCTCTTCTGCCAGAGGCTACCGCTGAGAATGTTCAATGCGAAACCATCCCTGAAGATTCTAGCAAACTCTCATTGCACAAGATAAAGATCCAGAGATTGCCTTAGGTTTGCAAATCAAATTCACCAAATATAAACACTCTTTTGAAATACATATTTGGATTTAATTCTTTCTTCATCCATATGACAACATGATTTTCTTCTAGATATCCATATGCAAGCAAATATCTGTTTTTATAATAATAGTTTCCAGTAAATGACTCCACTTGGTCTTTCTTGGGAAGTCATAGAGATCCTGAATTCAAAGTGGAAAAAAAGGAGTTATTTTGAAAAGAAAAATATGAAGATGGTTGTTGTATGTTGTATTGTTTGTCTTTCCTTTCTTCCATGGTTAAAGAAGTTAATATAGACTTAGATGTGTTCCATTTCTTTAGTGGAATAAACTAACTCACATTTCAACATAAAAGATAGTTAATTATATGACCACTTATTCAAAGTCCTTCCCTGGCTGACAGGAAGTTAAACAATGTAAAAAGAAATCTCAATGCATAAGGATGATAAAATTCATAAAGAAAAGTCAGCCCCTACATAAAAGAAAAATGGAAATATTTACTACTTTTTTCTTTGTATTTTGTATTTAGAGATATTTATAAACACAGGCTTTGTAAAATATTTTCCTGGTTCGTATGCCTTAGAAGGTGGACCAAGAGAAAAATGTTATGCAGTTCACTATGAGATTTGCACTTATTAGAGATTCCTATCACTTTGGTGATRAGATAATGCTCTTTTAAAGAATCAAACTTGATTTGCATATCATCTGGAAGAGTGGGTAGATAGGCAATACATAGTTCACAGAATCTTAGAATCATAGAATATTAAGGACCATCTGCTTCCAAGTCCCTCTGCCATGGACAGGGGCATCTCCTCTAGATCAGATTACTCCAGATTTTATTCAACCTGACCTTGAACATTTTGGGGCATCCACAAGCTCCCTGGGCGACATGTTCTGGTGTCTCATCACCCTCATAGGAAATAATTTCTTCCAAATACCCAGCTTAAATTTCCCCTCTTTCAGTTTGTAYCTATTAGCCCTTGTCCTGTCACTACAGTTCCTGATGAAGACTCCCCCTCCAGCTTCCCTGGAGGCCCCCTTCAGATACCAGAAGGTTGCTGTGAGGTTTCCATGCAACCTTCTCTTCTTCAGGCTGAACAGCCTCAATTTCCTTGCCTGTCTTCAGGCAGATGAGTCCTCCAATCCCCATATCAGCTTTGTGTTCCTCCTCCTTACTTGCTCTAAAGTTCCATGTTCTCCTTCCTTTGGATCCAGCAGAACTGCAAGCAATACTTCAGGAAGGTCTCATAGGAACAGAGTAGAGGGAAAAAATCACCTCCCTGGTCATTTGATTGACCTGCTGGTCACATCTCTTTTGGTGCAACCCAGGACATGATTGGGTTTCTGGGCTGAGTGCACATTGCTGTTCATTCTGAGATTTTCATAATAATCACCTGCAAGTCCTTCTCATCACAGCTGCTCTCAATCTCTTCTATGCTAGCATRTCAAAATGCCTGGGGTTTCACTAATCAGGTGCATTTTGCCTTGTTCAGCTTCATGAGTTTTGCACAGACTCATGTCTCAAGCCTGTCCAGGTCCCTTTGGTATTGCCAGTGAACTTGCTGAGGGTGTCTTTGATCCCGCTGTCCATATCACTGACAAAGATTTTGAAAATACTGAACCCAGTTCAGACCTCTGAGGGAGTCACTGTCACTGGTCGCCACYTAGACAATGAGCTGTAGACCACAACTTTTTGCATTTGACCATTGAGCCAGTTCTTCTTCCACTGAGTGGTTCATCCATCAAATCCACATCTCTCCAATTTAGAGACAAGGATGACATGCAGGACAGTGTCAAAGACTTTATATAAATCCAGATAGACAAAGTCAGTTGCTCTGCCCCATTCACCATCTGTAGTCCCATCACAGGAAGCCATGAAATTTTCCAGGTATGATTTTCTCTTAGCAAAGCCGTGTTGGTAATTACCAATCACCTTTTTGTTTTCCACGGGACTTAGAATAGTTTCCAGGAGAATCTGTTCCACAATCTTGGCTGGCAACAGAGGTGAGACTGACTGGTCTGTAGTTCCCCAGTTCTACTTTTCCCTTTCTAAAAATGGGGGTTATATTTCCCTTTTTCCAGTCATCATAGGATTGGGATGGATAGGGCTCTCCCTTCCCTAAAAATCTGGTTTAAAACCCCCTTCACTTGTCTGGCAAGTCCCTGACCAAATACATTTTTCCCCTTTGACAGGTGGACCCCATCAGCCTCCAGCAAACTAGRTTTGCCAAAATAAGTTCCATGGTCTAACTGAAACCTTGACTCCACTACCATTGCTCTAACAGTTTGACCTRTCAGATTTGGTTGGTCACTTCCTCTCTTTTGACCTGGAAGGTTGATGAAAAGCTACTTGAGTCCCAGAGTCCTTTACCTCCTTTCCCAGGKCTCTGTAGTCTCTCTTCATGCTTCCCAGAATTCTGCTGGCTATATCCCCTTTCCCCAGAAAGAAAATTAATAGTGGTAATAATCAGTGGATTTCACTGGGCTTGGGACCTCCTTTCACTAGGCTTACCACCTTCTCATTAACATCCCTGATCCAGATTCCTGGAAGGCAGCATACTTTCCTTGCAAGCATGTCAGACCAACAGATGAGTGTCTCTGTGCCTCTTAAAGAAGAGGCAYCCATAACTATCACTAGCTGCCTCTTCTTGCTTGAGAAAATTGTTAATTTCTTTCTTTGTGGAGCAGATCTGGCTGTTGCAGTTATCTCTGGCTGCTCTTCCAGTGTGATGGATGTTGTTTCATTAGGTTGCACAGTTACCATGTGGTTCTAGGTGGGCATGGACAGCYGAGTGAAAATTGCCTGGTTTTGAAGAAAAACTTTAGTTAGTTTTCTTCCTCTCTCTTTTATTTTTTTTTCTCCCCACTTTTTTCCTATCCCCCATCTTTTTGCTGTCCCTTCTTTCCACGTGTTCCTGGGAGCTCCTCAATGGGCTTACTAGTGGAACTGGCTGTCCAGCTGCCTCTCAGCCTCCTGGAATTGCTGTCTTTTTKACTACTTCCTGCAGCTCCACCTCTTGCTGAAGGTCCTTCACAAGGGTTCACCTGTCACAATTCATTGAATTACTTCTTTCCATGCCTGATTTGCTTGCCAGAGCTTCTGGGTCCACATATTGCTTTGAGCAGCTGGCTGGGTAACTTTAACCTCGGGAATTCCCCTATAGCCAGCAGTTTCCCCTGGACTTAAATTCGTTGCCACTGATGTGGATGTTGCTGCTCCTTTTGGTGAAAGAATGTACACTTGCTTTTCCTATATTTTTCCTTGTTTTTACTTTATTTTATTCTGAAACTTTCATATGGAATGTGTGGAATACAAGTTTATCCAGCTATAACATGGTTTTTGAACAACAAGATAGAAGACTAAATGAAAATGGTTTCCTCATATAGAAGGCACTATTCCTTATTTGAAGCCACTTCCAAAAAATTGTTCTGAAATTTTATGTTAGATTTGATATAAATCAGAACATGGAAATTTAGACATTCAAACCCAAGGCATTTATAATTTAATTAATAAAAAATAGGAATTTAATGTAGTATGAGAAAAAATATTAAAACAGAGACAGCATGTCTATCATGGGAAAGAGTATTTCAGATTTCCTACAACACTTTATCATCAGACATTAACTTAAAAATAGTCTCATCAGAGTTTAATATTGATGAAATTGTTTTAAGTGTACATCTCATTTAGGCAAACTAGTGACATCATGAGTTCTTGTGTACCTAAAACAGGTTTTATGCCAAGGCCATGATAAAACACTCAGTATTTATGTGTATCAGATAAAAATGGAATAAAAAGTATAAAAGAAAAATCATACACCAGTAACTTGTAAAGCTCCTAATTGTCTAGAAAACCTGTACATGGTTCTCTCACTTGACTGGTTCTCTCAGCTTGAGAGATCTGATGTCTGCCAATTCTTGCATCATCACAATTTTTAGTTTCAAAGACRTGTCAAAAGCTCTTGGATCAGTGTGGTCAAATGTTGCTCTACTGTTAATCTGTAACAAATGTAGTTTCTGTGCAGAGTGGAGCATATAGCAGTGCAGGGTCACTCATCACTAGGATTACCAATCAGCTTCTGGGACCAACACTAATGTGCCACAGTGATACAAGATTTTTGCCTGTGAAAGTACAACACAAGCCCAGTTAATTTTTGAGGCAGCATGCTGAGAGKTAAGAGCTGGAATCTGAAAATTATTGCACTTGAATAAAATCACTTCAGTCCAGCTGAGAGCGTAACAATTTAAATGCTGATCTTGAATTGTTATTATGAGCACTTGGGCACTCATTCTTTCCAGTAGAGATTGAAAAATTTACCTAAAAATAATTAAAAATTTTATACCATAAAGTAAGTGTGAAAAAATACAAGTTATGCAAAGAAAATTGATAAGAAAGACAAATTTTTTCTTATATATTTTTATGTGAATCTTTAAAATTATGCAAGTGCATGAACTGTTTTTGTAAMGTATGAATGGACACTATTCCTAGTTTATTATGAAGATCCGCTATTAATGTGTTTTTACCATCCAAGTTTGTTTTCATRTACTCTTCAGATGTAGACAATAATGAATGTTTCAGACTAGGTCTGGTTTCTTATGGTAAACAATCATCCATTATGTAGTTCCTCATAGCAACTGCTTTGAACTAATTTTTGGCATTAATTGCATTCTAATTGTGTTCTAATTGCAAAGTTGCAATAATTTATGGCAGTATCTATTTAAAAAGAAAGACTCTATATAGTGAAGTTCCAACATTGTTGAAATGAACTTATTTGGGATTATTTAAAATTTTTATTCAGATTAACATTTYTAGAATAAATATATATGATGTGAAAATTGTCATGCTGGTTCGTATCCAGGGTTATCTGGATTTATATTCTGTCTGAGAGATTGGGGTGTGTCAGCARAGGGTAAACAGATTGAACAATTAAGAAAAGAAACAAGCCACATAGCACCTCATTTTAGGAATTTTTTGTTTCACCCACATTTCTAGAAGACAAATTTAAGATTACTTTCTTTCTAATGCTGAAAATATACAGACACAGTATAATTTTAAGTCTTCTTAAATGTTGTTTCTAAACTTTTATACTGTGTGTAACATGCTACTCATATGTGAGAAATTGTAAAAAGGGAATYAGAAATTTGGAGAAATGGATTAGAACGAGAAGATATGAGATTCTTGCGTCCAATATTCTCCCCTGCACCTCTTCCCTTTCCTGAGAGCTGTGAATAAACTCTCTGTTCGAGAGARACAAACAAAAGTTTGTCCATGAATATGCAGCTGTCTGCATGTCTCACAAGCTCTTTTTGTTACACATGGTGACTTMCCAGCTTGAAGAGCATGGACAGCCTCATGTTCATACACCTGTTCCTGTTAMAGGCTGAGGGAAGAGACCATTGCCATTCAGTAGGGCTAATCCTTCTTCAGATTCAAGTCCAAGTAGAAAAGGGTCACTCTTAAATATTGGCCAGGGGGCACTGAGGAGGCATTGCAAAATGTCAATGATTTCTCTATTAATTTTCCCATCTATGACAACCTTTGTTAAAAAAATCCATCTTAGATGTGTTGTAGTCAATGACTGGATTGTGATTGGCATGAGACATCTTACAAGGGAACATTTGAAAGAAATTCTGAAGATTGAAGTTTTTTCTATTTTTCTATTTTTCTATTTTTCTATTACGTTCATTCTTGGCAAATTAATATGTCTTAATTTTTTGAAGCCTGGCACATGCTCCATGATTTCTAAAGTTTTTGCCTGTAAGGAATGTAAAGAAAGGTTTAGAGCATCCTTTGCACTCTGGCATTATTTGTGAAGCTTTTATCTTTTTCCATGTGCAGTTCAATCCTTCACTCCTGAAGAATTACATAGATACATTATCCGTCACTGGGTTTCTAAATTATATATAAATACAAGATATTTCATAGCAGTGAATGTAATTACATTGCAAAAAATATCCTAATAATAGCATAGTTACCATATGAGTAATAACAGTCTACAACAACTTCTGATAATATAATTTCCTCCACTTCATAAAATAGACTTAAAAGTAGAAAATATTTGTTGGGTAGAGAAACAGAAGATTGTTGTTGCTGTTCGTTTCATACTTCATTTTCACTGCATCCTACTTATATGTAAACAGAACCAATTATATCATTATTAAAAAAAAAAAAATTAAAAAAAAAAGAAAAAAAAAACCTGAGAGGAAAAATAGTGTAGCCATTATACACACATTTATAGTAATTTTAAGGTAATCTATGCAAGAACAATGAAATGTGTATCATTGTAAGATATCTTTAATCATTAGTTTGCTTAGGTTAAAAAGGTTGTAATCGCCATGTTTCTCGTGAAGCCTGCAGCGGAGAAGAGACACTGGCGCACAGACCTATTGTCACCTTAGGAAGAAGCTCAGGTAGAGGGTTGTWTTTAAGTAAACTAGACAAAGGTTGTTGAAAATTGAAAGCAAAGGGTTTAACCATATTTCTTCAAATACTGTGATACAGAAAAGGACATGGTAAGTTGCTGTCTTATTTTGTTCTTTGTCACCTCTGTCTGCATGTCCCCTGATTTTATCCCTACACAAAGCAGACAGAAAAGTCAATCCCATCAAGACGATAAATAGTGTGGCAAAACGGGCTTCCTAATGAGAATTGCAGAAGAGAAACCAGGAGCTACTCTTCACTCTGTGTGGGGACCTCTTAGGCATTGCTWCTTTGGAGAGAGAATGTTGAAACCATCAATCACAATCTGAGCTGCATACTGTGGCAGCATCTGGGAAACATCCCGATGTCCGTCTACACTCCTCTCCTGCTCACTCAGCCACTTGGCTTCAATGCAGAATTTTATCTCCAGTGCAAGTCAAGTGTCTTTTCAATAGTACACAAAATTTATATATTCATCACRGAATCTAATGAAGTGCAGTCTTGAGCTTGGCACCATGCATAACCTTTCTGAGGCCRTATGTGTTTACAGCAGAAAGTGATTTCTTGAGAGCTTGTGTTGATTCAGCTGATCCTGAACTGGCTGTAAGGSCCCTAATATGGAAGCCAGCCTCCAGGAGCCTCCAAAACATCTACCAAGAGTTCAATTAACAAAGATCCAGCTGAACTGGTGATAGGACCGATGGGAATTTTTGTTCTAAATGTCTAACATGTTCAGGCTATCTGGGAGATGCGGATAAATGCAGTGTTAGTAGCACTGACATGGGAATGAGGGACTTAGGTACATTTTTTTACACCCTGAGGCAGCAGAACTACATTAAGAAAGATGGGATTTGTGCTTTCCTTGGGGAAACTTCAGGCCACAGTTAGAAAAAGGCTCATAAACTGGCTGACTGGGAAAGAAAAGCCACAGAACTGTTCTGTGGAATTATGAATCCTGTTGCAGTGAATCCCCCAGCAAGTAAAAAAACAGGTTTAAAGTGATTGTTAATTTGGTATTTACTATTGATCTGCCCAGAGCAAACATGCAGAACATCATACCAATACTGATATCAAGATATTTTCTAATAATTAGTTTTAATTATGTCTACAGGTGGGCTATAATCAGAAAATATTTTAATGAGTTGTTTAGGCCCCATGCGTTTTACTTCATTAATATCCCTTCTCTTTCTGTCAAACTTATTAGAGAAGGATTTTAAAGCTCAGACAAAGCATGCTGTTAAAGGCACAGCAGGTATACACAGCTGGAGTAGGACTGGGTTTTAATTCAGTAAGTATACTGGCCAGTAGGATAAAAGAGCCATCTCAGGTTGACACTGTTATCCATGCCGAGTTATATGCAGAACAGAAAAAGAAGTAGAATAGCCTCAGGTACAAGAAATGGCTATTTCAGAATTCAGTATTTTAGTACATTGTAGTAAGAAATAAGGACAGTGATGGTGTTAACTTGGAGAGAAATTTGGAAACATACAATATAAAATAATTTGAAAAGCAAGAATATCCTTCATTTTAAAAGAAAAGAAAACATCTTTATGTTTGTATTTCAGAGTAAGAGATTTTTGCATTATTTTTTTTTCTGTAAGTGGGTGTTAGATTTAGCTGTATCCATTTTTTGTATTCACAGACCTGACGATCTGGCATAGCATATGCTACATTCTTTCCCTGGGTAGTATAGTAACTAAACTAATTTGCTCTCCTTGAAGCATAGAACTGATTTGATTCAGAATATAACCTGAAGCAATTCCTGGGAAAAGTACAATTTCATGTGCCCCACACTATATGTTGCAGCTTCATTGAATATAATTTTTCATTTTTGCGCCTTGCATTTACCAGGAAATAGAAGTTCAGAAAATTACTAGTGACTACTTTTTATTTTGTTTTGTTTTGGGTTTTTTCTTGTGGGGTTCCTATCTACTCTGCTGTCTTCAACTGTTAATGCTARCAGTCTACACAAAGCATTTATTTATTTTTACAAAGTTGTATGCAATTCTGAGCATGCTAATCTTTTCTTTACAGCCACCAGAGCAAGTCAGCAACATAATGTAGCTAAATTAAAGTTAGCAAGACAAAATGGTGAATATAACCTGCAGTTTAACCTCAGAGCAAGTCTTCAGGAGAGGGTTTACTTTTAATACCTGCAAGTAAAACTGTTAGGTTCTTTTTACAAGAGAAATTTTAGAGGAATTGCACAGCCTTTGCCTTCATGACAACTAACTAGCAGACTAAATCCTGGAGCAGATAATCCTAGTGCTTTGATTATAAAGAAAAATCTTATGACAATTAAGTACTTAAATACTGTCCATGGCTTCTCCCTTTTCTTTGCTATCTCCTTGAAAAGGTCCTCATCCAGGTTATCTTCCTGAAATTAAAATTCCCATGTTTCAGTACTCTTACCAATAGGCACAAATGACAAGATTTGGTGTTTTGGTCTCCTTTATCATTTGTTGATCACATTTAGGACTCTGTATGTTCCTGTTTATGTCTTCCTAATTATTTATTTTCCCTTTAATACTGAAAAGGTTCTTGGTCAGATACCCTAAGGAAGCAGACRCCTCTGTTTCCACCTACAATTAAAGTATTTAAAATCCAACCAGCTCAATGCAGCCATATTATAGAACAGCATACAATGAAATTGAAGCTGTCTTTATGGGGTGATGTTTTCAGGAGATGAAAAGAGCTGTCCACTTCAGTAGTAATTATTTCACTYAGAAAAACCCTGACAGCAAAAAGGATTTTGAATGATAATTGAGGTCTCATGTTTAGAATAGATATTTTGTATCAGAAGGAAAAGTTTATACTGTTGATATGGTTTGGGAGTGTTTTTAATTTCATATGTTCTAAATAAATGTAGTACATTTTATTGCATATTTTCGAGTAATTTCCTCTTTGTCTACAAAATCAGAAACACTGAGTTAAATAATTACTTTCTCCTAATAAAGACTGGAATAATTTCTTGATTCTCTAGAATTTTCACAGGAAGGGAAAGCTATTTTTTATTTTTTTTCTAATCACTCTTATTCAAGTACATACTGCTGTAACAGCTGTCCCTAGAACTGCYTGTACAGCATGGGTCTGAGTATTTAAACAAAAAAAAATTAGAAACAAAATATTTAACGTCTGGAATTTCAAGTTCACAGAGTCAGTCATTCTAATATGCGATTTAGGGTTTTGCTACATGTTCCAAAGGTACTTTACTTACAGTAGAGTAATATTTGCTGGCATTCTGAGTACTTTATGGGACAAAGATAAAAAGAAACAGGGAAAAGTTTTAACAAGAAAGATCAATGTTATTAGCACATATAAGCAAGTCTGTAAATGTTAATAAGAAATGCYAAACTGCATCATGRACAATTGAGGAACTGGACAATGTTTGCAATCTTCCTGCAGTCAATGAGTGAAAAGGTGTCTTTTCGAAAGGGTTCCTGGCTGACATTTTCTGTCAGAATATTKGATTTACACCTTCTTTTCAGAAGACAGTCTAAAGCCTGAGATGAAAAAATGATAATTTTCCCATAAACCTTTTAAATTCCTCTGGCTTTCTGAACACCATGGAATGATTAGGTCTTAAGTGTTGAGTTGAAACATATACTCTGTCAAGCAAAATACCTGGAAAACAAATAACTGTGCTTTTGGGACCTTGAACATGAGATTAAATGTCATCTATAATGGCAATATATTAAGTATATGATTTTTTTTTCTGTAAAAATGTGACCTCTGTTCTTTTTATCATTAACATTTGATAAGTAATTAATAACCCCTGACCTGTACACACTGAGTATCAATTTAATGTACATAATTATCCCAGCACACGAAATCAGAATAATTTTGTTTGGAAGGAACCTCCAGAGGTCACTTAGTCCAACCTGCCATGCCGGGTGTATTGGAGACAGCAAAGAGCCCTGCTCGGTTCCRTTCTGAGGCTTTCTCAGGGAAGGAGATATCACAACATCTAAGCAACCACCTCTTATATTTGACCASCTTGGATGTGAGATGTAGTACCTTCACATTTTAAATAAAATGTGTGTAGGGTTATTCATTTCCATTATAAGGTGGTTTTTGAGATGCTGAAGAAGAAAATGATTTAAGAAATACTTTGAAATTTAATCTAGATATTAAGAACACATTTTATTTAAACTCTTTCTGCCGTTAATGAAGCTTAGGGTAGCTCATTTTGCCTATGTAATTTATCTAGCACATTTTGTCTATGTAATTAATCTTGAATATGAACACATTTTTGCAAAAAAAGAACCAAAACAAAACCCAAACTAAAACCAAGAAACAATGAACATGAAACAATCTGCACTAAAAACTAGTGCAGATTAAAATAGCTGYACCTGAAGATTTTTCTAAAAAGCAGGCAGAACGACAATGTTTATTTTTAAGTGTCTCTTTGTCTCTAAACCCTCTCTCATTTGTGACATTATATTGCAAATTAAGTACCCAGATATCTACATGGGAGTAGCTTAACATCAAAGAAAAATATTCACAGAATTCAGCAAATTACTGGCTATTTTCCACACTACCAACACTGATTACAAGCTCCTAAAGTAGGACAAACTCATTACTTTTTTGAGAGGTGATTGYATTTAAGTGTGTTTTGAGTGCTGCTTTCTGTAATTGTTAGATTTTGCCATCCTCAATAAAAAGAAAAATCCAAAAGAAGTCAGAAGTTCTTGAAGTTGGAGAGTCTTTCTGGGAGTATAATAATATATGGGTATGAGCTAGATCTGAGGAGGAAAGGGGTTTTTTGTGCTTATCTGCATGATGGAAATGTAAACTCTGGCGGTATTCAGGAGCTTGCCAAATTTTAAGAATTGTTTTTGAAACAATTCCTTATGAACTTTGCCTTTTACTGTTTAGACACCATGAATTTGGAGGATTTCCTAGTGGGAAATACTTGRCTAGTCTCTTGTTTGTTGGTATTTGACGTAGTTAAAGGCTGAGATACGGCCTAAGATATGTGCASACGTGAAGGATGACCAAATAGAAAATCATTGTATATCTGTGTTGTTTTATTYCAAATAGGATCTGGAAAGGTCTCTAGAAGAGTTAGAAAATTACTCTATATATGATATCAGTGACACCAGAGTGACAGGGGGTAATCTAGCATAGAAATATTCTTTAGGAGCTTTCAATGCAATCTATCTCTCTGTAAAGAAAGTTAATTTACATAGACGTTACTGAATATCCGCCGAAACGTTTATGGGGTTTTTAAAGGCTATTTAATGGATATCGTGCTTCATGAAATTTCCAGTGTGTAAGTAATCTGTGAAATTAAAATGMGAAAAGATTATTTCCTTCAATTTACCATTGAAAATATATAGGGGGATCAGAACAGAATAATTAACTAGGAAAAAGTAGGGTTACATACTTTTTTTTTTTAAGAGTGTACATATTAAAGGATTTAAAGGTCATTTAAGGAATATAGGTTCTACATAATTCTTCTTCCCTATTTCTATTTTTCTTTTCCCGTTATAATCACTGTCAGAAGTTAATATAAAACATAAAYCATCCAAAATTAATTTACCTGCCATAAGGTGGCACTATGCAGTAAGGCAGTGASATGGCTTGGAATATTCAATTTAATTGTTTACTTCTAGTCTTTTTTTTTTTAAATATTAAGTCATAAGGTTCCATAACGGACAGGTCTCAGGTATGCAAAATACCTAATTTACATGGATTAAAAAAGCATAAAGATTCATATATTAAAATCAAGAATCAGAAAAGACAAACTGCAATTTATGTTAGGAAGTTAATGTTAATCAGCATTTTATTAATATTGCTGTCTATAAACACTATATTCTCTCTGAAGATATAAACCCCCACACTTAAAAAGAGTGTGTTCAGTGCTGAACGCAGTGTATAACAATACCATTGTCCCACAGCTTTAAGATGCATTTATCCTGGGGGAAATAATTTGTAATACACCCAATCTAATAACAAAATAAGGACTTCAGCAATACTCATCTGCTGAAGATTAGTGCATATGAAGACTCACTTAATGCTAGCCAGCTCCTGGGCAGTTAGACATCCACAGAATGACTGAGGTTGGAAGAACCTCTGGAGATCATCTCCAACACTCCTTCTTAAAGCTTGAGCAGGCTGCTCTTGGCTGTCTCTGGGTGGATTCTGCATGTCTCCAGGTGGAAACTCCACAAACTGCCTTGACAGCCTTCAGTGCTGGACCACACACACCAGAAAACAACTGTGTTTCAAAGGACTACSTCCACTGGCAGCAGGATGTTGCTGTTCTTTCATGACCCCAGCATATATTTCTAGCTCATAGTCAGATAGATGTTCATGATCATTTCCATTTCCTTCCATGTCCAGCTGTTTCTTTTTCCCTCTGTTGAACTCTAGCTATATATATCAGGTACAGTATCAGATACTACTCCCAATTTCATATCATCTGAAAATTTGCTGACAGTGTATTCTCTCCTAGTCATTAACGAAATTGTTAAACAGTTATTGCTAATAGTATTGAGCTATGAGTACATTGTAAGTCTCTGTGCTGCTGATCCACAATACTTTGAATTATCAGGTCAGCTAGGTTTTTTTAAGCACATTGTCCATTTATACCGTCTGGTCATCAGTTTGTCAATAAGTAATAGTGTCAAAAGCCTTACYCATGCCAAGGCACATTCAGCTTTCTCTCTTGTCCCCAAGTCCATATTTTCACTGCAGAATATTATCAGCTTTGTACATCCATGTTGACTACTTATTGTCCTTCATATGTTTGTAAATTATTTCAGCAATTACTTGCTCCATCATGTTTCAGTAGTCCAGGTGGGGCTCATGGGTCATAATCTCCATGGATCTTCATTCTTGTCCTTCTTAAAGGTAATAGTGATATTTTCTATTTTCAAGTCCTTGAAAATCTGCCCTAATCTCTACTGCAGTAGAGATACAGTGTTTCAGAGATAATTTCCAGTATCTTCACAATGATCTTGAGTAATGTCCTTGGTACTTGCAAGTGTTTCTCATTGGGTCTCATGGATTTGCTTAAACAACAATTTGTTCAAATGCTCTCTGATCCACTGAGAATCTTCTCTCCAGGACCATATTCCATGGAACTCTTGCAAGGAGGTCCCTGAAGAGGCCAAAGTACTCACACCTGAAATCCACATTTGTGATCCTACTATTTATCTTCCCTTTTTTTCAATATCTCAAACTCCAACAGGTGGTTGCTGCAGGTGAAACTGACCTGGCTTTCATATTCCTGACGAATTCTTACTCATTTGTAAGAGAGAAAACAGAGTAACTCTCCTCATTTTCTCCCTGATCACATCTGTCAATTTTTTTTTTCTAATAAATAAATCACTATTGCCATTAATGGATCATTTGTTTTGTGATCTAAATCCAATTTGGGTTTCTTTTCTTAATTTTATTTGTGTTTTCTGAAAACCTACAAGAATYCTCTAAGCTTTTTGGTCCAACATGCCATGCAAATTGCTAAAAATAGCTATATGGATTCAATAAATGAGCTGTTAAATTATTTTTATTTGTTAGTGTCCTGGACTTAAGGTGGTTTTACCTCCTCATATGGGGTGAAGTGTGTGCTGATGCTTGTTTATTCTAGGGCCTTCTTTATTTCTTTTGTTTCTTCAGGGCTGGAGTACKGGTGCAAGTACCACAAGCCATCTGTTTGAATCTGCTTGTGACCACATATTTTCTCTGTCACTCTTGATGTTGAGTTTGACATAATGAAATCCCATTTTGCTTAAAAATCTCTCAATAATTCTTTGCTTGCCTTGAAGTGCCTCAAAATTATTCAAACTAATTTCTCAAATTAATGTCAGATTTTTTWAAAAATGTGAAATTTTACATGGTCTGCTGATATTCTTAGTTGACAAAAATAATCCTATGGTGCTAGTTTGGATGCTTTCACTAGTGGTGACACAAAACRGATATTTTTTAGGATTGTTTCACTTAGTCTTGAAACTAGTAGAATATATAACTCTATAACTATAAGAATATARAATAATGCTTGTCATAAATAAAAAGATGCTTTACTTCATCCATAATATATGATCCATTATAACCAAATAGCTGCTCTCAGTAAACATAAATTAAATATCACTGGTTACAATAAACCATACTTCAAGATGATTCTAACATTTTTATCTGTGATTGCTAACTTCATATAGAATCACAGGTTCTTCAAATTTTTGAAGTTAGGTCACAAGTAATCTAGTAGCTTGTTTCCTGTAATATATGCAACTGGCATTTTAAATGTTTCTCAACATAAGAATTGTGTTCTCAACACAAACATTTTATTTTAGTAAAGAAATGTTTTTAAAAAGTTATTCTACAAGTTCTGCAGCAGCTTTTAAAACTTTTTATTTAATCTTCTCTGCTTTCTCTCTTTGCATTGTGAAAGTCATAATGATTTTGGAGAATGTATTTGATATACTCTGAGAGAGCAACCTAATTTAGCAACATTGATATTACATGGATCAAATAGTTTCAAATGGTCATTATTATTCTGCTAGAACAATTAATGTACTGAATATATTACATTTTTAAAGTTTACTTCCCACGACACAACATACTAGCTCAATTTATTTAATTGCAGTTTTAATTAACAGTTCACCAGTACTTGGCCTGGGGACAAAATCAAAAGTTTGACCTACAAAGTTTTTAATGAGTGAAAAGCAGGAGCTTTAAGAAATCTCTTGGCAGCAAACAGACATAGATAATTCTTACAGCTTACCTTAAGTAAAGCTAAAATTTGTGAACAGGGAAGATAGTCAGGAAATGAAACCACATGAATTATGGATTCTTCATTGTGAAAATCTAATTCTTTTACAGTGGAACCTCAGAGGTCCCTATTGGAATAGGTGTTATTTAATATCTTCCCTAATGACATAGATGGGAGGATTGAGGGTGCCCTCTGCAAATTTGTGGATGACACCAAATTGAGTGGTGTGGTTGACACACCTGAAAGACGGGATGGCATCCAGAGGCACCTGGCAAAGTTTGAGAATTGAGTCCATGGGAATCTCACGAGCTTCAATAAGACCAAATGTAAGGTGCTGCACCTGGGCCAGGGCATTCCAGTATCAATCCAGTCTGTGGGATGGACAGATGGAGAGCAGCCCTGGGGAGAAGGACTTGGGGGTGCTGTGGGTGAGAGGCTGGACATGACCCAGCCATGGGCACTGCCAGCCCAGAGAGCCAAACGTGTCCTGGGCTGCATCCAAAGCAGCGTGGGCAGCAGGGGAGGGAGGGGATTGTGCCCCTCTGCTCTGCTCTGCTCTGCTCTGCTCTGCTCTGCTCTGTTCTGCAGAGACCCCACCTGGAACGCTGCACCCAGCTGTGGGATCCCAGCACAGGAGGGACAGGGACCTGTTGGAGACCAGAGGAAGGCCACCAGGATAACTGGAGGGGTGGAGGAAAGGCTGATGGAGTTGGGATTGCTCAGTCTGGAGAAGGTTTTGGGGTGACTTAATTGCAACTGTCCAGTACCTGAAGGGAACCTACAAGAAATATGTACAGAGGCTTGTAACTAGAGCATGTAGCAACAGCCCAAAGGGGAATGGATCTAAACTGAAAGATAGTAGGTTTAGGTTAGCTGTTAGGAAGAAATTCTTCTTTATGAGGGTAGTGAGCTGGAACAAGCTGCCTGGAGAAGCTGCTGATGCCACACCTTTGGAGGTGTTTAAGGCCAGTCTACATCAGGCTCTGAACAACCTGATCTAGTGAAAAGTATCCCTGTCCATGGCAGGGGAATCGGAAGGAGGCAATCTTTATGGTCCCTTACAACCCAAAGCATTTTATAAGTCTATGATTTAATTTTTCCCTTTAAAATAATTGTCCTGCAAAACTGTTACTCCATCCTCCTGTTCTTTACTCCTTTGGAAATGGAGTAGGCATAGGCTAGATTGGGAGTGTCCGGTGTGGAGATGAGTATCTCCTTCCCATTTGCTTCATGTCTTCATGTGTTGTGTTGAATCAAGTTCATGCTATACAATGTTGTGTTTACAGACAGCAGAGAGGGCCTTTCCATGACATTTKCTTGCAATTTAATCTTCCTCTTCTTTTATGCCTAGATACAAGATCTTATTTGCTTGACCTAGAGCATCCATGGAAAATATTTTTCTAGAAAAATCTGTGAGGAATTCATCGTTAGCTGAATGCTATACTAGGCTCTGTTAGAGATATAATTTCTGACCTTTATGTGGCCAGGGTCACAACAAAAATCTAATTTGAGCTGAAGCCTATTACCACAAGTTTTGGATAATATTTTGCCTGACTTAGTTACTCTGTGCATGGAATAACTCCTTCGCTTTCTGATATACCTGTTCTGAAAGCATAGGTAACTTTTGGATACACTGGTATTTAAAACAGAAGGCACATTATCCTTACACAATGCAATTACATGGAGTAAAAGAAGAACRTAACAAGAAGTTGTAACAGAAAATTAATATAAATGTCTTTTTAATGATCATAGTTGACCCAGGCTAGCATTTACCGTTAAATGAAGCACATTTGCTAAGTCTACTTATTTAAATCAGCATTAGAGACATAACTGGATATTTTCAGAAAATAAATAAAGAAAAAAATCAGCTTTGCAGTTCAATACATTACCTTGTTTTGTATTAATCTTTAAATGTCTGATATTTACTAGTTACATGAATGCCATACCAAAGAATGCCACACATTTTTGAATGCAAAGGAGGGATCCAGCACAATGGAAAGCCTGGGCTTTCATACCCTCAGATCTAAATATGTGAAAGTCTGGGATCAGGGTCTCCTGCTGATGCCACAGTGCCCTTTAGTATRCAAAGGGTCAGCACCCATTCAGCACCTTCACCCAGGGCTCATCCTGGRTGCACTGCAGCTGCATTGAGTCACCTGCACTGAAGGATTCGGTAACATCTCTGTGTATGCAAAGAAAAGAATGAGGAAAAGACTCAAATATGGGGAAGAATGTAAGAAAAGAGCTAATATTYTGCCAAGATTTTAGATGTTTAGCTTGATTCATATTACCTCATGAACTACACAATCTTTAGAGGTCAATCTTCACATTTCTACAAGCATTATGAAATTTGTTTACCTAATGATAAAAATATTTAATATCTCGACATRTAAATGCAATTCCTATTGCAATGTTTTGAAATGGGCAATAAGAAATTCAAAAATTGTGGATATCTGTCACCACATAAGTATTTGCTCAACTTGTATGATATGTGTATCAGGACAAAAACCTAATAATGACTAAAATTTAGATACAAGACACTGTGTGATGACATAAGAATTTGTTACTATTCAAGAAAAGATTTCACAGATTTTTAAGGAAAAAGAATTGTTGCATTAATTGATTAATTGTTGCATTAATTAATTAATTAATTATTCTGGCTTTCAAAAGAGCCAAATGTTTCAAAATGATGAATGCAGGAGCATATCTAAAAGAAAATCCTGAAATACTGGCATTTCTTTGCATGCTTTTGGTTGTTTTGCAAGCTTACACCACCTTGCATGTGTAGGTCTGGAAGCTTTTGGACATACACGAGAAACCTCTGCTGCTACTCTATTTCTCATGGCCATCTTTGATAGAAAGAGTTCAGCCAAATAATATTTGAACTRCTACCTTGAAGTGAGGAAAGATTCTTACTGATAACACTTTTCCTGGCACAAGTCTCTTCAACATTTTATACAAGGATCAAATTCCCACACAGTCTGCTGACCTGTACAAGAGTGGAGATTTAGTAGTTGGCTCCTTGTTAACCAGCAAGACAAGCCTGATGAGAACATCAACKATTTTGAAGAAAATAAAAATGTCATATAAAATGTAATTAATGTAATTAGACTAGATTAATATCCTCAAGCTTATTACTTCTTTCAGCAATGTCTGTTCTTTCATAATTTTTAATMATCAATTAAGTTTAATATTTTGATTTATTTTCATCAACTCTCCTTATTTTTTCTCAGTGATGTAAGGTTTGATTTGACAAACTCGCAATTTTCCAGTGCAGAGTTTCCCTACTCTAGTTGTTTTCTTTCTTTGTGCTTGCTTCACTCCTTTATTGGATTTCTTTGCAGCCAACTGCAGTTCCTCGGGCTATGTTTGCAATGAAATCCAGAGGTGTGATTGCAACACATGTATCGATAACTGATCTTGCTTTAACCTCATTAGTTTTCTTAATGAGAGGAACAAAATAGCAGCCTGAGTATTCAATAGTGAATGTCCTTGCAAAGGCAGTTCTGCTTCTGTGAGTAGTCAGATAGATTACAGGTGTATGGAGTATAATCCACCTGTGCTTCAGTCACAACAACAAAAGTGTATCAATAGTTTATGTAGACATGACTCAAAAATGGACAGTTAATAAGGTGCAAAAGAGTTTAGGGGTAGCTTCTGAAATATTTTTCAATCTGCATCATTCTGGGTGCTGTCAAAGAAATCAATAGCTTACTGCAGGTAAATGAAACTAG
Organism: Malurus melanocephalus; assembly: GCF_030028575.1. Lineage (NCBI taxonomy): Eukaryota > Metazoa > Chordata > Aves > Passeriformes > Maluridae > Malurus > Malurus melanocephalus. The sequence goes on from NW_026623247.1 coordinate 937,743, forward strand.
GAGATTGAAATTAGATAAATAGAATGAAAAGCTGATTTCATTAACATTGTACTCATGAAGTTCTGATAAAAACTTACATCAATCTRTTGTAGTTTGACATGTAAGATGTATGATTTCTACACATGGAGAGTAATAATCTGGCTAGTAATGTCATTCATTAATTTTATTACAAAATGAAGGTCATATGGCCAAACAATACTGGCAAATATTGCTTAAAGTACTCTAATCAGGTGCTTGTGTGTGTATATGTATTTGCATCCTATCGGAAAAAGTTACTGTCAGGAAGATTTTGCTAGTCTTCCAGACTGAACCCACACAAACTGGAAAAAACATCTGTAACTATGTTAAACTATAGTGTGGTCATTTTTTTATGCAATATACTAAAGTGAAAATTTAAATTTGTAGTACAGTTCAGTATTTTCTTTCTTGTATGACTAATTTTTCACKGGCCATTTCAATTTTAGTGAATAAAATAGTCATTCATTAAAATGCGTAAAATGTGCTGAGAATTTCTGTGTGCTCTAGAACTGGAACACACAGTATGCATAGTTTAATTCAGAATCCAAATAAGTCTGGGAAAAAAAAGCCCTGAACAACTGACAGATGAAATATAAATATTAGCTTGATTATATCTACACATAAAATTATTGTTGTTTTTATASAAGGAAGATAAATATAGCCTTCTAATGTTTCTTTCACTCTTCTTTGAGAAGTTGCAGGAGCTTTCCTCTGAAGTGACATTGCAATTCCCAGGACTTATAGCCTAGAAATTGTTTCTAAATCTGCTTTAACATTTATTTTTATAGATATTTCTACTGAGTATTAAAATATGCCTCATGAAACTGCTTCTGCACATCTGCTGAAATATACACATCCTGGATTGTTCCTTTCATAATTACCAGAGAGAATCCTTCACAAGYTAAAATAGTCAAATTATCTGCATAAAAAGCAGACCCTTAAAGACTATTCTTTGTAACGTGTGCAAATGATCTTTATATAGTTATGGTGTCATTTCTTTATACACTTGAAAAGCAGACGTGTTTTAAGTTTCTAAGGTAAAAATCGCAAGTTGAAAATGTAATAAAATAGCAAGGCACTTCTTAATTATTCTTTCAAATTCAAAAATTTGGGGAATTCTACTCTATATTAAAGCCTTCTATAAATTTTTTATATTTCTAGTGCTACATAAGTCCTAGTTCAAAAATGTCTTTTCATTGATGTTTGTTATGTTCTCCACATTTTTKACATTTTGACCATGGTTGGTTCTATGGATCTTCAAAAAAGTGTAGGTTTCAAAGATTCCTGGCTTAGTAACAACTTTAATAAAACACAAAGAAAAGGAAGAGCTCCTCTTAGATGTCACTGATGTGTATTTCTCAAATTGTTTGTTATATGAAATTTAGAGTATGAATAGTTTCTTAGAGTTTCTAAGAGTTTCTTAGGTGTTTTTCTAAGAAAGCATGTTTTTTAAATATTTCCATATATAGGTATTTTCTGTTTTCTATATGCATCACTATTGTGGTGACAATAATGGTGTGAGAAAAAGACAGGAAATACAACAGGTATTTTTTAAAAGAATGAGGCAATACAAAAATTAAATGAGACAACATGCAATATCTGCAAGGTAATGGGTGTGATTTAAAACTGTATACATAAACTGGAAGTAAAGTCAGAACTATATAGCTGTATGTGAAAAATTGTGTAAAATTTTGCAGGATTGTATTCAGAGCTGAAGATGGGTGCATTTAATCAGAAGCTATAGAGGAGTTTCTTTGTCCTCATTCTATGTGGCTGATATATWTTCTAGTTATGAACATCAAGATTTAGACAATTAAAACATGATTTCAAGTTGAAAATCATAAAAAAATTTCAGTATCAAGTGTTTTCTATGTAGTGCAGTGAACAGAATATTAATGATTCAACAGGAATTGTGTTGAGACCAGAACTTAGGAATGTGCTGGTTGTGGTCGGTTTAGTAGACGTAACTGCAGTCATTGACTGATCTATAATACTCACTTGAAAAAGATTAGCCAAATCAGGGAATGCCTGGTTGATATGAGCAAAATTTAAGTGATCCTTACAATAACATTCAGACACAGTTTTGTAAAACTACAAACTGTTTAAAATTCATTTCTAGCGATCATTATGTTCAGTTTTACTGAACAGTTTAACTACTAGGGGTAAATAATGTCTTTGTTCCTATGTTTCCTATATTGTCTGCCACAGACAGTAACCTCTATTAAGGCAGAGTTTTATGAGTAGTGATTTAAAGGATGGCCCCTTATTGGACTTAAGAGTAACAGGTTTAGGCTTTAAGTGGAGGAACAATACAATTTTTACTTGCAAATTTTGGAACATCCAGACAGAATAAGGCACTTGAAAAACTTTCACTTAGCACRCTTTTACCAGACAGAATAATGCACTTAGCAAGGCACTGACTCGATTTCTTGGTCTGGTTTGCCACATATTTTGAGAAGAAAAAGGTAGGAAAAAGAAAGGGAAACAGAGCAAAAAGACAGATGTAGATCGTCACCACTGTAGGACTCAGTATAGTCTCGGCAGATTTTTAATCCAGGGTARTGGAGCATGGCACATGGCATATATCTCACTGTCCTTTTATCAGTTCCAACCCCYTGGGGCCCTCCTCCAGGTGGGCCTATGCTAATTTCTGTATCAAAATATTGTTCCTGCATTGTACACAGTCCCAGAATATTCCCAGTGCATTTTCGGGCTCACAGAGGTCCGATGGTGCTGACTGCTCCCATAACAGTGTCAGCTTGTGTCTGACATTTTAGACGAGCATGCACGATGCAGGGCAGTGCAAGAAGGCTCAGGGGCCAGGGGCAAAGCAATGCCCCAAAACACACACATTCAAACCTTGTCCTGTTCCCCCACCACTTTTCCACCTGGTCATTTTCTCAGTCTCCTACAAGACCACGGATAGAATTTTGAAGGGACAAGAACAAAAATACTTTCAAAGTATTTTTATATAGTCTCAATCAAAATGTTTTAGACTATCTTTTAAAATATTAACAGAGCCTAAAAGAATTAGTAAATCATTCATTTGTTGGTCTGGAATATTTATCTGGTGGGCAGCATGCATTACCATTGTAATACGCAGCACAAAACCAAGTCATGTTAAAGAATGAAAGGCTCATGAATCCAGAAGTGCAGTAACCATTTAAATGCAAAGATAAYATATTCTATTAAGAATCAATATTCTTACTTCTATTAAGTGGAGAGGAGCACTTGGAATATCTGTGTTACATTAAAAACATCTATGTTACATCATAAAAATCTCWGTTACAAGGGCTACAAAAGTGAACAGGTACAGAAAACAGCTTGCTAAGTTCACATGTAAGCCCTAAATATCTGATTTTTCATCCTGGCCATAAATTTGTACTAATCTGATTTAAGTAGCTCTTCAGGAAAAGAAATTATGGCATGCTCWGTATAAAGCTGAGAAAGAGTTGGTTCAGGACATGCAATCCACTAACTAAATATCTCTAATAAAATCAATAGAAATAAATTAACTAAATCTGATGAATCCGAGAGCTGCTAAAATTAAATGACAGATATTGGGAAGATTTTTCATTTCATGCATTCTGGTGAAAACTGGAACAAGAGGATGTGGTCAAGTCAGGCCACAGATCTAACAAAGCTGAACCACAAAAAACAGACTATCATGCTATTATTATTATTATTATTATTATTATTATTATTATTATTATTATTATTATTATTACTGTTATCATCAATAGTAATAGTAATAGTAATAGTAATAGTAATAGTAATAGTAATAATAATTTCCCTTGTAGAATCATATATAAGCTAGATCTAGTTTAAAAAGCATCCTAGGTACTTTTAAAGGTTGTAAACTACTCCTTTTAAGGTCTTTCTTTTCTTTACTGTCCTTGTTTCCATAGTCATATAAATTATCAAAGAATGTAGAAGTAGCAGTTATCAAATTGAAACATGTTAATATGAAACAAGATTTTATTAACTTCTCTCTTATTTTATTTTGCCTGTGCAGGTGAAGAATTTATATTAATGTAATTTAGGGTAATGCATATATTTTCTTTTTATAATCAATCCCACAATCTAAAACAAATGCACACATTTAGTCAATTGAATGCAAGGTGTTTGCTAGGTCAGCTTGAGTTGGCATTCTTATTGCTTCTCTGYGGAAGAATAAAAATCTTTACCAAATATGTAGTTATGCAGAAGTTTAACACCCAGCTGTGGATGCATCAAGTCAAATTTTATTCAAACACCTGTTTCCTGTTGTTTTATGTATGTACACACACRGATGAAGCTTTTGAAGGTGCAAAATGATTTTCACATGCACTGCTGCTAAGGTATCTACCCTAAGAAAGTATAAATTTAAAGTAGTAACTTTGAATAATAAGTTTAAAGTTTGGGGGTTTTAAAACCCGTAAGTTTCCTGGGAATAATATCTTATTMAGAGCTCTCGAATTTTGATTCTTTTTTTATGTTTAATCAGCTACTGATGATGTAATTTGCCATATAAGCTTGCATTAGATTTTGGTTTTAGTAGTTTRTAAAAATTTTGAAATTGGCCTTAATGTCACCATGTTTTTGCATCTGTTCTTTGTTAAAAAATGAAAATTAGAAATAAAGGTTTTGCTGTAATTTTCTGTGGCTGATCATGCAGTTCCAGATAGTTYATTATCTGTTTATTAAATATAAACATGCAGAAAAAAAACTCACAAAACCTGAAAGTTGAAAGCAATTATGTGTCTGTAAGAGACATTATCTTACATGTAGCACTACACATATGTGAGCATGGGAAAATAAAATGGAAGTTAGCTGAGAATTTGTTGCTAAATTATTTAACATCTCTGAGGTAAAGGAAAAAGGCAAAGTATGCCCCAGAAATGTTAGTCACCCTAGATTATTTTTGGCTTTATAATAGAAGTAGTGGTGTCTCCTTAAGATGTGGAATAAAATTTGGCTTTGGTGTCATGAAGTATTTTCCAGTATTCTTTTTTCACAGAATTTATTAGAAGACTTTACAATGTTAAGTAGTGGAAAGACAGAAAATTTAATAAAAAATTTGAGAGCAAGATTTATAACAGCTCATATCTGACTCAGCCGTCTGGTTTATACTGTGAATATTCTGCCATTCCTCTTATTGTCATTCTAAAGCCAGTAAAGCTGCAGCCTTGTGCACTGGTATCCTGGGTAGATATAGCAGAATTTGAAGAGAAAAGAGAGATAGAGGGCTTACAGTAAAGAATATAACATTTTTTCATTGTCAGTCTCAAGACTGTATTATTTTTGCATTATTCACATCATATGATTGTTGTGTGYTGCATGGTTAGCAGCACATCTTTCTTTCCTTCCTCTAAAATAGTGCTGYTACGGCTGGATTTCCTAAACCTTTTTTCACATATGCCATGACCTGAGTATGTCTTTCTAGAGAAAAAAGAAAGGTTTCCCAGATAAGCAGGATCAACACTGCCTGTAGGAGTTTAATTTTTGTGAGGGATTTCTAAGTGGTTGCATTAAGTAATGAAACCTAAACTCGCATATGAAGTGGGTGTTATCAATGTGGATGGTCTAGAATCTTTGAAAAAAAAACAAAACAACTTATTAATGAAGGAGTGAAAGGTGTTTGAGTCCTGATCACCAAAGTTTTTGGCTACTATTGTCTATTTCTATAGGGCAGAAAAACTAAATTGGTTTCATTAAGAGCTTTAAATTGAGTAAAGTGAGGTATAAATCCATAAATCAGTAATTATTTGCTTAATTATGTGAACGAATTTTATATGATAATGTCAARTAATCCTGTAATTATTGAGCTGTAATAAACCTAAGAATTTAGCTGACTTATCTCTGGCCCTTGAYGAAGTTGTCTCATTTCTAGTAAGTGGAGTTTCTACCCTCACTAYCCCATATTCATAATCTGCAGCAAAAGGAGGTCAGCATTCTCTTGTCTATAGAATGATTTTCACACATATGGRTCTAGAATATGTATAGTGAGTCTTGAACTAGATGTTTGTAATACTACGAGTGAAGCTCAAATCTGTGCTTGATTTGAAGCAGTTTTTCTGGTTGGGTTCCCAAATTAGGTTTTGGGGATTTTGGATTTTTTTTTTTTTTTATTTTTGTTATGACCCTTGGCAGTTGGAATTGAAAAACATTAAATCAAGAAGGATTTTACAATGAATATGTCAATCCTTGAATGAATACTAAAAGCCTTTGTGTCAGTTTTCTGAAAGGAACAGACGTTCATCTGAAGCTCCATCAGAATGCAATTTAATTATCTCCATTTGTTTATTTATAACCTTTAATGCGGTTCAAGAGATTCAAAAATTGTTAGGTGCTGAAGGCTTACTAAACACATTCAGGAAGGCAAAAGTGGAAGGAAAAACTATTTTGACTTCTGGAAATAGATCACCTAGTTTTGCATCTCATGTTCATTTGATATTGTAGCTGAAAAAAAAATTTGACCTATTGACAAAGTCTGAAAACTAACTAACTAATTTTCAGCTATTTATGTTATTTATTCCTTAGATGTCCAATTTTACTGTGTCTGAAATTTACAGTACACTTTAAGAAACACTAATAGTATTTCAAGTAGATGTAGAAATGACAGCATTTGGATTTTATATAGTTTTTTGTTTTCTTTTCTTTTCTATGCATTGTGCAAGTTTGGCAGAACACCTGAGGCACCTCAAGTGGAGAACGCTTAAGTGTGAAACACTTAAAAGCTATCAGAAAGGAATAATTGCTTACAAACTTAACAAAGTATAACTGTGAGTAGACTTTGAAATAAAAAGAATGGAGCTCATTAATAAATACTTTATTTTAACATTATGATGCCAAAGGCAATAGAATTAACATTAGAATTCTATAAATGTTACAGCATAAAGACAATTATTTTTAAAGCATGGCTACAATATTTTGTTTAAGAGGGAAAAAAGAAGTAGAAAAATTATTCTAACTTTACTCCCTTCAAACTGTCTAGTTGATCACTGTTAAAAGTCTTCATGGAGGTGCTCTCCAAAATGGTATTATAACTAAGTTATAATGAAAGGCATGATATAATTAATAAAACCAAAAGCAATAATTACTTAAAAATTTAAAAGTCTTTATTAAGAACACAAAAGAGCTTTGTAAACTAGATGCATTCATTAAACCAACTTCAAAAACACAAGCTTTAAAAAAAATATAATACTACGCAACTGAATTCAGCTGAGACTTTAAGTAAGAGCAAGAAAAAACTCAAGAGATAAATTTATTCAGAAAATATAAAAGAATTTGCACAGTCATACTTTCTGCAGTATGAGTGATAAAAGCTTTAATAAATTGAGAACAGTTTTGATTTTTAGAACTCCATAAAAACAAGATTTCCAAGACAGATCTGTAAATGCTGCAGGTATACTTCAAAACAACATACACTCTCCAATAATTAATTCTCCTKTTTGAGTTTGCATACTCATTTCTTCTTAGAAATTTCCTCATAGAACACATAAGATACAATTTAGTCTTTAAGATCTGACAAGATGGTGTCATGAAGCATAGCCCATACTGGTGATTCAAGCAATACTTAACGTTATGTTCCTTCTCTTTGTTTGCTTAGAGTTACCACTGTATGACCACTGTTTTTTTCCCCTTTATGTATATATATATATATATATTATACCTTTGGGGGTTCTGTGTTTAAGTCATTATAAAAACCTTGAGGAAAAATTGCTCTAAAATGGAATCTCACCAGTGACAGGTCACCACTCTGATGTCACCCTATTCACTGTAACCCTTTGTGCCTGACCTATAAGCCAGCTGTTCCCCCATCACATGACATGTTTGTCCATCTGTGTTCTTTTGTCCAGAAGGATCCTGTGAGAGACAGCACTGAAAGCTTTACTGAAATCCAAAAGGTTTTCATAAACTCACTTCCTTTGAGCAACAGGTTAGGTAAGCTTGTCATAGGAGGAAATCAGGTTTGATACGCAGTGCTTTCCTCTCAAGWAACYGTGCTGGCTGTGACTGATGACTGCCTTGGCCTTCAAGTGTTTTTCAATACCTCCCACAATAATCTTCTCCATAATTTTATCAGACACTGAAGATGCAGCCTGTCATTTCCAGGATCATCCCTCTCACCCTTTCTAAAAACTGTGACAATGTTAGCCAGCTTCCAGTAGAATGGGACCTCTCYRGATTTCCAAGACAATGCAAAAATCATTGAGAGAGGCCTCGGGATGATATCAGGATGATACCAGCCTGAATTCTTTGATTGTTCTCAGATGAGTCACATCAAGTTCCCTAGACTTATAGGGATGCAGCTGGAATACTAGATTGTCCACAAGTTCAAGGCTGATTTGGAATTTATCACTCTCATTTATCACAGACATGGTCCTCCAGCTCAGGACCCTAGTATCCCAGAGCCCATCATCAGTGCTGAATAAAGCATTAAACAACTCTCCCTTGCATATGTCCATATTTGTGAGGTGACCATCCTCATGAAGTAATGGGCTGATTTTAATCTTTCATTGTTTTTTACTATTAATAATTTAAAAAAGCTCTTTTTATTGCTTCCCATACAACTGACCAGCTTCAGTTGGTCTTTGTCGGCACACATAGTGACCAGGAGCCTCTCTGTGTTCTTCTTACATCATCTGACCTTGCTTCTACTAGGCATATACCTTATTTTTTTAATCTTATCTCCATTTTGGAATTGCCTGCTCCTTGGCCTTAGGAGGTGCTGTTTAAAAGGTGAGCAAAATGTAAGAACCCCAGCAACTTCAAAAACATTTTCTCAGATGTCACTAACTARTTACCTGAGCAGCCTGAATTCTGCCCTCCCTATATCCAGAGGWGAAGTTTTGCTGGCACTTTTCCTCCTGTCCGCATAAATTTTTAGCTCCATGGCTTTTGCSCTTAGTGTGGCCAAGACAGCCGTCAATGACCACTTCACTCTCAAGACACTCTGTTAACAAGCAGCAAATCAAGGAGAACKTCTTGATTTTTTCCTGGTCAGCTCCCTYACTACCTTGTCCATAAAGTCATCAYCTACATTTTTTTGGSAACTTCTGGATCTGTTTGTGCCAGCTGTGTGGTGTTCCCAGTTGGCATCCAGCAAGCTGAAGTTCCACATAAGGAAAAGTGCAGTTGATTTGGAGGTATCCCTTAGTTCCTTGAAGAATGATTCATTGCCACTATTGCTCTGACTAGGTGGTCAGACTCCCATGGTGACATCCACACTATTCATTTATTCCTTAACCCTTAGCCAGAGTCTCTCAACCAACTTGCCAGCWGCAAGCTCCAGACATTCCAGTTTTCCATTACATAAAATGCTACCTCCTCCACCTCATAGCCCTGCCTGACTCTCCCAAAAAACCTGTAACCATCCATCACCCCCGGCTACCCCCCAGGTGTTCCTTCTTCTAACTCATCATTTTCCCAGTCCTGTTTCCAGACCCTCACACCTACTCCCTAGGGGCACCTGGGAAGAGGAATGGATTCACCTGGCACCCTGAGAGGGAACCAACCTCAATTCCRTCCCTGACTCACATCCCCTCCTACCTCTTGGGGAGACAGTAGGGGATCTTCTACTTCCTGAGGTGCAGCTGATTCATATGCCTGCCTCAAAGCTGGTRCAGATCCTCCACATATATCCTGACACTATTTAACCTTTCCAAGTCCTCTTTGAGTAGTACTACCAGTAGTATCAATTCACTTATTTGATTTTAAGTTTTTCTTACCACAACTTGCAAATAGATTTTTTTTTTTTTTCCAAAAATAAATTATTTCACTTAGGTAAACATAAATTTATTTAAGTATCTAAAACCTTAATCTTAATTTTAGACACTTTAGCAGTGTAAAACACTTCTTGTTTTTGCTGCTAGTGCTATATTCATTGAGTTTTGAAGTGCTTTCATTCATGTAGTTTGGTTTAGTTTAGGTACTGTAGTTTATTCTTGAAACATGGAGTTGCTATATCCATTGCATCATATTTTGAGAGCATTTAGTTAATGTTAAGAATTAATGCTAAGACCTTAGATCCTTCTTTGTATTTCAATATTTCTTACATATTTTAAGCCTGAGAAGSAAAAAGAATTAAAAACCATTCAGAGGCTAAGACATAATTAAGGATAAAAGATTTACAATTGCTATTGAACTAGAGATGAAAGATGTAATATTTAGCATATTTACTTTATATAAACACACTGAACCTTTCCCATAATTCAGACAAGTTCTTATTGGAAACACAAAGATATGAAGAGAGTTGAGGCAGGATGAAAGCACAAGATGGACAAAGAGAATTCTTTGCTGCCAATTTAAGCAACACTTCTTTGTTAACTGGTCTGGCTGGGATGGAGCTAATTTTTCACACAGCAGTCCTCACAGGTCTGTAGTTTACATTGGTAGCTAGAAACAGGCTGATAACACACCAGTGCCTTGGCTGCTGTACAGCAGTGCTGGCACAGCCTCCAGGTTGTCTTTCCAGCATTCCCACCCTCAAATACCAGTAGGGTTTTGCTGGTTTTGGTTTTGTTTGGGTTTTTTTTTCTTTTGTTTTGTTTTTAATTAAACCTCCTGCAATTTTTTTACCAATCTTTTTTCATCTTGTTTTCTTTCCCATTGTTCTGCTGAGAAGAGACCATGAGAGCACAGTTTGGTGGGCATCTGATGGCCAGCAAAAGTCAAAACAACACAGTTGGGCAATCTAAAAGCATCAGAAAGTTTTCATTTAGAAGTAAGGTAAATAACCCTTTCCAATAATCTGTTGCGGAACAGTTCTATTCAGAATTAATACAAAGTTATTTTAAAATAAAAAAAAACCAAATGTGAAATGTATTTTTTCTTTTAAATAGTAAATAAATAAGAAAGTGTGTAAGCTTCACCCATCTTTAAAAGTATTTTTTTTTAGGTCTCAGATTTTATTTTTAATCATTGCATAAATACAATGTCTAACCATTTAAGTGAAGAAATCCTTATCTACAAATAATTTTTTAAATAGCTCATCTTCTTTGACTTATGGTGCTTATTCAATACCTTTTTAAAATATAACAGATAAACAGGAGTTTTTCAAAACAGAAATACAATCACAGATAATAATATAAAGTAATCTAGGAAGCTGATTCTTATGCAAATTATACTTTTGGTAATATGTCTTACCGACTTACCTGCAGGGCTMTTCAGTCAGAGGAAAAGTCATCTTTGAAAAGTGATTGATGTGTAGATTACTAAAAATGGGTTTGTATAGCTCTCATTGTCTTCTACTAGCTGTTTTTCTTCTTTGTTGAATATTCTCCCACCAAAAGTACAGTGGAAGATGTCCACCTTTTAAACACATGATGGATTCTCCTYAAATGTGTTAGCATGGATAAATCAACAGCTGTTACACAAAAAAATGAGATAAACATTTATTTCATACACCAGGCAGTTGTCAAGMAATATTAATATCCTTTAGTCAATAGAAGAGTGCAAAACACCTGCTGAAAGGCCTGTGATAAACAGATGGCAAGAGCAGTCAAGTCAAGCTGGTATTGACTTAACCCCCTTTATATAATTTTGCGAGTTGCATCCCGTGGGAATGATGTGTACTGGAAAATATGTTTTTATTTTAGTGCCCTGAATAAATAAAATTAATAACCAATGATTGCATCAGGCAGGAAGTGATTGAAAATTCATTCATTACACATGCTACTTGATTACATAAGACTCCTGAGGGCCTTTGTTTTTGGAAAGTAGTAACGTATATTTGGTTACTTTGAAAAAAACCCATGTTTTATCTGGTTTGTGTTTATTTTATTTTTGTTTTCACGAGGTGTAAGCTCTTGTATTTCCACATCCTTTTGAAAATCTTAAGTTTCAGAGTAAGAACTGGTCYTCTCCCAAATGCTGGGTGCTTGAAACTCATATGTCTTAGAGAAGATCTTATTAGCATGCAACATTTGTTGCTCAAGGCTCATTGACCAGCTTTCCTTTTCCATAAAAATATAATGCCAGATTCTACAGTAATTTTCATTTACTCCCCAGGTAAGTTTTTGAATGATCTCTGTAAAACCAATTTGAATAACATCTGTTTCTCCTCCCAGTTTGGTTAGATGCTGACTGAAATACTGAAGAAATTTAAGCAGCATGCTGAATTTCATTTTTTTGAACAGTTGTTTCCTTTGACTGGAATCAGAAATCATATTTATAGACTGAAGGTAGACATAGAGATTTTACAGTTTATATTCGAATAAAATATTATTGATGCCAGTCTTTGTGAAACATGTATGCTATATATTCCAACAACAGCAAAAGGATATACTTTAAATTATCTGGCAGCATCTATAGGTTAGGTCTAGTCATTTTCATTTTCAAAAGTTAAATAAGATGCTTAAAGAACGGGACTTCTGTATTTCAGCATCATTATTAACTACTTTCTAGTATACATTGAGCTATCATGCTATGCTTTTATCAGATACATTAATTATATTTCAGGTTTTTAATTACAACATTAAATTTGATTTAGATTTACTCTGTCAGTAGCACAGAAAATATCAGCAAAGTGATTCAGCAATTACATACAAATATAAGGCTCTATTCAGGACTCATTGCTGGGAGGTAATCCATTTCTGTAAATATGTGGGTGCAATACTGTTTTAAGTATCCTAGGTTATATGATATTCTTTCACAGGATTTTAAGATATGATCTGAGTTTGTTTTCTGAATCAGMAGTCTACCTCCAGAAGGATGATCCTTATCTCTTTGAAATCCCATTGGATTCCTCTGCATGGCGTGTTCCACTGCAAAAACTTGTATAGACTCTGGAAACAAAATCTCTCCATATTTTAAAGCAGTGTATCATTGTACAAAAAAAAGAGAAAAAAAAACCCAAAAAACCAAAAAAGCCCAAGCCAAATCAAACCGACCAAACAAACAGAAACCCCCAAAAACAAGAAAAAAACAAAATTAATGTAAATTTGGATAAATGTATTTTAAAATCACATCATAATTCTGCTACTAGATGCTTACCTCTCACATCTCTTTCTAATATTTTCCAGCAGTACTTGGTGCAATGTTAAATCAATAAGTGTCAGTGTTATCTGGCAGTATGATATGGTATTTGCCTTCTCAAAACAAATCATTGACATGGAAGCTGCCACATTAGTAGTGTAATTTATGAGCGTACTACTTTACCAAAATTCCTATATAATTCAAGTTTCTTTCATATAGTTTACACAATTACAAACTCTTAAAAAATGAAAGCATTGAAATTAAAGAGGTACTGTATGGATATATGGCTTCTGTACTGTATTTGAAATTCTTAATGTGATTATCTTAAAAATTTTGTTTCCTCTGACAGCCCACTATAAATATATACACTATTATTAATTCTGTAACTTCAAATAAAGCAAAAGTATGCTAAATTCTGAACAATAATCAAAACAATAAAGTGCTTTGTTAAGGCATGCATTGTCTCTCAGWTAGCTAATATGTATGGAGGGTTTTTTTGAAATATCCACCAGGATAAATGTGGGTTGGAAAGACGATCAGTTTTGTATTGCTTTTGCTAATAAATCTAACTGGCCAAAGTCTGAGAGTGAAAAAAGATAGGTAGCATATACATTATAAGAATTTCTCTTTTTAATTTTCTGGATTTATCACTTAATAACATTTTGTTCCTGGTTTTGTTCAGTCCCTTTTTTTGGTGGGAGGGAGCTGGGACCAAGAAACCATAAAGATGGCTCTTGTGAGAAAGTTCTAGCAAAAGGAGCCCTACCCCCTGTGTTTTAGAGCCAATCCATTGTGTCTCTGAGGTTGATGGACAGGCTGCCCATCAGGCCTGGGCCAATTGCACAGGTTGGTTACACCTCTGTGATGACGAATGGTCTTGTACTTAAGAGGAATCCAAAACAAGATAGTTTGCAGCTGCCATGTAGTTTTTAGGTTGTTAGTATTATCCCCTGCACTGGGGSAAGGACAGAGGAAGAGGGTGAGGAGATGTAAGGAAAAAAATGGAGACCCAAGATAACAGTAAGGAGAAGATGGGATGGGTTGCTGTGCTGCTGCTATGGTTCTCAAGCATGGAGAAAACAAGTTATTCTCGAAAGGACTATTTCATCAATGAGAGACCTGGATAGAAAAAAGAGGCCCTGCACACAAGATAAAAAACCTGGCCTTTGAGGACTGAACTGATCATAAGCCAAAAAGGGGGAAGATGTGACCCTCTTTCCCTATGGTGCTGGATGACAACCATAATGGGTAGTTTGATCTATGTTAGACTTCCATTCCTGTCCCCCTTGTGCTGGGAAGGCATGGCGTGGTGGTGAGGGACGACCTGGGAAAGAGACAGGTTCCCAGAAAGAATAACAGGTGTCTTAAAATGTCCGTTTTTATCTTCTCCTTGCAAATTTTTCCTTATCTCTGTTCCCCTCCCTGGTGTGGTAGTATTCTTAGTAGTCCTTAGTAATAAATCTATTTTGCAACTTAAGTTATTCAGCCTGTCTGGCCATTTTTGGAGCATATACGTATCTTTCTCAATTATGTTATCTTATTTAAAAGCCATAAATTTTACTGTTAATTGGGCTCTCGCCTCTGCCTTTTTGGGATGGGGGTGGCGAGGAAGAAGACCTTGTGGGTACTTTGACTTTTCGGCCAAGTTCAAACCACGACACATTTACCTTGCTTATAGAGGCAAGTGTCACAGAAGGATGTCTGCTCTCTCACCAATTTTATTTAATTGCTCCTGATCATATAGGGACAGGTTTTCTATCATTTTACAAATAAAATGCATTCCTTCTCAGATAAGATGTTGAAATATAAGGCTGATGTTCAACTCAGAGAACCAATTTCACATACGTAAGTTCAGTACAATATCAGTGAAAGCAGATCTCTGTGTTTGGTATTAATAAACTAGTATTGTCATRATTGCAATCTTTCTTAGCCAAAGAAAGCAACAATTTCAAATCAGAAATGTTGCTAGGGGTTTTAATTTGGAGTGGTTTTTTGTTTTGTTTTTCTTTGTTTGCTTGTTTGTGAGTTTGTTTTTTTGTTTGTGTGGGTGTTTCTGTTTTTATTTTTTCCCCTAAATACCATAAACAACATCGGAGTTGTTAAAATATTTAGTCAATTTTTTGGTCTGCATATGATTTCTTTCTCAGCTTTGCTAAATCTTTTATTTACTTGCATGATGATGGCACTGTCTTGTTCCTATCTGATAAGAGGACTAGCAAGATTAACACTATTCTTCATGCTGAGCTACGAGAAAGTAACAAAGTGRCTTCATGAAAATGGAGCTAATACTCAATTTAGATAAGACTTCTGGGGTATTGTTTACTCCTTGAMCTCTGCCAAGGAGCTGTCTTTTCAGATTAACCCAGACAAGAAYACACAGCAACAAAACAGATATTACTAAACATCTTCCAGGATCATCTCTGATCCATTTTATTGTTTTATCTAATGGCAAGGCAGCAGTAAAAATGACAGTACATGTTCATGCAGACGTTACCCATA
>NW_026623247.1:953725-957135 GCF_030028575.1 Malurus melanocephalus
CATCTGTATGTTAACTTGAAATCTTYCTGATCTTTCCCAAATCTTATCAAACTGGACCTTTTTTTTTTCTTAACATATGAATTGATCAGGCTAACTGAGAAACCTGCTGAAAGGCAAGTTTGATTCAGAAAAGATTGTGTTGTTTAAGACTCAATTCTGGGTGTTTCCTGGATTGTGATTCTTACTTAATTTTTTAAACACAGCCTTCAGTAACCCTGAAAGAGATAATAAGTATTAACTATCCATTAATCAGTGGCTGCATTTGAAATACATTTTACTCTTCCATAAGGACTTAAGCAGAATAACTTTTTTACCAYGGGTGTCATGACATGCAAACTGACACTACTAATATTGCAGGACCATGCTCTTACCCTCTGTATATTGTTAGTCAGTTGAGCTCTTCAAGACATTTTCATTTCACTGTATATCACCTGAGAAGCACAATCTGTTAGTTTATATGGTCTGTTTTTCTTATCTCTAATACAAACTAGTGACTCAGAAAATCTGTGAACTTCTATTTTTATGGTGTAGATGAAGTACTTCAACACAACTCACAAAAAACCCAAAATAAAACTCCTCTTGAACATGCAACATAAATCACTAAGAAGATTCAGAGCCAGAGATAAATGTAAAATAACTGCAAAGACATGATGAAGACCATTTATTGCAGCTGTACAAACCTGCATTCTGCTAGACATACACTTTATATACATACATACTAATGTTGTGTGTAACGTGCAATGCAAGAACAGCATTTCAGATACAGCATCCAGCTAAGCAGACACAGGCTGTTATAGAAAATACATCAGGAAAACATGAAAGAAATTGTAAAGTGTCTCAGAACTGCTGGGAAAGAAACTCAAAGCACACTAGTTACCAATATAACAGTTTACCTCTGTTAAATAAATGTCACTAATGAGATGTATTTGTATTTACCCACACAGTAAAATACTTAGGSTTGCTTTGAATAAAATTAGCAATTCCTGCACTAAACTTAGAAATTAAGCTTCTTTTTTTGGGGTTCTTCTTATTACCCCCTCTCCTAGGATGTGCCTTGTTTAGTTCAAGTTGTAATGTTTAATCTGCACACCTGCATAGCCCAAATGCACTGGCATCTCTCAGCCTAGCACTGGCTACAAGCAAAAAGGAAGAGCAGCTCTTCACTGGCCTCTSTGAGATAATACATCAGCAACAGGTGCTCTAGGCATTCAGAAAGACTGGAGATCAGGTTGCAAATGAAACACATCTAGGAGGAAAACAGGAGAAGTAAAGCAAGCTGTTTGTAAGACAACATGAAGAAACTGCATTTGCTTTTGGCTCCTGTGAATCTAAAATTGGCAAAGGGAGGAAAAGCAATGCAGCTAATGAGTAAAGTTGCAGGGTAGACCAGCTATAAAAAAAAAAAAACCAACAAACAACAAACCATCAAACAAAAACCCCAACCAAAAAATGAATAATTTTATTCATCAGAATACTGAAAGAATTCAATTGCCTACAAAAAAAAAAAGCTAGACAGTCCTTGCATTTTCTTTCTATGGACCAAAGAAAAAGATGMTGAAATTCAACCTAGTTTATGCATTGATATTTCAAACCGGTTTCAGAAAATTCATATTATTTGGACTGTAATATTATAGTAATACTCTGATTTTTCTCTTTGCCTTCTTTCTCTCCATGACCAAAATCAAGTGTATTGTTAGCTCATCAATGTCTGCCACTGCTATATTTCTTCAGGATTTTCTGTTCTTTGGGTCTCTTCTGGCAATCTCTGTGCATGTAAAATGAGTCTGAAACCAAAGAAAAAGGAGGTCAATGGATCTAAGAGATTTTTAAGAGCATCATAACTGCAAATTTTTTTTGTTCATTTTTTTAAAGTTGCTTCATATTTCTTTATAATTTTTAGTTTGTGTTTCCCCTCTTACATACTATAAAATGAAAGAAATACATATATATGAATCAGTTTGAATTGATTCTTTACTGTAAAGTGGTTTTCTGTTTATATTTACTGTCCTGGATTTAAAAACTGAAGATGYTGTTGAAAGTAAGAACTTATTGTTTATTAAAAAAAAAACAGTTGAGTGAGAGTTATTGCATGACAAATTACTCTTATTATTCCTTGTAGCACTACATCTAGGGGATGTAACTGGAGAGCAAGACAAGACTGTTCTGTCTTCCACAAGCACATAGAATTAAGTCCCAAACATTGTACAAACTCTTCGTGAAATAAAGAAACAGAATATACAGATACAAACCTAATAGCAAGGTATAAAGGAACAATGCACATATATTGAAAAGTCTTGGTACCAGGAGCCTAAACAGTGCAAGTCRGGCCTTTGGTGTATTGTACAACGAGCCTTTATATAAGTCCCATCAGTTTCAGAGGACTAGTGATGGCTGTGATGGTAAATAAACAAAAGAAAGACAAACCTGTAGTCCTTAGCATTTTTCTCAAAGTCTTGAAAGCACTTTCAATCAGCTATCTGCTCACTATCACTGTTAAGCAACTCTGAATCAAGAGTCAAGACCCAGGCTTGACCCAAGCATGAAAGTTTTTATGTTTCCTCCAGAGTYACAAATAGTTATGACTTTTCTTTTTGTAAATAGCTGTAGTTGTGGTATTAACATTTATTTCKCCAGCTTTTGGGTATTTTCATTCATGTGTCTTTATACTTCTAGAAGCTAAAAAAAATATTCCTTGAGAATGTAATCTCCTTACTTTGTTTACTTTCATGTAAAAATACATGATTTCTAATGAATAACAAAACAGAATTCTTGTGTGTCTCTGTTTCACCATCTATAATTCACCTAAGCAAGACAAAATCTTCTTTTAAATTGGGAACTATAGTTTTAATTTAAAAAGTAATTTCTTTTTTTAAAATGTTATGACTTGAATAATAGTCAGTGTCCTCCAACGCCCATGGATATAGTAACAATGCAAAAAAATAAATTAAAGCCCAAGGCAACTCATAAAGGATTTAACATTGCTCCATAGTTCATTGGCTRTCAGAGATAGTGGAGTAAAATATTTCAGTCTTGGTCTGATATATTTYATTCCACAGAATCGCAGAACAGTTGGGGTTGGAAGGGACCTTAAGGATATCTAGTTCAATCCCCKGGCCATGAACATCTTCCACTAGATCAGGTCACTCAGAGCCCCATCCAACCTGKCCTTGAATACTTCCAGGGATGGGACATCTGCAGCTTCTCTGGCAATYTGTTCCAGTGTCTCACAGTAAATGAAAGTTATCCTGACACTAGCATATTTCTTCCTCAGACTGTGATTTTCCCTTCATCAGGTCCAAATTCCAATTCTAATTATGGAGGACCTTGGAGTAAGCCTTGAAACAAGAATTATTCTGGTGTCAGTTGAGTAACAAATTGTCAGTGATGTACTCTTGAAAGATGACTGTTGC
>NW_026623247.1:957160-964278 GCF_030028575.1 Malurus melanocephalus
AAAAAAAAAAAAAAAAAAAAAAAAAAAAAAAAAAAAAAAAAAAAAAAAAGTTTAAAGTAGTGTGCATGGATTTTATCAGGTAGCATAATTTCTTGAACAATAGCCTCCTAAACAGTATTAAAAATCAAATAAAAATCCCAGATAATTTTATGTCTCCTGAATATTGCTACTGTGACTTAATCTYCTTGCTCTTTTTAAAATTCTTTTTAAAATTCTGTTATAAATGCAAAATATGTTCTAATATGCACACTCATATCCTTTTGGTAACCAAGAAACTAAGAYGTTTTGGAATATTTGTGGGTTCTTTCCTAAAAAATTCATTGTATTCTCTTAGCAGATTTAGATGCATATTTCAATTTTGTCAAGAAAAGTTAATGAAAAAWTTAGACTTAATAGTGGAGTACAGCTGAATAATACCTTTATGCACTTTTCATGCATTTAACAACATTATTCCCCCTCTTAGCAACCATATCTGATATAAAGAAATTGTCATATAAATTTTTTTGTTGTCAGGCATTGACTTTTATTTAGTTGCTAGTTTATATATGGAGGATAACCATGAAAATACACCCACTTCGGTGTGATGAAGCAAACATGAAATTATATTATAGAGAGAGGTATGCTGGGATTTTTGCCGCTCTGTTTTTTTTTTGTTTTTGGTTTTTTTTTTAAACAATTTTTAAAGATAAAACGCTACATACACTGTATTAGAATATGGTGACCTAACATTTGAGATGCTTAGTAAACACGATATAGCTTGACACCCTGACCCTGAGAATTCCAGAGATGTAATAGATATGTCCAAAGAGACTTCCCAGAGGAGATGTTGCTTCTTGTCTTTGCCTCTTGATAATGAATTATGCCCCATAACTCATGTTCTAATTAGCCTCATAAATGTTTAATTTTTCCTTTTGCTGTTGTGGAAAGATTAGATTGTTCTGCTGGAGTATCATGATACAAATAATGAAGAACTGAGATTGTAGGGTTTTGGGTTTTTTTGTACTTCACCTATGCTTTTATTTTCCAATAAATCTTCCTTACACACAAAATAGCATTTCCTTTTAGGACAAAACAGGAGCAGGTGCCTTTATTGGCATAATTTCTGACTTTTACCAAACATTGCTTGTCATACTTCAGACTGAGAGAGTATCCTGGTTTAGTAATTTGACCTTCAAAGAAAAAAACATGTTTTGCCCAGTTGGAGGCTTGTTAGCCCAATGATGAGCATGGTAAGCAGCTAGCAAAAATCACGTCTTCATGTTTTCACTCTGCAGTGGCTTATATCTCTGGACCAGTAAATAAGCTTTTACCTCAAGAAAAGTTCTGTTAGTGGCTTGAAAGGGTTTTTTTTCCTTTTGTGACAATACATATAAATGCTAGGGCCAAAGTTTTCATGATGTGTAATGAAATAATTTAATGCAGAGAGGTTTCTTTAGACTTTAAATGAACTATCAAGGGGATATTTACTGGGAAAGAATATTACTTGTGAAAGAGAAGCTAATGGAGTGAGTAAACAAAATCAACATCCTTTCTTCTTCTGCAAATTTATATTGGCTACAAGATGCAGCAGTGGGTTTTATAAGTAAATTATTTGTAGTATCCCACTGTCACTCAGKAGCTGGAAAATTCCTTAACTTAGTGAAACTGTATTTGAAGACTGCATTTATGGCTTTTGAAATTATGGCTTTAATTATTGATCAGACACTTCAGCATGGCATCCATAAATGCAACACATTAATTACTCTAGGAGTTAGCTGTGAAGATGAAAAAAATGTTGAATAGATGGTGCCTGCTTAATTATTTTAAACTCTAAGTAGTCTGATGTTGGTCACCAGAGGAGAAGCGTGTTGATCCTTTYCATAAAATGCAGCATGCACTAACTTTTATGTGTTTAATTCAAACTATTTCACATAATCCAATCTGTAATAGATGTTGATACTTTTTATGGGCAAAAATGTTATCAGCTCCTTGGGGTAGGATACATGTCATATTTGTAATCCCTTTTCTAGGTAGAAAGCATTTCTCTTATTTAATGCTCCTTAAAATATTTTTGTATTAAAAATTTACCTTTTTCTAGGATAGCCACCTGCTGAAACCCTAAAAAACTGTTAGGGGAGTAAGTCTCATAAAAGTTGGACAGTATCTTAATATATTCTGCCTCTGTATGCTCTTCTTTAATAATACATGTTATCTCATCCTGGTGCATAGCTTATTCTCTGCTCAACTTAACATTTGTTTATGAATATTATAACAGAAGTTCTTGAATTGTTAATCCATTTTGCACCACAACAACTTGAGAGACCCCTCATTTTACTGTGTGCCAGAAAGCATGTGCCAGGAAGCTGTTCTTTGACATTAAATATACTAATAATTTAGGGCTTCTGTGATGATACAGAGGATAAAATATTCCTGTTCTGATAGACTTTTCATTTTTGTAAAAATTTGTCTTTTAATAAAATTTATTTAAATTTCCCRATAAAATGGAAATATATTTGTCTATAAGAAATATAAGCAAATGAGATTTTTACATTTCCATAAACTTGAGCTGGCCTGGAGTTCTTCATATTAATTCTCTTATTTTCTTTTTCTACTTTCCATCTAGTGCTGTCAGTATTTTGATGAATAATTCATGGTGATGTATGTGTATGTATAAAATGTATTAAAAAAGCAAGTTGCTGGAAAGGAATCATGAGGTTGATAATTACTAAATGCAATGCTTTTGCTGATTAAATCTTGTTGATTGTTTCTTGCATACTTCAGCAGTCATAAATTTTTGTCAGTTCAGTATTTCTACTTCAAGAATTAGATTAGCATGTCAGTCTCTGCTGTACTATCAATGTACGTGCTGCAGAAAATTAACTAAAATTTGGACACTAGAATTTCTTGATTGGAARTTTCTAGACTCAAATGAGAAATCAGAAGTCATCCTGTTAAGCCCACAGGTTCATTGTGCAGTGTGTGTACAAAGTGTTAGTCACTCTGAAATTATGTTCAAGAAATACAGTCTCTTGTACAGAGACATTCATAACTCCATGAATATTCTGTTGAGACGCAAATAAGAAGTAATAGTTGAGAGGTAAATAAGAATGCTTCACAGGAAGGAGAACTATCCAGGTGTCAGGATACTGTTCCTCCTCTGACAAATGTCTTGCAATACCCTCTACATAAATAAAAAAAAAAGAAAAAAAAAAAAAAAAAGAAAAAGAAGAAAGGCCATTTGTTGCTAGTGTTATTTGGGTATTCTGGTAATTTTGTTTAGGTGATGGACTGAGTGTTCCTATCAGGGAACCCTTGATTCCTTTATCAAGAAAGAATTCAAACTTAATTCTGGGACAGCTGCCTTACATTTAAGGGTAATCCAGACCAAAATCTAAATTAGGAATCTTTTGAAGTTCTAATAGGTGCAGACTTCATCAGAAGCATACTGATAAAAACACTCATGTTGTTCCTCTCACATTATTCACTTTATACTGAGAGATATAGTARGAAGATCCCAAAATATTGTGAGTTGTTTGTTCCCTTTTTCCTTTTCTATGAAGAAATTTCTGTTCCTAGAACAGTATAAAGTCTGACAGTATACTGAATAATTTTCAATAGCTTTATAATATGTCTCTATAGAGTTTTGGTCATTTTTTTTTACTCAGACCTCTCTCATATTGCTCATCTTATTGGTTTACAAGAAATTTAATTTAGCCTGGTAGGCAAAGGTTGTTTACAAAACTCCACTTTCTGTTTGTTCTTGAAAAACCTACTTTGAATTAAAACAGTTTGCAAACAATMTTTTATAATGAACATGGGTTTAAAAAATATGCCAAACAGGTTTAGGCTACCCGCTCTAAGCACAGGCTATCATGTTACTTCAAATAATGGATAGGTGCCATAATTGCTTTCAACCACCCATGGCTTTCACGTTAACTAGAACATGTAAAAACCCTGATTTTTCCAATAAATACTAAAATGTTCTCAGCATTGAGCTTTAACCTGTATATCTTTTCCCTTTTCTTTCTAAGTCATCATATTAGATTCCATTCAGATTTTCTATCAGTTTAATGTAAGTTACAATACTTTCACTGATGAAGGAAATTAAGTTTGATATATATTCAAATAATTTTTATTTCTAAATATTTTCCTTCCTAGCAATACTAGCAATATAAACTGTCAACAATATTTAAGAGAAGGGTTTAATTTACAAAAAAAAAAAAAAAAAAAAAAAAAAAAAAAAAAAAAAAAAAAAAAAAAAAAAAAAAAAAAAAAAAAAAAAAAAAAAAAAAAAAAAGTTTTCCTTGAAAATTGAACGCTTCTTTTCAATTATTTTGTGTCTGCAATACTTTTATAGGTTTACATAAGCTAAAGAAGGCAAATAAAGTAAGCATTTAATCTCTAGCTTCTGGCAGAAGAAACCTGTAACATATCAGCTGTTGGTTTCCTTTGGCTTGATTATTTTTTGAATTTTAGTGGGTTTTTTTTTCTGGTTTGGCTTTCATTTTACTCTTAGTAATTAAATTATCAAACACCTTATAATGAAACTAATTAATGTTTTGTGTTTTGTTTTCATCAATATTTTTGTGTTCAAGGAAATAATAAGCACTGAACAAAAAAAAAGAAAAGCAACCAAAAAAAAAAACCCAACCCCCACAGAAACCTCCAAATAAATAGTTTAGAGCCAGAAATTTGTCTTAATTATCCTTATAAAGCAATTTTAAAGACAAGAGTGGCTGGTTTCCAATTGATTAGCTGTACTTCTGGGATTGCCCCTGCTGTTCAAAATGACTCTTGCCTTGAGGTGGCATAGATCACTGAAATATGCTTCCTAGTGATGCTAGCAAGGCACAAAATGACTAATTAAAGCTGAAAATCTATTTTTGTGTGTATAATAACATAAAGTTTCTTAGCATCCCTYGCAGGCTTCAAGAACACTTGAACATTCTTTCATTTGCATCTTTACAGCCTGCAGTGTATTCAATGATTTTTTTTTTCCTATTTAACACAGGAGGATACAATTGACAGATTTAGTAAAAGGTTTTACTTCTACATGGGTATTTGATCACCTGTATATCTATAAAAATATTGGGRCTGCATACTAAATGATGATTGACTTAATCACCCCTTCTTCAAGAAGGAAAATATTTTACAGGAAGTGAAGAGAAATGAAACCTCAGTCAAATTTCTCTGGGTATAATTCTTCCCCAGACTGGTTAAATATGCTGACATTCTTCCCTGGGAAAACTATGACTTAACAGAAACTGCAGAGAGACCTCAGTGCCTCAAGCACAGATATTTGGCACTTCTGTTGAGGAAGTGGGGTGATGTTGTTACTAAGGCAACTGGCCCTGCTACACACAGAGAGCTCCATGATTTGTATTTGTGACAGGAAAAGTTGTGAGATGCTTCAAAATGCTTTTTATAAAATTGTCARCACTTTGGAATGGACTAGCAAATTATAGAACCCACTTCTGAAATGTCATTTGATTTCCCAGTACTGTTTGCTTTCCAGCAGATACATGTTCATTAAGATAATTAACTTGCAAAGCATTTACAGCAGCTTGTGGCAAGATGACCTGCAAGCATGTAAGTGATCAGCAGTGTCACATCAAACAATGGGCTGATCAGGATATTCCTGTTTGTTACATAAATACATTTATTAAAACTGTAGAAATATGTGCTCTAATGAGAAAAATAATATTCCCTTGTGATAGAAAAAATCAGCTGGTATTCCACTATGCTAGACCATTAAAATCTCACCAAAGTAAAAAAAAAAAAAAAAAAAAATTGAAAACAAATTTAGCCTATGGCATTATTTTCTCAACATGCACTCATGCTCACAGTCAGAATAGAGAGAGCTATTTTTCCACACTTTTGAGTCACTGTTACTTCAAAAAGGCATACTGAAGTAAAATTTACCAATACATTATCATCTAAGTTAAGATTGATTAGAGAGACATAAAGAATGAAGTGAATCTATGAAATAAAGCAAAAAGAAAATATATCACCTATAGATTGGAAAAGCTGGAATTTATATTGAGCACATAACATTCTACCTAAAGTGGCAAATTCCCAAGTTATGTGTAAAGTGGTTCATTAGGGCTAATTTAGTTGTCTCTAATAATAATATCCCACTAAAAATATCTCTGAATTTTAACGGCAATTCCTTTTATATTTTAGTCAATGAATGTTTAGTGTGCATGATTGAAGTCCAATTTTTGTCATTCTTAGTTTAAATATTTAAAGCTGTCTTGTCTTGAAAATCTAAAATATTCACATTTGGTGTTGTGGCAGATGCAAAGTGGGTTTTTCTGTGAAAGAAAATGGCAACATTTGAAGCACAACCTCTTTCAACATTGCACCCAATTTAGTTTGCTGATGGTTCTCGTCATGTGTCTTTCAACTGGATTTCAGACACTGTAACGTTTGAAAATGTCTTAAAAAACCTAACACATCTAAAATGGGAATAAAGAACAAAGGGATAAAATGGGATAAAGGTTGGGGGAAGAKGCAACCTTTCCAACTGGAGCTCATCTGTTAGCTCTACACAGTCCGATTGAAATATATCTCCTCCGGTTTTATTGTGAAGCATAAAACTTCAGAGCAGTAGCATCATGTCCAGGCTTCTGACATTTACTGTTTTATTAATTGCATATCTGCTAGTGTAGTCTAAATATTCTCAGAAACTTTTTCATATTAATTTGAAAAGTTCTAGTTCTAGATTTTGAAAAAAAAATGGTTTTTAATAGATATAATTGTGATTATATCTGCTTATATATCATTAACAAAAGAGAACCCTTGTAAGTCAATGTGTCATGGGATGTTTTAATTTGACTTACTTATTCAATGTCTCTTTCTTTTCCTTCTTTCTTTTTTTTGTTTTGCATTAGTTTGTGGGAAGGGTCAAGAGACAGGTTATGCCTGGTAACTTCTCTGCTGCCATGTCCTGATTGCATTAGTTTTAATCTTGTTAACAAAATGTCCGKGTAGAACAAATCTCCACTTGAGAATGCATCAAGAAATTTACAGATGCAGGATGTCAAAGACATACTACTCAGATAAGGCAAGCATTTCATTGGATCATAAACAATTGAAATATTTCTCAAGCAATAGAACCAGAAATGAAAACTACAGAA
>NW_026623247.1:964880-973729 GCF_030028575.1 Malurus melanocephalus
GAAGGAAGGAAGGAAGGAAGGAAGGAAGGAAGGAAGGAAGGAAGGAAGGAAGGAAGGAAGGAAGGAAGGAAGGAAGGAAGGAAGGAAGGAAAGAGGTGGGGGAGAGAAAGAGAGTGACAGACACAATTTAAGTAGAAAATACCTCCCCTCCTTGGATTCCAACAGTGTTCTGTCTCCATCTAAACTTCTTGGTGGTGAGGGTTCCCTAGAAACTTAAAATGGATTAAGATACATTTGGGCCAGGTGGGAATGCTCATGTACCTCCGTGGAGGGGGCCAGGTTTGACACTGTGTCCTGCACCAAACTCTGGATMAGTTGCATCACTTTGGGCAGTCCCCTGGTGCAAGGCCTCAGGAATGAGTCTGGGGGGATGTTTAGGGGTATTTGATGGTTTATGAACCTTCTCAGCTCCCCCTCATGTAAATGTCCCGTGTGCGTGTGACCTTCCTGTGGTGGGGGTTTTACAGCTGATCCAGTTTGTGTGAGGGAGGATGGTGTTCACTGCCTCTGACCAGAGGTTCTGACACACCCCAAACCTCTCCTCCTCCCCCCTGGGCCAGGGGGAGTCTGTTCAAACCTGGCCTTAGCAGATGAGCCTGTAGGCTATGACCTCCCTCACCCCAAACCCAGCCAAGAATGATTTTCAGGACAGCTGCTGGGTTTGGCTTTCTTTTGGATCCATTCTTCTGCCTCAGCTTTGTTTGCTTTTTCCTACACCTGAGATGATTGAACAATAGTGTCTTTATCTTATCTCCAGTTCCCTTAGGCAGCTTGACTCACAGTCCAAAGTTCCCCTTAGGAGTCATCTTCARGGAGGARTGGGCTTCAGTGCCCACAGCTTCTTTATCTGGTATTGCCATAATGGGCAAAGTCCTCCACAACAATGAACCAAAAAATTTCTGTCTCTGGCAGGTTCCCTATCAGTTGCCTCTTCCTGAGGCTGAACAGACCCAGTTTCTTCTTTTTCTCTTAAGAGAGATGCTCCAGTTCCTTCATCATCTCTGTCACCCTCCACTGGACTCCCTCATGGAGCTCCCTGTCTCTCTTGTACTGAGGAGCCCAGAACTGGACACAGCAYTCCAGATGTGCCTCACCAGGGCACAGTAGAGGAGCAGAATCATCTCCCMTGAGCTGCTGGCAGTGTTCTTACTGAYGCAGCCCAGGACACCACTGACCATCTTGGCTACCAGGGCACACTGCTGGYTCAGGGACAGTTTGTTGTCCACCAGGACTCCCAGGTCCTTCYCC
This sequence comes from Malurus melanocephalus, assembly GCF_030028575.1. Classification (NCBI taxonomy): domain Eukaryota; kingdom Metazoa; phylum Chordata; class Aves; order Passeriformes; family Maluridae; genus Malurus; species Malurus melanocephalus. The sequence continues at coordinate 966,129 of NW_026623247.1, forward strand.
ACAGAGCTRCTTCCCAGCAGATCAGCCCCAGCCTGTGCTGGTGCCTGGGGCTGTTCCTCCCCAGGGCAGGACCCTGCATTTGCYTCTGCTGAATTTCAGAAKGTTTCTCTCTGCTCATCTCTCCACCTGTTGMGGCCCTTCTCTCTGGGATATCGGTCACTGTTCCCAGCTTTGTCCAAGTCACTGAAAAATAACTTAAACAAGACTAGACCCAGTCCCACTTGGGGGACACCAGTAGTGACAGGTTACCAACTAGAGCCACTCAGTACAACCTTCTAGGATCTGCCATTCAGCCAATTCTTAATCCACCTCATTGTCKACTCATCCAGTMCACACTTCTTGAGTTTACCTATGAGGGTGCTGTTAAAGACAGTGTTAAAAGAAAGTGTTAAAAACTTTGTTGAAGTTGAGGTAGACAATATCCAGTRCTCTCCCCTTGTCCCTACAGGTAGCTGTACCCATCACAGAAGGCAATCATGTTGACCAAGCTTGATTTTCCCAWAGTGAATCCATGCTAACTGCTAATGATTACTTTCTTGTCTTCCATGTGGATAGAGATGCTCTTCAGATAGAGTCACCCCATCAGCTTTCCAGTRGTTAAATAGATTGGCCAGTAGTTCCCCAGTTTCCTTCTTCTTGCCAAACTTGTGGATAACAAGTTTGCCAAGGTATTCTCTAACTCAGTTCTCCTTGACTGGAGGAAAAGGGAAATTCTTCCAGCATTCCTTTATTTTGGTCTCCTGGAGGAGATTGCTGATGGTTGATCTTGTCAGTGAAGACCAATGCAAAGAAGGCACCCTGCCTTCTCTGTCCTCTTGCCAGAGTTCCCCCTCTGTTTCGTAATGGACCCACATTATCTTTTGTTTACCTTTGGTCACTGATATGTCTAAAGAAGCTCTTCTTTTTGTTCTTCACATGCGTGGACAGATTTATTCCATTGAGCCCTGGTCTTCCTTATTTCATTTCTGCTTTGAAAACACAGCTATATTAATTCCAAGTATCCTGTCCAAGCTTTCATCCCCTGTGTATTTTCTGCTTATGCCTGAGTAAAGACAGGAACTCCTAATTCATCCATGCAGGTCTCTTGCCATCTTTGCTCAATTTCTTGCTCATCAGGATGTGTCATTCTTGAGCCTGGAGGAAGTGATCCTTGAATATTAATTAGGTCCCCTGGACCCCTTTTCCCAGTAGAACCTGCTCCAATTACACTCTTAAAAAATCCTTGAAGAGGCTAAAGATAGCTGTCCTGAAGTCCATGGTTATGATCTTGCTGCCCTTCTGCCTCCTTAGCTGATACTGAAATCTATCATGTCATGGTCACTGCAGGCAAGGCTGGTGCCAGCCTCTCATCTCCAACAAGGCTTTCCCTGTTTGTTAGTGTAAAATGTGGGACCACACAATTTCTCATCAGATCTTTCATTACCTGTGTCAGAACGTTGTCGTCAGTGCTTTCTGGGGACCTCTTGAATTGTTTGTGCTTCCCTGTGTTGCTTCTCCAACAAATGTCAGGGTAGTTAAAATCGCCCCCAAGAACCAGGGTCTGCGCCTTTCGGGTTGCTTCATCYGCCTGCAGAAGGCCTCCCCCACCTCCTGCTCTTGCTCAGGCAGCCTGGAGCAARCACCCACAGCTGCATCTCCCTCATTAGTCTGCCCTTTTAGCCCAGCCTGTAAGCTCTCAACTCACTCATTATTCACTCTGATACAGAGCTTGATAAGTTCCAAATTTTGCCTCACAARGAAGGCAACTCTACCAGTGGACCTTTCTGCTCTGTCTCTCCTTAACACACATTCCTTCATTACATCATTCCAGTCTGTGAGACAATGCAATTCTGTGCCATGAGATTGATCAACTGTCTAAACTCATTTAATGTGTGTGAGAGTCCAAAAGTTTCTGACCATGCTCTTCAGATATTCTCCAGACATGGAAGGCATAATATTTAATACCAAATTTATCTACTTAAAGATAGATGATGTCACACATATTTAGTACAGTAATTAAAAATATACTGAAATCTCAAAACAAAGGTGGGTTATGGCAAAATGCAGTAATTGCAATATACAGTTCAATCCAAATAATGTGATTTCCAGTCTCGATCATATGCTCTCTCATGGTGCTGTGCTCTTGGTAGGAAGGAATAGCAGGGTTGATGGCAGCCCAAGCCTGTTGCACTCTTAAAATTCATTTGCTGGCTGCCTGGTTTGTATAATCTGGGTTGGGCTGAGCAGATGTTCACCCTCCAGGTGCTGGTCTGGCTAAACTGGGGAGACATTATTTTAGTGAAAACAGGGACTAACATTTACACCACCAGTTCATAGCTGTTTATCTAAAACACAGCCCTTTTGCTGAGATCAAGTGAGTTTCCTTGAAGCTGTAATGGTCCATCACTCTCTACATTATTCCTGGAGTTTCATTTTTGGCCATCACTTCTGACCCATACTCTGTTTGAAGGGTTTATTGATCTGTTACAAATTGGGTCTATCAGAGGGAACTAAAAACACAATAAACTAAAATACAGAAAGAGTGTATAGAAAAATATAGATAAATGTTTATAATAATATAATAAGAGAAAAATAAAAGCAAATTCAAAAAGAGGAATAATTAATGCATTATTATTAATATTCCTTCTTTAAAAAAAAAGTTAGAAGTTAACAAACTGGTTCAAAACAAATATCAGGTTTCCAAAGTAATACTGAACTTTTGAAACTATTTTAGAAAAATGAAAAATAACCAAGGCCAGAGAAATGAAACTAATTTATTTGAAACATAGGGGGGAAAACTGGAAAAAATGGTCACTGAGAATTGGAGTTAGGCAAAATTAGGTTCTGAAATCAAGAGTGGTGGAATCATACCTGCTTCTCAGATAAAAGCTGAAAGCACATTTCTCTGCTGGTCTGAGGACAAGTGCCTGCTTGGGTTCACTRAGTCAACACTGTCCCTTTTGTCAGGTGCTAGTTATTTTTCCATTGGGTGATGGATTAGGTGCATTAAGTTTATGGCTTTAAGCAACAACTTTGTCCTGTTTTTGCTTGTAACAGAAACATCAATCACATTTACCCCACGGCCCTGTAACTTCCACTCATGTCTCACTAGCTTAGCACAAATACGATGCAATTTGTAGAGACAGGTATTACTCCCAGTGKTGTCTTCCCATCATTGTGGTGTTTCTTGACTAACTTGGGAAATCTCACTGTGTGCATTGAACTCTACCATGCAACAGGAAAAACTAATTAATTTAGAAAAACTAAAACAAAAATCCTAATTATTTCTTTGTTGAATGTCAAAATATTCTTCCTTTTTATATGTCTATGAAACACTGTAATGAAAAGTAATACAGGAACTCTTGGCTAACATAAGATGACCTTCAATGTCAGACGATAATGTTGTTTATTTTGTATCTCTTGGTGTTCACATACTATCAAACGATATTTTCCATATTATCATCTAAAAAATAAAACCTCTATATACATTTTTATTTTCTGTCAAGAAAAGACAAAGAGCTGAAAGACTGAGATAATATTATCTCTAGAAACAGAGATCAAACATAAAATCTGCTTATTTTATTTTAATCTGACAAAATGTTACTTGCATTGTTTGGGAAAAGAAGTAAACAACTTCAAAGAAAACATATGGGGAGTTTCTCAAAAGTGTATTTTTTTTAATGTGCATAATTATTTAACATAGAATATTTCTATATGGTACTGCAGTTGAGATAAATGTTATCTTCAATTGTCTGTCCTCATCCCACAAGCTGCTAAATTTGCCTTAATTTTATTGTTTTCATTAGAATGGACAATTAATCTTGATTTACTTCATTAGTTCATATTTTAATCAGGAATTGTGTGTTACTGTCAGGATACTGTCACCAAATCCATTAAAGAGAGGAACTGATAGTTTAGGGACACATTTTTAAAACTTTTATTGAAATTATTTTGAAAAAAAAAAAAAAAAAAAAAAAAAAAAAAAAAAAAAAAAAAAAAAAAAAAAAAAAAAAAAAAAAAAAAAAAAAAAAAAAGAAAAGAAAACATAACCAATCATCAACAAAAAAATCTCAAACCTCACTAAAATCTCCCAAAACAAAACCACAAACCCAACCCCAAAAACACACACACATACACACAAAACCAACAACCTTAATGAATAAGACAGAATTTGACCTTTTCTGTTAATAATTTCTTAGCCTTAGAGAGATAACCTTTTAAAATATAGACCCAGCATCCATTTGTTTTCTTTAGTTTCCATAATGGCTGAATTTTTCCCGGTTTTGGGTTATAAATAATTTTGAAAAAATGTTTGTACAAGTTTTATTTTTCATACACCAGGCTTTTTGATTCCAGTCTTTGATTTATCATGCAGTCCACTTCAGCCTTACTGGTCTGTGCAGTAACAGCACAGAAAGGTACATGGAGAGCCAAAAATACCTTCATAGGAAAAATAAGGATGACTATTTGCTATGATTTATAAGCACCTGTGTTCCATTCTGTTGACTTTGGCTCATTTTTTACAGAAAATGCCAGTATGTTGTCCAGTTGTTAATTTTKTGTCCAGCACCATTTCTCACAAATTGTTTACTTTGCACTGTTTTCAGGATGTGTAATACCCTGAGACAGCTCTTTAGCCACCCTGCAGTTTGCCATCTACACCTTAAAAAGGATGTTCTTACCTGTCTCATTTTCACATTCTTGGCTGATGGCAGCTCTTGGCAGGGGAGCCACTGCTCCTTCCTGAGGTCATCTCTWGCCTTGCTGAAGTAGAAATTGGAGACTTCATGGGATTCAAGTCTCTGCTCATGGTATATAATTTGAAAAGCGGGACAAATGGCACTTCTAGAGGAGACATCCACTGTTGCTAAAACTGAGGGTTCTTGTGTAACAAATAGTCAGACTTCAGTAGCAGCTTGATGTTTAGAAATCTGAGCCTAGGACACCTGAAATACTTTACAAATATTGGGTTTTTTTTTTCTTTCTGAATTTTGTGTAAAAATATGCACCTCATTTTGCTGCTTTCTACCCTTTGACATGCAACCTCATGGTCAGTTGAACCCGTGCCACTCCTGTCCTGTATATGTACACCAGTTCAAGAATCATTYGTTATAAAACAATTATTAACTATGAAGGGGAAAGAAAGGAAATAAAAATAATTTATGGAAAGATACCTCTGATTAAGATGTGATAGACAAAAAATTGTTGAGTACAGACTGACTCCAGACAGATGYTGAAAACCATCACAACAATAAAATTGAAAAGATGAAAGAAAAARCATTGAACATTTAAGCAGCCTCTTTTAACAACTTTCAAATCCCTAAGAGTGAATGGAACATAAGGTAGCTACTGTGGGGAGGGAGARAAGGTATAATCAAAATACAAGGTAAAAACACCATGTGATCACAAAATTTCTGTAAAAATACATATTTTTTTCTGAATTAAATAGGAATTCATTGATTTCAAATCACATTTTTAGACAGCAATAATTGGGTAGTCCARTGTTATAGGTATAAACCCTCTATTCTGCATATCAGGGACTTTTTTTTWAAACAAATAGTTTAAAAAATGTTGAGAGGTTTAGAGAAAAGGAAATAAAAYATATCAGAAAAACCTAAAAATGAAGCAGAAACAGGGAGGAAGCAATGRCAACACTTTTATAAAAAAACCCACATCAACCAAAAACCCTATTAAAAACCACCCAAACATCCTCCCACCAAAGCCAAAGTCAAAAATTGTTAAAATGTAATCCACTTTGTTTGTTTGTAAAAATTCATGTTATACTTAWCAGGTTATCTGAATTTGTTAATAGAGTTTTCACACAAAAATATATTAATATTTTYCCCTCAATTCTCTGTTCTGTCTGCATCTATATAACCTGCAACAGCAAATATCATTAAGAAGGCTTTTCAACACTTGACATTGTATTTAAAAAGGGTTTCTAGAAGCTAAACAGCTGAGTAAAGACAGAGATACAAAAGACTGTTCTGGTAATAATCACATAAGGTTAAGCTTATAATTCTTTCAAGGTTAAGAATACTCACACTATCTGAACGACATTAGACTAGGAACTACTCTGTTTATGAATATTTGTCTGTGCTGCTCTATTCTTGTAGAATCAGTTTGTATCTATCATGCAAATAAAGAGCAGCTATTTGGAAGCATAATGGTTTTCAACCATTCACATTCCTGAGGCAGCTGAGAAGACAGAAGGATTAAGTGGCCCTCATTAGTGTGAGGTTACATTCTAAAAACTCACTTCATTCCAAGCATGACTATTATTGAGATGAGTCAGACCAAATATTTGATAAAAAAGAACATTCTAGAAATCAGTGATCATTAGGTACAAGAGAGTTCTGGTGGGTGTTACCATGTTAGTTACAGGATGAGCAACTGCTTTTGTTCACAGAGGTTAAGTATTATCAACAGCAAAAGCAAAGAATACTGCAAACAAAAGACCTTAGGTAGTAAAAAATTAAATAATAAAGGATTTGGAAGATCTTGAGATAATATATGAAGTCGATAAAGGTGAGTCAGAGATATTCTGACTAYATCATCATTAAATACAAAGTGATCATTCGATTGCTAACACTTGAACATGCAGTAAGAAATGGAAATRAAGAAACGATATTAGATTCTTCCTTTTAGAGTGGGATCCCATATTTGTCACTGAAAGATGGTAACCAGATATTTACTTCTTTTGAACATTCAAAAAACCAATACACTGAAATTCCAAAAGTTAAATCAATGTCAGAAATGTCAACTTGAACCCATAAAATTGAATTTTGAATGAATATAAAAATAATATAATTCACTGAGTGTATACTAAGTGACAAGATAATACTTTTCTCTATAAATCCATTTTGTAAACATAAATCTTCATTATTATATCTGAAATACAGAATTGTTTATAAATTAAATCTTTTTAAAAACAGATTACAGCAGATGTGCATGATATCAAGTGGTTATTACTTCAAAAGTTCTCAGACCATAATGTTATTCCCTCATTTGAAAAGCACTGCCAGAATGTCCAATGCCTCAGATTAAGGGACTGTGTCCACACTGATAGGATTTACCCATCAGTCCCTGGAAATTGATGTTCAGTTAACCTGGAGCTCAGCAAGAAGCTCCTCACCTTTGTCAGTTACAAGGCCCACGCAGTTGTGTCTGATTGTATTCAGATAACAACTGAACTTAAACTGCCTGTCCTTCAAGAATTCTGCTTATTGCTGTGTTTTGATTCTTCCTGCTTCCATGTCAGTTAAAAAGAGAAAAATATTTGTTGACTCTTATTTAAAGATGAGTATGTTCTTGAGTCAATACAGAGAGGMGAAATAAAGATTGATATTCTGATATCTGACTAGGAAACCCCTGTTAAATTGTTTTTATTATTTTAAACATATATATATATATATATATTCATAAGTATGTTTTGCTATTGAAAGATGGATGTTTGGACATTTAAGTCACTTCAATGATCCTGAACTTTTTCCTTTGTCCCATTGGTAAAGGATGCTCTGGCATTTCAAGTACTACTGAGAAGCATTACAATTTATGGACTAAAACTTTTTTTTTCCTTTTGTTGCTGTTATTTTGTTTCCTGGTTTTTGTTCTTTTTTTTT
>NW_026623247.1:973832-1008272 GCF_030028575.1 Malurus melanocephalus
AAAAGTTAAGTTTTGTTAACATAACTTTAATGCATTGAATTCATCAAACTTCTATTTAAATGTGAACATTTTTCACTTAGAAAGAACAGTATATTATTTCTGTGTAACCTGAGAAGATATTACTTCCACTCTGAAAGGAGCATGGAGATTTTCTTCAACATCTATGGTGACATGGAGCGTGCACTTAATTTTGTCCCTTTTGTTCTAATTGGAGATAGTTGGTGTTGAAATGCATTCATTTGTGATAAGAATGAACTCAAGTTAGCCCTAGAAACAATAACTTAAGAGGTGTTATTGTATTTACTGTTTTGTGAAAGAAAAAGAATTTAATAGAAAGATGCATTCATGCAATAAATGAAGATGTTAAGGAAATCTTGCAGCAGATGAAGTTATTATTCACCTGACTGCTTTCTTCCTTCCAGATCAATGGRGATGCCATCAGACTGCTGAACAGCTATTTTAAGTGCTGTAGATAAAATATTTTAGAGATTTCAGGAATATTCTTTCCYATCATCCTCACATGATATGTTTTTCTACTAAATCCTTTGGCTAGTTAAAGATAAGCCTATACAATGGAAAATCTTGGTAAGATGTCCAAATTTTATATCACTTTAAGAAAACCCTGCTGAAATTTGATAATTTGAAAGTGAATCCTGATGGATAATATCTACTAGTTATCACATAGTTCTGTTTCCAGACAAGAACAGTTTGTTATCCGCCAAGTTTCATTTCATGATTTCTACCTTGGGAAGGATAACAATAATTTAGAGTATCTGTCTGGATTACAGGACCAATCTCTTTGTCTTGCATTTCAATTGGTCTTCCTACTCCAAAGGAAGGTATTGAAATATATTGTTACCTTCCTGTCTGATTCTATTACTCCCTGAAACTGTGAGTGGCTTGATGACCTGCTGAGTGGTGCTTTCCCCTTCCATGTTGAATCTCTGATTTTGTCACCATTATTCTTCCAGTTTACCAGTTCACCTAAAGTCTGAAAAACTATTTATTTAAATAAGTCTTTGTTTCACATGACTGTTAAAAAAATAATAATAAAAAAAAGACAAACCTTATGCCATGTATTCATTATAATAATATGAGGAAAAAATGGGATAAGAGAAAGAACAAGGTTATTTTTTTAATCTGAAAAATTATTGATGCATTTCACTATATTTTGCCAATATAGTSACTCTATTTTAGATAGTTATTCTTCTGATCATATTATCAATTAAATGGTAGAGGATCCTAGTTTGATTTAAGRAACATTTACATACTTAAGTTATCTTACCTTATCAAGATATGCTATCTTACAAAAAAAAAAAATAGATAAGCATTTGATATATCTATAATAGAAAACCTTACAGCATTTTTTTATTGTCCTTTGATATTCTTCTTKTGATAGTGTACAAAGAAATTAATTTCCCATTTCCCAAAAGAAATTCACTTTTCCCATTTCCCTCTCTATTTTTTTTCTTTCCTTCAATGTCTTCTTTCAATTTGCTGTGGCACAATGTATGTAGAGATATGATTTCCAACGTTAGCACCCTCATCCAAATGAACTATCAACACAGAATGACTAAGTRAGATAAATTACTAGTTGCTTTAGAATTCACGATGAAGAATTCAGAATTAAATAGCACTTTTATTTAAAAAAAAATAAGTATTTGAAAATCTGGCCTAAATTTAATTAATTATTTTCACTCAGTCAACAGCAAGTTCTATAGAATCTATATTAAATGCTCTGCTATGTACAATGACTCTACATCTCTGAAATATTATTATGGACTACAGGTATTCTTAGGCTGATAAGTAAAAAAGGACAAATCTAGATATGCTTTTAGGGACTTGTCTTTTCAAGTACTCTGAGAAAGATGCTTTCAAGAAGCCACTCTTATTTTTCCTAGTTTTGCCTTATGATAGGATTCATTCATGTTATGYATATAATACACAGTATTTATGTGTCTGAGCAAGATAAACTCAATACTGCAGCTAATGAAGTTAAAAATACATGTCCATTTAACATAACTTGCATATTCTAATAGAGCATCACTTTCTAAACATTGCTTACTTCAACCTAAAGATGCATARTTGTGACTCTTTATGTTACATAGTCTGTCATATGAGACATTATATCTTTTTGTGATATCTGTAGATATGGAATCAGAAGAAAATTAACATAATTAGGTTCTAATGCATTAGAAGCTAGAAGCAACAAACACGTATTCTACAAATTTAACAAACATATTATATTTGTAGAGACAGATAGAAACAAAACTCAACAGAAATCAAGGTATTTTTACTGACCTGTTTGGTTCTCTTTGATTTCAGCTTTACTAACTGACAATTATCTGACATTTCTCAGTAACAGGTCAATATTTACTCTAAGTTACCAATTTTTATAATCAGGAGTTGTGATGATTGGTAAAGGCAGCAGGATTATAAGCAATTTAATATTATCAGTTCATTTTCAGTCTGTKAACACTTGCAAGAACAAACATTTGTTCCGAGGGCCACCCGTAAATTTTGGAAATGCTCACTCATCTTAGTCCTCTTCTTAAAACTTTTGTATTAATGCTTATATGGTCATCTAGAAATGTGTGCTTGGCTATGTAACTTGCCACATCCAAACAAAGGCAACAGTTTTACTTAAGAAAAGTCTTGTTAAAAGCAATTTATGGTAATAAACAGAACAAAGTGTGATTTGCTACCAAAAAATAAAAATTGGAAGRCAGTCTTAATTTATTTTGTTMAAAAAAAAWATAGAAGATACCTTCAAATAATTTATTTTTATTTAGCTRTTCATGTTTTTGCTGGATATCTTTTGCAAATTTATTTCAAAAAGTGAAATTCTGAACTAGTTGATAGACTTGTTTCAAGTATGCATCGTAGCATCTCAGTGGCAGGGGCTGAAAGCCTTATGCAGCTTTTCTGGTTAAGAAAACTTTACCTTTGCTTCTTGAGGCAGTTCAATGGATGAGTTTTTAAAATTAAGAAATAAAATCTTTTACTTCTGMTTAACCTAGTAAATTGAAGCATTAGTAACAATCACATGTTAGTGTCATGTACTTATTTGTATGCACACCTTATTCAGTTTTGCAAGAGTTTGGACACAGGTTTTGTACAATTGATGAGCAAGTTTGGTAAAATAATATTTTTCTTGACTTCAGAATGAGGATTTTTTTTCTCAATTGTACTGCAATTGTATTCAGTTTCTCAAAGAATTTCTAATGATGGTCAATTACCTTTCTTCCCYAACAGCAGTAAACAAAGATGGATGCAAGTGGAGAAATCACTGAGACTTTTTGTTTCTTCGGTGAAAGGAAAGGGAAATAACTTTCTTATGTCTGAGCTATAGATATTATTCCCTGAACTGCAGAGCTACAATGCTGATGCTTTTTAATTGCATAGCTGTGATTGCGGAAAAATAATAATACAATCCTTTTTACCCCTGTTCTTTCRTATATTGCATTTTTGGCATTTATTACTGTCATGGTTTCGAGCCCAGCTGGAGATAAAACACCACACAGCTGCCAGATTGTTTCTTGCTGCATATTTGAATCTGTTCTGATTTCAGTATTGCTGCCCTTRTTCAATTTTATCAAAATTCATCCTTCACTGGTGCAAGTGCAACAATCAGAAGGATGTCAGGCTTAGATCTCCAGGATGCTTTTGGTTAAGATTTTTGCCCTAGGGTGTTCAGTGAGGTGATACACACGTAACCACCACAGAAATGATAATACACAGTGTTAGATATTAACATAATACAATTTAACTCATTGCCTACTTTCACTCAAAATCAAATCCCCTTGTGGCTCACACTGAACATCCCTATCATTCTGCATTACCCACCAAGTGCACCTGGGTCCTTGAGCAGAAGCAATCCCTTTTGSTGAAGCAGACTGTTTTCTCCAGCATATTTTTAATGTGCACTATATGAACTTTATCCCCTTCTAGAATATGTAAAAATTTTAATCAGTCAGTGCCACCCTTGTTGGCAGACCTTGGTGTAACCAAGTGGCCTTTTCTAAATGTGTATCCCAATGTTGGAAAGTCCCACCAGCCATTTCTCTCAGCGCAGTTTTTAATGTCTGTTACATCATTTGATCTTTCTAGATGCTGGTGCACAATAATGGGACATATCCACTCAATGTCATGTCTTTAGGCCCAAGTGTCTATGAGGTTGTTTCGGAAATGAGTTCCATTGGCTGACTCAATTCCTTCTGGAGTACTGTGTCWCCATAAGGCTTGCTCTCCCAGGCCCAAGAGAGTGTTCCATGTGGGAACAGGATGTTTCCAGCTGTCCTGTGGTTGCATCCATCATTGTAAGCACATGGCTCTTGCCTCCAAACACTGGTTTGGATGAGTGTGATACAGTCACACTACATCCTCACTGTTGAGCAAAAGGACACCTGCTGTCAGTTGTCAGAATACGGGTGCGGGTGGGCAGTAGGACATGCTCTCTGCTGGAACTCCTGAGTCAGTTTGGCTGTCAGTTTTCTGTCAGTTTCTCCCCTGCTCTAACAATGGAGGAAGGAATTCTGTCTCCATGTGCCCAGAGCTGCCAGATTGCATCACCCACTTTTGGTGGCTCATCACCTTTCCAAGGAAATGTTGCCAAGGGGTTGACACGTGCTGTTGGTGCACTCTGAATAAATTTCTTCCATAAAAGTCATTGGTATAAGATGTCATCTGGATCTGTGGGGAGCTGCAAATTGTCTGGGTCAAAATATTTCATTTCTCTGTTATATTTAATTTCCCTCAGGTATTGAACACCTTTCTTTATTGCAGCCCATTTGTCTGACTTACCTGGAATATCATCCTGCCCCCAATAGGCATCTCCTGAAAAGACTAAAACCTTTGCATCTTTTTTCCTATTTTTTTGGTCACTGCCAGGTTCCTTAGCAAGTGATTCCAGCTGCCTGGTTTCCTTACCCTCTAACTCCACCTTGTTTGTCCATTGTCCCAGCACTGGAGCAGCCAGGTAGTAAAATGCTCACATGGATTATGGCTGAAATCTTTTCTTGGCTACTGCAGCTCAGTCAGAGATGGGGATTGAGTTGTGTTTGTCTCTTCTGTCTCCTCCTCGTGTCACCTTTGTGATGGTTCTCCTCCTTCATCCTCTGCTCTCCCCATCTTCCCTGACTGTTTTTTTGGTAAAGCTGTTTCATCTGGTGACTTTCACGTGCTTTTCCTCAGTTTCCCTGCAGGGTCCCTGCCAGCAGCACTGTGGGTTCTGTCTCGGTGTTTCGGGGCAGTGCCATCCCTGGAGCAGCTGCGGTGTCTGTCACACTCTAGGGCAGCTGCAGGAGCTGCTGTCATCTCATGTCACACTCAGAGACCTCCTGAGGCCACTCAGCAGCGCTGAACACAGCTCAAAAGGCCWGGCCAGYCCCTAAACARCACTTTGCARTGGTTTGGGTCCTCTCTGGGGTGCAGCACAGTTTTATAAAAAATATTTCATCTCTGTTTCTTGATTCTGCATTTGTTCAAGGGTGAGGTGCAAATGTATTGGGGTGTCAACTGCACCAGCTACTGCTCAAACAATCCCACACACCCKCTCATTCTGAATTATCCAGATTTTGGAAAAATCTCTGGGTGATATTCTTAATTATTTGTTTGACTTTAAATAAGAATTGAACCATAGGCAACAACACACTGTCTCCTAACAGAAGGACCAGGTTAATTTCAGGGGTAGTCAAAGAATATTAAGAATTTTTATATTTCCCAAATCTAATCAATCTGAAAGGCAAGGAAGTAAAAGAAAGAGGGGAGAAAAGATAGGAAGATATATTCCCCACAGGTTTCTCCTCTGAAGACAGAAAAACAAAGTGTGATTATTAATCATTCCCAGTTGCAGAGAAGAATTTTAGCTCCACCCTAGATGAAACCAGGACAAACAGACAAGTGCCAGCGCAAAMTGCAGGCTAATACTGAGAAATACACTGCTTATGAACAATGCATTTGGAACTTCAGAGTGTTATCTACAAGTCCTTCAACAAGCAGAATGACTTGCTATAGAATAACTTGTTAGATTTTGTCGTGAAAATGTCATTATTGATCATTGGTATGTTTTAGTCTATTTAATGATTTTAATATTAACCATCTTATAGTGATATTTTATTTGCTGGTAATGGACAGCTCTAACAGATCTAACAGAATTAATAAGAAGTTTTTGACCTTAAGCATCATAMAGAGAAGGAGGAATATTTCTTGCTTGATGCTGTGTGTATATTTCTGCTGTTTGCCTTAATTGTATGGAATTACACTAAMATAGAGAGAGCAGGTTGCCTGTTATTTAATAAGGTGTAATATTAAAGATAATTTTCACAAGTTATTTCTTGCTCACACTTTTTTTTACTTGCAATTATAAGAAACTTTCATYGGCAGTAATAGCAACTGTATTTTTACCTCAAGCAATTTCATATTAATTGATTGCAAATTCCCAGCTGATGAAGCAAACTGAACTACAACTGCAAAGGATGCAGTTATTAATTATTTTTTTTTCATATTGAAAGAAAAAAAAAGAGTTAATGGATTGAATAACTGAAGTTAGAAATTGATGTATTTTAGAATGCCTGAGAAGTTCATTAGGTTTACATGTCAATATACTAAAGTAGCATGGTTCCTGTGTGAGATTGATTCCTGTGATGTTTTAAACATTTCCAATCYTTCCTCACTTAGCTCTAAAAACCTTTCAATGGGAGACATCAGAACTTTTAATCCAATTTTGAATATACACCAAAAATATCTCCTAATTTTTCTCAAGGATTGAAATTTAACTTTGACAGCAATTTTTACAAATCATTCAGCTTCTGACAGGTATCTCTCAAACTTCTGTAGGGATTTAATCAAGTTTTACTCTCCAGAAAATAGTTTCACACTGGAAAAATTATGTTTTGTTATATGTTTTGTGACAATTTTTTTTACCATTTAGTGGCAACACTTATTGAACACCAATTAAATACTGCAGAATTGAAATGCTATTAGTTTTCAGAAACAAGACCTCAAGTTTGGATCAGATAGCCTAATGTTCACTTTAAGTCATCCAGTATTTGAGCACTGGAAGCAGGGAGTATGAGATGACTAAAGGTGGAAATGAGATGGAAGCAGGGAGTATGAGATGACTAGAGTCAGAAATAGTCACCTTAATTCAGCTACAGATTTTTTGAATAGCTGAACACCAACATACAGCACAGGCAAGGGTTAAGCACAGTGGGGAACTTCACTTAAGGCAGCGWAATATGTTCCAGAACAAACTCTGCACGAACCTTTACTGACATTTTCTTTTCTTCATTTAGGATAAAGGTTGCTTTCTGAGACCAGGACAGATTTGTTACCTCAAAAGATTAGTCATCCTCGGTAAGCACTGAATCATTAAGATATTCTACCCAGGGGAAATGGTTTACTGGCAATCTTAAAAGTAAATCTTTTCTGAAATTGAGTAAACAGTGTCCATACACTCAAACCATCTAATTTTCCCCTTCCTGTTGACTTCAAAATCTGTGTGATATCCCACAGAGTCATGGAATCATGGAACCATTACTTTCAATATCAGTACAGTTTTTAAAGCAGCACGGCCATGYTGCCACTAAACCAAATTCCCAAGTGCCACAAACCCACACCTTTATAACACTTCCCTGAGCACTTTATTGCCTGACCAGCCTTCCGGGGATGAAGACTTAATAGYGCATCTAAACCTTCCTTGGCAGAAATTGAGTCAATTTCCTTTTGTCCTGTCACGCGTTGCCTGGGAGAAAAGACTGATCGCACCTGGCTGCACCCTCCTATCAGGAATTTGTAGAGAATAAGGTTTCCCTGAGCCTCCTTTTCTCCAGGCTGAACACCCCCYCTCCCTGAGCTGCTCTTCACAAGACTTGTGCTTTAGACCCTTCATCACCTCCACTGTCCTTCTCTGGGCCCGCTCCAGCACCTCAAAGTCCTTCCTGAATGGCGGGGCCCAGAACTGGACGCAGGATTCAAGGTACAAATTCACCACTGCTAAGCACAGGAGGATGATTCCTTCACTGGTCCTGGGGGTGACACTGATGTTCCTCATATTACTGATCCAAGCCAGAATGTTGTCGGCCTTTTTGGACACCTGAGYACACTGCTGGTTCATGTTGAGATGGCTGTCGAGGTCCTTTTTCATTAAGCACCTTTTAACCTGTAGTCCCAAGAATACACCTCCCCATATACTCTGAAATAGGTGCACAAAATGTAATTTTTCTAATCTATTACTTTTTATAATAATTTGTGAAAATACAGATATTAGAATTTGTTGCTTCGTTTTGTTTTAATTTTCATGACCCAGATATACTACTGTATGGCATTWTTATTTACTTTTAAAGTATCTGGGAACAATGGCAAAGCATGAAGCACCTTTTAAAAAGATGCTTAGAGGAATTTTCATAGAATATTTAGAAAACTGTTGTTTTCCTTAAAGAATTAATTTTATCTCTAAAATAAATATAAGGAAGAAATAAGGAATGTTATAAGGAAGTCTAAGGAATTAATTTGTGTAGGGATGTTTTTCCTTGGATATTAGATGACAGAAAAGTTGTTTCAGAGGAACAAAACGTAAGGATAGACAAGATAAAGCCTTGAATTTGCAATTTAATCCTGTGGTATAATTTGGACAAGGACATCTGAGAGTGTCTGAATCTTTCTAGTACAGAATGATAAGTGATAAAAAATGAGAAATATTATAGTCTAGAAAGCCAAAATAATTGTTCCATTCACTCATTTCTGTGCATAGTTTTGTGCAAGACTTTATTTCCATTGATGGYAGTTTTAAACTGGCATGCCTCATGCCAACCATGTGCTTGGATTCTAATCACTGAACACAAATCATTCTTATTTTCCTAGTTCTAAAAAACTTCCAAAGATTAAAAAATTGTTTTATTAACAACTGCTATCAGGAAAAAAGGATCTGATCACCCACTAAGCCTACATGATTTGCAGAGTACTCACATGCAGTAGATTTCAGCTCTTCTACCGGTGAAATACTGTGAGTGAACTCTGCAGAAATACTCTCCTCTGTGCTCCCCAGGGCTCCTCACCTTCCTCTGACACAGGTCCCCTGCTGCAGCCCAGCTGACCATGCAGAATGAGCAGAGGGCAGCTGCTGGGTTTGGCAGCAGGAGCTCCTGCTGGTCCACAAAGAAAGACCCAGGTCCCCCTGCCAAGGCCAGAGATGGTCCCAGATGGACCCAGGCACGAGCTGGGTGGGAGAGGCAGAACGGGGTGAGGCTCTGTGGGCAGGCAGGAAACAGCGACGGAAGGCCAGGCACCACCACGCTGGGCAGCACAGATGATCTGTACTGGGGGAGAATTTGGCTGCAAGGCATGGGGTATTGCTGGACACCCCATGACACCCCCARTGCAGCCTCACTCGGGGTGTGTGTCGTGGGTTAACACCACTTTCCTCAGACTCAGGAAGAATTGATATTCACTCTTATGCAATCTAGCCCAAAATAATATCTCATTTTTGAGGATTTTTTTCTCTGCTTTTATTTCCCTGTGGGTTTGGGGTTATGCACACCTCACACCCTGCCATTCCATTCTCACTTTTGTGGAAAAGATTGTGTTTATCCCAGCCAGCTATTAATGATGGAAGAAATCAACCTGAATTGCTTTTGTACCTTTTGCCACCTGTCCTCTGACAGATTTAAGCAGCCAGCAAACACACACTTTGTGGCTTCATAAATTTATTTTGAAAGCAGTGAACCAAACAAGCAAATAGAAAGCTTCCTCGTTGAACCATATTTTGAGTTAGTTCCTTGAAAAGTTCTTTAAAATTATTTAATAACAAGAGAAGGTCTAAGGAAAGTATTAGACTGATACCTGATGAAGATGGTAATCTGCAAAAATTAATGYCAAAAACGTAGAGGCATTTAGTGCCTCCTTTGTGTCATTCTTTAATTATGCTGATAGACCTTGACCTGCCCAATCCTGTGAGTTAGAAGACTGCAACTGGGGAAGCACTGACTTCCCATTTGTGGGCACTGAAATTGTAAGAGACACCTTGTATCGGTTCATAAAACCATGGGGCCTGGAGGGATTATCTGGAGTATTAAAAGAATGAGTAGATGTTATAGCAGGAATCCCCTGGTCATTTACCAAAGATCAGGGGAATCTGGGAAAATCCTTACTGACTGGAAGCTAATCAGTGTTATTCAGTTTACAAGAGGTACATGAAGAAAGACCCAGGAGAATACAGACCTGTTAGTCTGACCTCTGTACCTGGAATAATGGTGGAGGAGGTCAAGGTGGGAATACCAAAAGGCAGTTGAAGAGCAATGCAATCTCCAGGCACTGACAGGATGGGCTCAACAAAGGGAAGGTTCTGTCTAATTAATTTGATAACCTTCCATACTCATTTAATGGGTGAAGGGAAAGAAGTCATTACAGCTTTCYTTGATTTCAGTATTGGTTTTGATACTGTCCCTCATAGTATCCTTCTGGATGAGGTGTTCAGCTGTGAGATGCACAGTTACAGTGTGCTGGATGAAGAACTGGCTGAATGTCAGAACTTCAGGGGCTGTAGTGAATGGGGCTGTATCTGCCTGGTGAGCAGTCACCAGCAGAGCTCTTTGGGGCTTGATTGTAGAACCAGTTCTGTTCAACAAGTTTATCCATGATCTGGATGCGGCAGTTGGGTGCACCATTAGCAGTTGTGCTGAYGATGCCAAACTGAGAGGTGCTGCTGATGGTGCCATCTCTCCCTCGGTTTAGCAAAGGGACCTSGATATACTGTAACATTGGGTAAATACAAGGGCATGAAATATATGCCAGATTTTKCCCCTGGAACTGGGAATAACACCAGGAATAACACTTTATACAGAAGTATMAGCTGGGAGAGGAGTGTGTGGAGAGCAGCCCTGCAGAAAGGGATCTGGGGGTGCTGGGGGCAGCAGCTCAGTGKGGGTCAGCGCTGTGTGCCCGGGCAGCCAGGAGGRCAAACCCCATCCCGGGCTRCATCAGACACAGCAGCACCAGCCCCACAAAAGACRGGATCATCCCGCTGGRTTCAGCCGTGGGGYGGCCTCACCCCGAGTCCTGTGTGCTGGGCTGGGCCCCACAGTTTGGGAAGGAYGGGAAAGTCCTTCCAGATTAAATATTCAATAATAGCAATTGAAAGGTTTTTWAAATATATCTTTTTGAGGCTTAAACTGAGTAGGAAAATATTTTGAAAATTTTTACATAAGTTTAAACTGAATAGGAAAAGAGTGTTAAGATTTTCATAGAGAGTAAGCATGTGAAAATGAATCAAAGAAAGATTGCATTTTTAGAAGGCCAAACAATTCACCTGAGACTTGTATATAGCCCAAAAAGGAGTTTTAAAATGAATAGAAGAAAGAAATATGAGACACTGGAGTGAAGCAATGAAAATTTTTTTTTTTTTTTTGTTCCCATGAAAGGACTATTGCGCTATAGAGGAACCAAAGCCATAAATGACCTAYAATATTACCAGACGATTCTCAAAGGAATTACATTTTTTGAGCCGTAAGTAGCTATATTAGCTAAGGCACAGATCCATCAATCACTATTTTCCTTGGTGTTGGAAGAGTTCTGCATTCTGAAAAATTTTAAAATTATTTAAGGATATAAGAAATCTTATCTTATTTGGGGAGCATGGAATAATTTATGTAGCTAGGAAGCAATTCTGGAATTCATCTAATCTTTAATGGTTGATCTGGCTAGCCTTCCTACTTTCCACCCCATTATGTCCTTAAATTTGTTTTCTCACCAAAGAGGATTTCTTCAATGGAAGAAATGCATTTTATAATATCATGTTTTAAACATACGTGAAATATATTGCTGTGAAAAATTTACTCTGCAATCTTAAAGCTGCACCTTTCATTCCTGGAATGACCCCATAAAGACACTCTTCTCCCTTGCCCTTCAAAAGCAGAAGCAAATTCATCAATAACATTCAGGGATTGATTGTATTTTATAACGATGGAGCTTCAGTGTGCCCTTTAGCATCCTGTACACATGCTTGGATGTTGGTTTTTTTGGAATATTTATTGAAACATCTGAATTCAGTTTAAGATCATAAGCTCATGCTCATTTATAATGACTTAAGAGAAAAACTGAAGGAGTTCTAAAGCACAAAACACTATTAAACTTCT
The DNA here is from genome assembly GCF_030028575.1 of Malurus melanocephalus. Classification (NCBI taxonomy): domain Eukaryota; kingdom Metazoa; phylum Chordata; class Aves; order Passeriformes; family Maluridae; genus Malurus; species Malurus melanocephalus. The sequence goes on from NW_026623247.1 coordinate 985,964, forward strand.
ATAAATTCTCTATTCTTGCTCAAAACAGTACAAGACAAATCTTGTTTAAAAAACTGACATTTTTTTAATAGGCAATAGGGTTTTTCCCACAATTTTTTTTTCATATTACGTAGCACCTGTGCATGTCCAGAGCATTCCACTAAAGTTCCAAAAATAGAACTATGACATTAATACACTAGAAACTAATGAAGAAGAAATCAATACATGCTCCAAATTGATAGTAAAACGATGAAATATTTTGAGAACATTGAGTTTTTCTCTTTAGATATATTTTGTACATCACACCTTGCATCTTGGAACAGGGAGAGCCCTGAAAATGGGAGAAGTTAGAAGAGAAAAATTATTAAGAAATGGCGAAGTACAGCAGAAGAGAGAGACTWTGTGAGGAAAGGCCAACAGCACGGAAAAAAAAGCCAAGAGGCAGAGGAAGCCTTGTTCTTACTGTGCATAAAGTATGAACTCATTTGAGGAAAAGATYATGCACCTTTCATCTCTTTACCACTGCATATCAACACTTGTGTGATCAAGCTAAATAGAATACCTTTAGAGGTAAAGCTAAATAGAATAATGTTATCTGTTATCAAACAAAATACCTGTTTGATAGTCACTTTGGACAATGTCTTATTTGAAAGGCACTACACAGGAAAAATATTCTTGTTAATTAAACCTTGTTGCTTTACAGCCAAATAACCAAAAATCTCTAATTTTGTACTCTTATCTACCAATATTAGCACATGTCATCTACTTTTAATCCATTTTCTCAGGTTGTCTTTCTTGGATTTACAAAGCCAGTTTGAGTAATATGCAATTTTAGTGAATAACTATCTACTTAAAACTGGGCAAAAATAACTTACCTTGGACTCTGTAATGAAAGCTGGCAGCCATATTCGTTCACAACTTTCACAGCAATATATTTTCCATTAACTAAAAAGAGACAAGATTGCCAGTATTCTCAAACTGCATGAAAATATTGCAATGACAYACATAAAAGAGCGAGGAATTCCCTTTAGAACTCATGTCATAAATTTTAAAATAAGGTACCTGTACAGACAAGGAAAAAAATAATAACCCAATTAACTTCTGAATCATACCCTGAGGAAGGTGTAGACCRTGACAAGACCATCTCTCAGCCTTCTCTTCTTCAAAATGAACAGACCAAGTGACCTCATCATCTCAAGACCTGTCACCGTCTTGGTCCCCTTTCTCTGGACACATTTTAGAAATTTTATAACCTTCTTAAATCCATGCCCCTCCTGTTACTCAGGGTAGGGCCRCCCCAGGTCAGAGCAGAGCGGGACAATCCCCTCCCGTGCCCGGCTGTGATGCTGTGCCTGATGCCCCCCAGGACACGCTTGGCCCTCCTGGCTGCCAGGGCACAATGGCTCAGATTCAACTTACCATCAATATTCACCCAATTACAACCAAAGAACAGAAAAATGAAAGCAAGTTCATCAATATCTGAGTTATGGCTAAGATGGCTAGCCCAAAAGAGGKAATAAATTAATAATAATAAATTARTTAATTAATTAGATTGATGATTATAATGGTGGAAATGCACCCTCAATCTGTTTCTCATTCACTAGCCATCAAGATTTGAGATGTCTCCTAGTATCTTAGTATTCTTCCATCTCAACCATTTCACTCATTAAAATCTTGTAACATTCATACAATAACAAAATTTTAAAGACATTTTTAAAAGGATGAAGGCAAATGTTGTGAGATTTGTTGGGGGTTWTATGTTATTTTATTCTTATAAACAAGGTATTGAATTTAACAAACAGATTAAAGTGAAAATCATACATAGGGTTTGTCAGGCAGAAGGAGTATGTTGGCAATTACTTACTTAGAAGACCAAAACCAACCATTTGCCTGAGCATGTATTTTACAAGAAAGGGAAGCCTGCAGTGTGTCAGTAGTAATTAGCATGCAAATTTTATCATTTTCATTGCTATCATCCTAATTGATGGTATGCTCTTGTTTCTCACCAAAAAAACACAGTGACTCTCTCTTTTATGCATTCCTCATTATTTATGTAGTTTTAGAAATCTGAGTGTCCTGCAGAGCTAATAGAGCTCAGCTAGTGAACCATCTGAAACAAAATTTCTGTGAGGCATAAAGAGCCAGGCCATAGATTTAATCTTGTTCTAAAATGCTGTAGTTTATGTGATTATCTGTACTTATCATAAAAATGCCTTTTCTGAACAGACCAGGCAACTGTCAACTTTTCATGTTTCCAAATAAGAACAATATAAAATCGAAGAGTTTATTCAGGATCTAAAAGAGAAGTATGGAAAGAAATCTATTCTGATCATTTTCTCTTGTTAAAACTAATGAGCCTGAGACATTTCATTCTACAAATTGCCTCAGCCTTCCAGAGAGATGATTATTACCTTTGACAGCAAATGCTAGAAAAAWTTTTTTGATCCTTTTGCAAGACTAAATGAAGCAAAGACTCACACACAGAGTGTAAAGTCATAACTGTGAAGAGAGAAAAACAGTAATCATCATAGAGTGGTACTTTTATAGTTGTTGACATTAAATACTGTGTACTTGCTAAGTTTTCAGAAACATAAACAAGATCATTCTAATTTTCACTTTCAAGAGAAAAGGGTAACGTTGTGCTTTTTGAGAAGAGAGGGCATGTATCCCTTGTAAAACAATCTTTTTCTGTGTCAGGCTGAAGTTAGCAAAGCAAGTCTACAGTAAAGTCACAGAAATATTGGTTCAGTGTGTGAGCTCCTGGACAGAAGTGTTTGCACACTGAATCATCTGTTCAATCTTTCATATTCCTCATGTGAAAACTGAGAACATGGTGCAAATTAAAAGTAAGGTACAGTGATGTTATTTTTGACTTGGTAAGGCTAGGAGGAGGGAAACAACCTAACATATAAAAATTAGAAGGCTTGAAAACCAATATCATGCAATGTTTTGATGCAGCAGTTTGTCAGATATTGCAGAGGTCAATGTTAAACTAAATTTATGGTTCTGCYGTGGTCCTTCATTGTGACTGGGGTGTTTCTCCACATGAAAAATTTTATTTGAGCAGTCAGATAGTGTAGATGATATTAGCTGATTGCCATTCACAGATGAGTATGCCTAGAAACACAGTATTATGCTTATGAATATAAATTGTCGCTCAATAGAAAAGCTATTTTTCTATGATTTTATGTAAAGATCTCATCTGTATTGAAAAGTACAGAAATATTTAAACTGCACATTAASAGTTGTCTAAAACACTAGATGATCCAGAGTTCTTCCATAAACTTCACAAATGCTCAATGTGCAAGTATTAAACAAAGAATGCTGACCCTAAGTTAATAGAGAGCTTTGATTAAATTTCAAGAAAAAGAGGAAGAAACATGTTATCGCCATAAGAAAAAAGGGGGGGAGGAAAGCCTAAAACCAAAACAACAACAACAAAAAAAAAAATAAAAAACCAAAAACAAACAAACAAAACAACAACAACAAAAAACCAAAAAACCAAACACCAAAAAAACTAACCCACCTTTGTTAAATACTTTTCTTATCATGGTGTAAGTGGAGTATCTTTCAAGCTGGTTTTTGTTGCTACTTCCTAAACCAGAAAAAACTTTCAGGCTCTGATTTTAAAATGGTAAAAATAATGACAACATTAGCATTATGGAAAACTCAAGATTGTGAAAACTAATACTGCAAGAAAAAAGAATTTTGGTTAAAATGAAAATTCATAAAATCATAGATTYCTAGGATTATTTGGGTTGGAAAGGGCCTTGAAGATCATCTAGTTTGAAATCCCCTGCAGTGGTCACAAACACCTTTCACTAGACCAAGTTGCTCCCAGCTCCGTCCAAGTTGGTCTTAAGCACTTCCTGGGAGGGGGCACCCAGAACTTCTCTGGGCAACCTGTTCCAGTGCCTCACCACTCCCTCAGGAAAGAATTTCTTCCCAATATTTGTTCTAAACCTACTCTCTTTCAGTTTGAAGATATTCATTCTTGATATGTCCTATCACTGTACACCCTTATAAAAAGTCCCTGTCCTTCTTTCTTGCAGTCTCCACTGATACTCTTCCCATGCCACATGGACAAATACCTGGGCGAATACCTTCCTTTCATTCTATATTTTAAAGTGAGGATCCCTGTTCAACCAAGCTGGCCTTTGACCTTCAACATTGTGGAATTGCCTGTTTATGTGCCTTTAGGAGGTGATGCTCAAAAAGTGACCAGCAMTGATGGATTCCAGCATCTGCAAAAATRTCTTCCCAGAGGACATTACTCACTAATTCCCTGAGCAGCCTGAAGTCTGCTCACCCATATCTGGAGCTGAGGTGACGCAACCAGCACTTTTCCCAGTCAAATTGCTTCCCTGTTGGGTTCTGTTACCTCAGGGGTCTCTGGCTCATCTGTATAATATTGCAAATATATTCCAGGCTGGCTAGAACATCTCATAGTCATCAACAGAAGTCCCTTGCCAGCACCCTGTCCCTCTAATCTTTGTGTATGTTCCCACAGCTTGCCRGGGACAAGCCTGATATTTTCTCCCTTCCCAATCACATCTAGTTTTAATCTCTGCTGATGAACTCTGTTAGCTTTCAAGCAAAGACTCTCCTTCCTCATAAAGTAACRTGAGTGACATCTGATGCCAGAATGCCTGGTGTTGTGCAGACAAGTTACAGAATTATGGCTGGAAAACCAATCACACAACAAACAGTCTATACCACCTAAAATCGGCATTAAAACATTATAGAGAAAAAGTACACAAAATCAAAACAAACAAAAAAAAATACTATAGCCCTCAAAGCCCCTAACAGATGGGACAGCAAATGGACTATGAATGCTCCTCAGACAATTTAGAAATACGATAATTCTTGAGGAACTACATTGACCTGAATTTGATGATCTGTACAAATACACTGCCTTTTCTTAGATAATCTTACAAATACCGAGACACGTTTTACTAGGAATGATATTTTAGAGATGCGAAAACTGCTACCAGTAAGTTGGATGTGATACATCTATGGGCCTGTATATTTTTGTCTCTGGCTCTGGGCTGGCTCAAAGCTTAAAAGAWGAAGGTTCTACAGAGTGAGAATTCACTATGCACATTATTGCTACCTATATAAACAGGATTTAAGCACTTCTCATCATGTAAGGGTGTATAATGGTATTTCTGTGTGAAACTTGTGCCAGATTTGATTGAAATGCTTCAACGAAATTTGCACAACAATATAACCAATGCAGGAGCACTTTCTAAAAGTGGCTACAGGCATTTGAGCTTGCAGCTCTGAAAGTGACTTTACTCATTCACATTACATAGTTCTGCATTTTTTCAAAAGCACTTAATGGAATGGAAAAATCCTATGTAGTCTAGGATTAAGAGTCAGAGTTCCTTTCTTTGATAGTTGCGAGGAAGTTGAAAAAAAGAATCAGTATTTATTCAGAAGCCTTTGTTTGCAGTGAGCGGAGCTGCATTAATGTAAAATCCACTAGGAATTTTGCAGTATTCAATAAAAGTAAATATTCCTTTAATCAGAAACACATATTGGAATGACATCCCYGGTTCAGTTAATATTTTAAGCATCTTTCCAATGAATATATCTTTGCAAAACTGCAGTAATTTCAACTATAATTATTTCCATTAAATGTTTATTTGCATAAACTGTTTTATTCATGCTATTATAATTTACCATATACTGTTAACAAAGCCCAAACTATTTCATGTTACATTTCATATGCAGCTATGTCTGATTAGTTCAAGCACATTGCATGATCATGCATATACATTGGCATAATTTTCATCATTTTGTATCCAGATCTGGCAAGTTTTGTTTTCAACTAGATGATCTTTACTAATGAGGTGCAGATTTCTTTATGTAAATCAAGGAGCAACAAATGACCCCCCTGAGCTTTCTTGATCAGAAAGCTGTCTAACCATATGCAAGTGACACTGAAGCAGACTGATTCCTGCCTAAAGTCTTAGTGTTTTGAGCAGTTTCAATTGAGTTGTTGTCAAGAAAAGTAGTTTTTCTTCAAAATAAATTTTCAAGTTACATTATAACATTGTAAACATTAACAGTAACTTCCATTGTTGCAATTTAAGAGAATTCCTTCCCYAGACTTAAAATCAATCAGTCTTTATGTTATGAAGTGTATTACGGGACAATGTAAGGTAATGAACTAGTAGAATTTGCTGAAGACCAAGGTATTGTTCATGATTAATGAAAAAAATTATGAAATAATAGCTTAGCCGATGAAATAAGGACTTTTCATCTTAGAAGCTTAAAGCATTCTGTGAAGGATAAAGGACTCTCTTGGACAGACAAGACAACACCAGAATTCCAGTCCCTGAAACACATTTTCCTTTGGTGAAGAGYTCAATGTTGTCTGGTATCACAGATAAGTAACTATGGAAGGTATATCTTCTGGGACACCTGGATCACTAGACAAATGGAGAGAATTCTGCAAAAAATAAAAAAAAAATGTAGCTACTTTCAGATTTTTGTTATAACTTGTAAATGGTTTTACTGATTAATCAATTCACATGGTCTTTGAAGATTATTTGAACTTGTGCGAAATCATATTCAGGATGCCTCAATACTGCTGGGACATTTCATGTGCATGAATAAATATTTATTCTTGTGCAGCAGTACTTTGAGCCCTAGTTCTTCTCCTTGATTAGCACTGGCCAGTTGAGAAGTTTTGTGACAAAATACAAATCTTATGACCTGGTGGCATAATGCAGGAGGAGAGACAAAACAGAAGATTTTTTTCCTTTTCCTAAGAAATGTAAAAAATAATATAAAGAAGGTGTTTAAAAGATGTGGAGATGTRGCACTCATGGATGTGGCTTAGTAGTGGACTTTGCAGTGCTGAGTTAATGGCTGGACTCAAAGTTGTAAAACATCTCTTCTAACCTTAGCATTCAGGGCAATGATATTAGACTATTTAATATGAGGATGGATATAATAGAAAGCATTTRAAGATCCTTCTGGATCAAATATGTTTTTTGATACTCAGAGGGAATATGATTCATCACTTTTCAGATTTGATTTTTCTATTGTTGTTTCAGAACTGGCTATATCCTTACTTGGATTAATTGTTCATGTCCCTTATGCACTATTGTAACACTTGTATTTTCAGGAAAAACTAAATAGCTGAATGTATTTACAATTCTTAGAAATTTATTTAAAACATATCCATGTATTTGATGTCTGGAGCGGTTTTCTGTTTTGATTTGTTRGGTYTGTTTGGTTTKGGGTTTTATTTTTGTTTTTATTTTTCAGTCTAGCTGTCTCACTCCAGTATTTAAATGTTTAAAACAACATAAGGTTCTGGATTGTATTTTTATATCACTCCTTTTTATTTTATAAGAATTACTTTGAGCTAGAAAAATTGTGCTCATTCTAAAACCATCACCATGAATTGAAGATCATATATGACATACTCAGGCTAAAGCTAGCTATCCATTAGGATAACAATGTTGATAGAAGTTTCAGCAAAGCCTACATATGGGACCCATATAGAATTGTAGTGACCAAAATCCCAAGGGTTGATCCTCAGAAGTATGGAGCCAGTYCAGCTGTTTTGATTTAGGTCCTTACCAGGTTTCCATCTGCAGCTTAGTGTTGTTCTGGTCACATAGTGATTATTTCTCTCTCTATTTTCTCTATTTTTATTTATCTTGCTTTGTCACATTTATGTGCTGCAGTCTGATCATAAGGTATTTCTAATCAAACAGGCATAGTAAAATCAAAAGCTGTTAMCCAACTTCTTTCTCATCCATGTCAAAGACAAAACTTATTTCAGCGAAAATATTTAAATTAGTCTAGAAATACTTAAGAGGACAGTTTGCTATAACTTTAAAAGAGAGCTTTTTTTCTGGCAAATTCACTTCAAAAGGRTCAAGCTAAAAAGGTAACATACACGTTCAAAAGCCGTTTCCTTGTGTTTCAGGAAAATATATAGAGTTTGAGAGCTAGAAAATTTGGGAGATGAGTGTGTATGTATAACTGTGTAAATATATGTTAAGGCATTGTTGCATAAATTTAAATGAAACAAGGAGCTGGTGAGTGCATTTCGTGCATTAAGATATTCACAAAATCATTCCTATCACACAGACAAATTTGGATGCACAGATTTGAATCAGTAACTTGAATTAATTATTCAACTACACATAAATTCATATTTAGGTCTGAAAAATAATGTTTTAGGAATTTCAAGCTCTAAATTCATACTGACACCACATTCTGGAGAAAAGCAGCTCAGATCTGCACTGTAAGTTTTATCTGGAATGGAAAGTAGCTGTATTAATTACCACTAAATTCCCTTTTTAACACAAAAGAGAATTTGAGCATTGGGACAGTAGTTGTTGGTCTAAAGAGTTTTTSCTTTTGAAATTACTATCTAATATACAATGTGTTTATTATCAACATTAGTTTTTKAATCACTTTTCTGCATATCCAATTAAAAAGACCTGTAATGTAGTTTGCAGTCACAACTGGGCTGTTGAATGTTAGTTTACATTTATTTTGCTTTCTCACCCATCCCTGAAATTTTCACTTTAGTTTAAACAAAGGGTTCGGGGATTACTCAAAGCTGCTGCTGGATTAGACTTGGCTTCACACTCCAGCAATTTTTTTTTTTCCTTCCAAAGACAAAATTAAATATTAAATTCTAAAATCTGGCATTTTGGAGGAGATAATTCTCCATCTATAACCCAGATTAATTAGCTATTTATTCATGAAACCAAGGAGTTGTTTTCAGAACTTTAGTTTCACATGACAATATAAATCAAACCATGAATATAGATAAAAATTAAATAATTTGAATAGTAACATTAAGATTATTTGATGACTGATGTTAGMATTAGAGATAAGCTTAATTATTTTGGTTAAATGGGTCTCAGGCCTTTAGTTTTGATGTCATATACAATAGATATACTATGTGAACTCTGAATCAGAGAGATTTGCATCTAGGAAAGAGCTGATGATGAATTTAAACCTATCATTCTTGCTAGACTTCACTACTTCATTGAATACTGGAACCCTGAAGTAAAATGTTTTTTTGGGTATTTTATTTGCAGAAAGGYAATATGATACAAATCAGATTTTTTGTCATATTAGTGACTATAATAAAAATATTATACAATGTTAATATTGTTTAGAAATTTTTAAAAAAGCATGTTCAACGGTATGTAACTTTCATATATATAAGTTTTAGCATAACAACTAACATTTTTGGACAAGTATATAAATGATGAGAAATTTGGTTGAGAAACTTAATTTATTTCTTTCTCTTAGATTGTCTTGGTTTGAAAGACAGGTGTTTGCTAATGAAGGCAGGGACTCCCCTTGGAGTAGTGGATATGACCCCCCCTTCCCTCCGAATTATTATAGCTTTGAAAAATCACRGGCTTTCAGCCAAGAATATGGATAAAAGGGAATAACAATTTTTACTAATATGYATAACAAGGTGAAACAAGTAACAATAACAATAGCAACAACCAGCGCAGTCCCAAACCTAGTGACAGCCTTACAGAGACACAGCCTCCCGCTTTGGTGCAGTTACAGTTCCGTTGGCAGGGATGCTGTTGGCTCCCGGCCGGGCAGGGCGGGTGCAGCGACTCTCTGGAGGCTGCAGGAGATGTGGTGGCGCAGGGTCCCGGCTGGCTCAGATCTCCTGAGGCGCCAATGATTGACACAAAATGGCAGAGATGGATGGAGAAAAGTTTCTCTGCAAAACTCACAGTGGAAACGCCGATCTCGGTTCTCCTCTGGACAGCAAGAAACCCAGGACAGCAAAGAGATGAGCACAATCCCGCAGCTGCGAAATGGGATGGAGCAGAGCTCACCCCTGAAGCTGGAATCGCAGAGGTTACTGGCAAGGCACAGGAGAGAAAACCACGGTGCAGCAAGCAGGAACTCAATGAGCAGGGGTGCTGGTCTCCGCAGAAAAAGGGCAGGCCAGCTTTCTCCGGAGCAGCCAGCAAGAATTCCCTTCTCCCAGTGAAGCAGCGAAACAACTCCAAATCCCTCCCCCCCCCCATGCAGAAACACCCTCTCAGAGCCCTTGGCCAGACTGTTTAGGTGGGGCATAGGTACCATTGTCTTTGTTAATCACCCAGCCATAAAAAGGATGACCCGGCAATTAGTGTATCCCAGCAACAAATAGGAAAGAAAAAAATTCCCAAAGACAGGGAAAAAAAGGAGAAGCATTTTAACCCACAACATAGATTCTCATCCATGATGAGTTTGACATAAAGAGTATAAAGATACAGGATCATTTCTGCTAAATTTGTATGTAAAAAAAAAAAAAAAAAAAAAAAAAAAAAAAAAAAAAAAAAACCACAAAAAAACCAAAAAACCCACAAACAAAAAAAACCCAAAAAAACCCACAAACCTAATGAAACCTTTAATTTCTCTTGTTTCTTCTTTCTTATCATCCTACCTGCATAGTAAGGTTCTGTTCAGGACCCCTGACTGTTAGAACTATTACTGCCCATGAATCTACTAAACATGTAAAAGTACATTTGACAATTTTTATGCCTCAGGACAACATTTGTTATTTCATCAGGTATTATTATATTAATGATAATCTGAGCAAATTTGTTTTGCTTTTACTTTTTTAGTCAAGCTTTGCTTTTTGCAGGGTGATGAYGGCAAATGGAAAGACTTCATTTAACTATTTTCTTTGATCCCTAAATTCCCTTTTATCCTTTTTTTTGGCAGAACATTATCAATTTTTCATGTTTGAAGCCCTTTTTAGCTTAGATGTTTTCAACCTTAGAGATGAATGGTGCTAATCTGAGAATTGTGTTTCATTGTGACTATCCTAGTAACATTGACTTTGCTTTTAGTACTTTTGAAACTAGTACAAGATAGGTTTTTTGGAGATGAGACTCATTTCCAAGGTCAAAATCAGCTTTCATGTTTTACATGAAGGTGAGTTCATTAGAATTATTCTCTAGAGTTAATTATTGCGTCCCCCCTGTGCTCTCATTAGAACTCTTTCTTCTTATGAATGTATGAGTGGGAGCGGGGGGGGACAGGAGAATGAGAAGACTGAGCATTGAATAGATTGCATTCATGGGTAAGTTTTGAACCAAGAACATGAAAAATGGTCAYTTTTACTAAATAAACCACATTACAATTCAGAATAAGTATGCAGAAGTTTATTGCAGTCATCACACATTACAGGTGTGTAGTAAAAGGAGTTTTTTAAGAAAAGACATGGGCAATGACATTTGTGTTTTCAGAAGAGAATGTTACATTTATCTTCCAAAGTTATTTGGCTGATATTTTCAGGAGAATTTAATATCAAGTAGATTAAAAAGAGAATAAAAATAAATAMATGTATATTTGATTAAGATAAACCCAAATAATCCCACTGGTGCATGAACAAGTACAAAATTTATTGATACTGGAAGAAATAAAAACTTTAAGTTTTTTGTTTGGTTTGGTGGTTTTGATTTTGAGTTTTTTTACACTGAATTTGTGTCATGTACACTTTTTTCTCCTTTATTAAACTGTAAAATGGCATAAAATGTAACACTGTTCAAAAGGAAAGTATGATGGAAGTGTGTTAATTTTAATAATATTTTAACCGGTAAATATGTTTGAGAGAAATATGAATATGTCAACAAAACCCAGAAAGAGTAAATAAAAAGCCAAGACGATTAAACCTTGTCTTGACAGAAGGATATGCTTCAGCAGTTATTTTTTTCATCAAGGATCCTGATGTAAGCATGTTTATTAATTTGATTTCTTTGCTGCTCACACAACAAAAGGACCTGCCCATACTGACTGGGCTTGACCACCTGGTTACCCCATATGTGCTGCATGATGGCACTGGTGATGAGCTGTTCCATAACCTTCCCTGGTTCTGGGGTCAGAATGATAAGCTTCTTGTTCCCCACACCTTCCTTTTGGTTCTTCTTAAAGAGTGTTCAGACTTCTCAGACACCCTTGCCCTCAGGTCTGCCTCTCAAGGGATTTTCTCAACCAGTCTCCTAAACAAGTCAAAGTCTTTTCTCTGGAATTCCAAGGTGGCAGTTCTGCTGATCCCATCATTACTTCTCCAGGACTGAAAACTGTCATTTCATGACTGCTRTGTCAAAGACAGCCTCTGACCACTACATCATCCACCAGAGCTTCTCTCTTTCCAAGCAACAGGTCCCATGGCTCTCTCACCAGACAGGRAGAGAGTTGTTACCTGAATAGATCCATCTTGGGGAAAATTAGCTTAAGTTATTGCCAATAAAATAATTAGTAATTACTCATTTGCCTGGTGGGAAACAAAGAGAAGCCTTAAAACAACCCCTCTCCTTCMCCTCTTCCTCAAAAAGATTCATTAATCATTCACTCCAAAGCAACATTGTCCTCACCAGTTGGTTCAGGCAGCTACAGTAGGAGGGATTTAAAGCCAATACATGGTAGTTCCTTTCTACTCTCCTTTCTTCTCATACTTCCTCTGCTCCAGTGTGGTCACCCTATATTCTGCAGTTCCCTCAGAAATACTACAGGTTGCTTACAGACATTACAAATCTTCCATTAGTTGCACTGTGGCGATCTTCYCCAACATGGTGCTCTTCCCATTCCTGCTTTGACTTTGGAATTCCCTCTGGTTTCTCTCACTCTTTTTGTCCTTCCTGTGTCTGGCAGGTTTCAGCCTTTCTCACATGTTTTTGTAAGGGCACTACACGTAACTGATGGGCTCAGCTGTGTCCTTGCTGGGTTTGCTGGAGAAGTTGGATCCAGTCATGGTTTGAATCAGACAGACCATGATGTCTTTCCACAAAGGGTCCCTGCAGAAACCACATTGACAACACCTTGCCAATATGCTGCCAAGAAAACAAAAAATGGTCTCATTTTCTAAAGAGAGAAAGACTGTGAAGTTGTTTCTTTCACATGATGAAGTCGGTTAATCTAATTGTTAGGTGTCAAACTTATGGTGATTTGCTGAATATGCATTATAAGTATTCAGTAATGTTGATAAAACAAAACTTTGGCAGTGATTATATTTGGGGATTCCCCTGAGCTGGTCTGTTATCAAAAGGAGGCCAGACTGATGTATTTTTCAGGCACTCTTGTTTTCCATTTATGGTCAGAACCAAGACCTTTACTGTCTTGAGAATTATTCATAATCAGTTGGCATAATAAGGTATATTGACCTTAAGGAAACTTGTCAAATTTAAGCACAACCATGGGACATGACTCCAGTAACAAGGAATGTGTTCTTACAGACAAATACACAAATATGCCTACATTCATATTTTGTGGTATCATTACGCATTTAGGACTGAACTAACGCACATCAAACATTTTACCCCTGTGAAGATGGCTTTCAAGTAATAACTAGGCAAAGTGTCTTCTCAGWATCCCCTGGGAGTATAGGTGTAAACAATTGGTGTGTTATTTTAGTAAAAAAATCAAATTATATAATTGTCAAAGAACGCTGAGACAAGTGATTTTTTTTTTTTTTTTCATTTGACATAAATTGCTGAAAGAAATATTTTCTTGTATTTCAAGGAATGTCAGTGCATCTGAGACTGGTATGCTKCTCATCTCTTCTTCCAAGAGTTCTAACAGATGAGTACTTTAATCTCCCTGAGAAATAGTGTCTTTTATCTATTGAAAATTAGGCTTTAAAAAAAAAAGCTGATTTCAGAGTTTTCAAGCTGGTACAAAGGTCCTTATGCCGTACTTCTTAATATTTGCATAGTGGGTACACAAAATAATTATGTTAAAAGAAGGTGAAGTAGTTCAGTGCACTCCTAATGTCACTTTTCCACAGAAGTTGCTGTTGCAAAAATGTTATGTGATCATAACAACAGACTATAAGAGAAGGATGAAAGTTCATTTTAATAATAGAAAACTGTGTGAAAATATTGGAACATCATAACTGAATACTGAAATGTTGGTTCAGGTTATGTTCACAAGTCAGCTTTACTTGGCTGTTTATCCTGTATATTTTGAAATGCATATGCGACARTGGTACATTTTTTACCAAACAGAGGCATTCAAAAAAATTGCGGTMAATTCAAATGTGCAAATACAATTAGTTTCATCTCAGCTGTTCTGGGACTTGTATGATCCTTTGAGTTGTGAACAGATGATGTGTCTGTCACAAGRCATTTCCACATTTTACTTTTGATGAGAGTGAAATACTTATRTTAAAATATTCTGTTTCAWTGTATTCAATATGCAATATATGTGAAGAATCTGTTATCCCACTATCAATTCTCATAAGCCTATAATATACTGTTCAAGTCTGGTTGGTGACTTTTCCTAGAAAGAGAACAAGCTCAAAAAATAATCACTAAAAATAGTATGGCACAGCTGTTTTCATTTTGAATAGTGACTGCAACTGTGATGGCTGAGAGAAGAAGTTTAGCATTCAAAAGCTGGAAAAATGAATGTAGATTTTGTAGAGCACACAGTATTCGATAACAGTGAATTAGGCATTATATTTTTAATAGTTTCCTGAGATGAAAAGATCAAGAGCCACTTTAAATACTGATATATAAAAAATGGAATTAATTMTTCTATGGTGATAAAATATTTTTGYTTTCCCCACAACACCTGTATCAATTTTATTGTAGTTTCATTAACATGAATATTATTTGCAGTAAATAGAAAAAAGAGTTGTGAAGAGCAGCTTTAAATTAAGTTCATGGATAATTTAGAAGGAACATTATATTCTCCTCCTGTCCTTAATGGCAGTCTGAACTGCACTGATGAAACACAGTCATTGATGGTAAAGCAAARTCATTAGGAAACAAATCCCTGATTGAGAATTTTAACTCCATAAGTGAGCTGCGTAGATACTTAACCTGGAGTTCCCAGGATATTTTAAAGCATATTTCCAATTAAATCTGTCTTGAGGAGCAGTAAATAGAATGGTACTACATTTTCTTTAGAGTTAATTGGATTATTATTTTTGCTTTGACCTGCATATGTAGACCCKATCTGCTATGAAGATATTATTGGGAGATGTTTAGAATATTGWCTGGAGCTCTATAAGTGCAATTTTCACAGTTGTTGCACAATTTTGACACAGGCCACCTGCTCTAGTTGGCATCACTTTGTGAGAGGAGGTTGGATCAGATAACTCCAGAAGTTCCTTTCAACCTCAGCTATTCTATGATTTTGTAGAATAGAACAGATTTAAAGTAGAATAGAATAGAATAGAATAGAATAGAATAGAATAGAATAGAATAGAATAGAATAGAATAGAATAGAATAGAATAGAATAGAAAATAGAATAGAAATTGTGGTAAGCCTTGTGATAGCACTTTATTTACTGATTTTTTTAAGGTAAGCAATGTTATTAATGGCAAAACTATACAAGTGATCTTACTGGACATTCTAGGTTCAACTTGAAAACTCCATAAAAACATTGACATTTGCATTTACTCCATAAATCATATATATAAAAAAGGTCAAATCTACAAGTCATTCAGTTTTACACATTTATGGTGGCAAAAATACTAAACATGGAAAAACACCATTTTGTGGTATTGCTAGAAGARATGTATGCRTATAAATATAACTGTTCCTTGACATAGCTTTCATTTCTAATTCTAAAGAATCTATATTCCTTMCAGTAACATATTTGGTTGTTGTTCAGCTCAKGATTCTTCAGAATCTGTAATTTCTTTTTGAAAATTTCCTTCCTGATGAGATAAATTAGGAACAATTACCTCTTATGATCTCTGTTTTGCTCCATGGGATGACCATGTTTTTAGATAAGCTATTTGTTTGTCAGAAACTATAGAAGCCAAGATTAGTTCAACTATTTTAGAATAACATCATATTTTATGCATTCTTTTCAGGAATGAAAACAGATTAGACTGTGTTTGAACACGTTTTTAACATAATTGTAGTCTTTAAAAGTCTTAATAACTGCTTTCTTTTAGAGTTTTTCCCTATTATTYTAAAAGAACCTGATTTTTGAAAATATTATTTCCTCATGTCCCTGATGTGTATCAGACCAAACATAAAATTCAATATATAATTGCCACTAGATAACCCTGAAGTAATCCTCAAAATATTTCTACAAGTCAAAAACTCTTCTGTCAGAGTATGCCAAATTATGAAAATTAAATACCTTTTAGAAAAGTGTGATTTCTCTTTTTTTTTTTTTAGTTGGAAGTTCACAGGAAATTTGATAGCAGGTATTTTTTTAAATGTAATACTACTTTATAGTGTTCTATTTTTGAATTTTCAAGCATATTTCAAATTATTTTTCTTTAGTTGTGAAAAAAACCCAAACGAATAGATTTTTAATATTTTAATTTCCTGAAAGATTCATATTCAGCTATGTCCAACCGTATAAATACTATGTGACCTCTTAAAATCTAGTTCAGTATGAAGTGTGTTAGAACTTTGCCTTCTATAGACCAAATGGGCTGAAGAAGTAATCATATGATTACATTGCTGTTATGAGARTGCCAAAACAACTCTACACATTTCAGGCTGTTAATTAGCAAACAGCTAAAACATCACTAGGAAGAAAGAACAGGGTGGCTGCCCAAAACTGTAAATGGCTTACTCAAGAGAGTAATGTATTTCAAAATAAATCAAAAGTAAGGTCTACAAAAGACATACTTTGCTCTCCAAGACATCACTTGAGCTTYAACTTTCTCTGTCATTATGGCAATGGCAGTTTAATGGCCCAAAACCCTGTTGACCTTCAGTAGCTGCTGTCTCCATGCAGGATGTCTTGGGATATTGCAGTCCTAAATCTTAATGATGTCTCTTTCCTTTCAAATGATATAATGACTGGGGCTGCATTTTTAATGAGTAATTAAAGAAATTTAACTATTTCTGTCTGTCTTAAGATAATGATATTTTTCCATAGATACTTATTTTGGCTTTACTCAAATACATTTATCACTGTGACTTTAAAAATCGTTTGCAGAGTTTCATGTAACAATTGTTTTCCAACCATTATCAAAATTTTATTGTCCCCTTTACTTTTTCAATACCTGTTACTCCTATTTTTATTAAGGATGGCAAAAATCTCTATAGATATATTAAAAAAAAAAAAAAAAAAAAAAAAAAAAAAAAAAAAAAAAAAAAAAAAAAAAAAAAAAAGAGCTGGTATTAATGTTTCCATTTKTTATTGCTAAGGTTCAGGCCATACCCTTCAAATTTCAGMAATGAACCCACACAAATATATTTTTATAGACCCTTGTGCTTCCATGGATGAATGTTACGTCAAAAACATATTTAAAAAATATCTGTTGCTACAGATTTCATGGTTTGTTTCTTAAAAATGAATGGTGTTCTTATATATTTTACAGAACTTTGAAAACAATGAGGGGAAAAAAAATTAGTCATGTAACTTAATGCTCAACTGCCTTGAGATTCAATGATACAAAACTTCAATATATCCTTATAAATAAAGCTTTTTGAGTTAATATGTAGAAAAATAAACTCCTTGAATATTTCTGAATTTGTATTTATAAAATCAGAGGTAATGAAGATAAGTGTATGTTACTCCATTATTTATCTAATTAACACCCCTTGCTTATATAGTATTTCAACTCTTATAATTAAGAAGAGAAGAAATAATTTTGTAATTATTATTAAAAATATATAGTTCTTACAAAGTTGCAATATTTTTACAAGAGTCCACTCCATGTAGAGATGTATTCATATGGTCACATAGATATTTCTTAAAATTAGTGAATGTTTAGCACTGTGTAATGTAATGTTGTACCATTTGTGATGACCTTACAATATAATTTGCTGTACTTTAAGGCAATTTCTATATTAGCTTATTAAACAAATACTATGCTAAAATTAATGAATATATGCTATATATTATTAATAGTATATAGTATATAATATATACAATGACCATAATATATAGTATAACATGATATGATATATGATTAATATAATAAACATAATATAACATAATATAACTATGATAACTAATATAATATAATATATGTATATCTAATGACTATATATAAAAATTAATGACCATACTCAATGCTAATATATAATGCATCGATCAGAGTATAAAAGGTGTAAGCTATTAAAGTTCAATATTAAGAGAGCATAACATATTCAACTGTATTTAATTAAGGTATTTTGATTTGATCTGAATCATAATAATTAATATTTTCTGTCATGAATTTTCAAATTAAATGAAGAAATATACTAAGGCAACTGAAGGAAATCACTTGGCCTATTTTCAACTTAACATAAAGTAGTATATGTTGTTGTATTCTGATACTTCTCTTTTTTAGAGCTTCAAGCAAGTCATCGCCATCAGTAAAACATATAAATACTTAAGCAAGACCGATGATATCATTTGATATTGTAGTGTGTGTATTTTTGAGTATTGTAATAAGAAATGTTTCAGTCTACTTACAGTTGTGGCATAAGAGGTGGAGTTTCCCTAAAATGTCTAAAACTCTTATAAATAATAGATTCTAAATAGTTTGGCAAAAATATTTTTCTGTCCAAATRGTACATACTGCATTCATTAAACTATTTTATTTTTAAGGTGTTTAACAAAATTATGCAGACTTAAATCCTTGATAATGCTCTTTCCAACACGCAATATAAAATTTAATTGTAATGATATCTTTTTATGACTGCATTTTTACTTTGACAGAGTCAAAATAAAAGMTGCAAATATTATTCCTAGTAAATTATATTTACCAGAGAAGTATAATTTCTTCAGTTAATATATGTAAGAACTGAGTCATAAAAGAATGAAGTTAGTCATGAGCACTCATTAATTATTTGTATTACATTAGAAACTTATTAGAAAMTCAGTTATGTTAATGTTATTAAGAGTCAGCTTTTGTTTAGGASATGCAACTTGAGAGGCATAAATAGCATAAAGGGACAATATGACCAGTTATAGAATATTTAGTATCTTTATATATGCATTTCTATAGAGTTATTTCTGTACTGAATATACCCCTCTAGAGCTCCAATTGCAAGCCCCAAGATTCCATTTTGTTAGGCTTTTTTTCTTRTTTCAGGATATTTKAAAACKGAATCCTTTACCAAGGCAAGTAAAAAAGTTTAAGTAAGRTCTGTAATTCCATTTTCTCCTGCACTGAAATGAAAATGCTGCCTGAACTCAGTATCCTGGTGGAAGCAATCAGTTGCCTGAATTTAATGATTTCAGGGTGCTGTTACTATATACAGCTGAAGTCATATGATTCCTTCTATGAGACCAGAGAATACTTTTATGAACATCTTTTGCTGTCATGATTTTTTTGGAAAGAAAGTATTATYAATTTTGCCCAGCTTCATGCACAARTGACACASCAAATCTCTCACCCACACAGTCTGGGAATAAGAAAATTATAAAATCACGATTTCCATTGATATTGTCTATTAAAGTAATTTCAGCAAACTGTTTATAGATGCACCTGACCCTTTTTCTTTCTTCTTTTCTTAAGCATTTTTTTATTGAGAAATAGCTATACCACTGCTTTGAAAAAAAAAATTATTCAAAAGCAAAGTGTATCAATAACATGATAGAATATTATCAGCTCAAATGACACATAAACTCATAGGTCTGTGAGGAAACTGCGTGTAAAGTGTAGCAAAAGGAACACTATTCTAATCTGCCTCATTCAGTCCCTAAATCAGATATGAGAAGATCTATTATATGCTGTGCATTAAAGATTTCAAACCAAATACACTTTAGCTTTCTGAAACTGCTGCAGTTATATCGCCAGAAGTGATACTATTTTCAGGCTTCATCCTGCTATCATTTAAATAAACACTATTTTTGCAATGGAGTTTCCTGCGAGCAGGATTTAGCACAGATTTAGCACCATCTCTTTGCAATTTCGTGTGCTTTTAATAATAAATACTGAATGCTTTCCACAGTTGTATTCATAGTGTTGAGAACAGGTAAAAACAGAAATACAAAAATAAAGTTGTGAATAGCTCATCARTGTAGTTTGAATGAATCAAATTTTGTTCTGGGGTGACATTTTTCCATCAGAGCTTCCACACCTTCATGTGCTGGAAATCATGGGATGGAAGTAGAAAATGATGAAAAGACATCTCCATAGCCAAGACTAAAGCTTTAGAACCCTGGGTCATTGGTTTGGTTTGGTTTGGTTTGGGTCTTTGGTTTCTTTTTCTGGGGAAGAGGTATAAAAAGAAAGTGACTACTGTATAGATATGAAAGAAAAAAAAACCTGTCCTTGAAATTATTGAGGAGCAGGTGCTGTTGGTGCATGTCTCCTCAGAGAGTTTTCAGTCAGTGCTTCATGAATGACTCTGCATGGTGTTCTTTCAGTGCTACCCTCTGCTTCAAATTAATGAACTAAAGGATGGATCCTGACTCATTTGGTTTTGTTCTTGTTGGTTCAAGGAAGATTAAAAAATTATATTGAATTATATTGTCCTCAGAGCTCCTTCTGCCAGAGAMATTGAAGTCAGGTCTGCCAAAAAAGAATTCATAAGTACGAGAGTACATTAGTGTCTGGGCTCCAGACTGAGAATGTCAGGGAATTACTTAGAGTAATTACCTTTCTTGAACAACTTTGTGATAAATAGAATGATCAAACTTGTGACAAATACTAGAGTTAAATGCCTGGCCTCTTAGTGAAATTTGTTAGGTAGTGTTTCGGTTATTTTTGGTTTTGGTTTTGCTTTGGTTTTTGGTTTTTTTTTTTCTTTTTTTCTTTGTTCATTTCCTTGGGATTTTTTTTTAGTTAGTTTTGTTTTTTTAGTCTGGCTTTGGGCTTTTTTTAACTAGATACAACGTTAAAAAAAATTATTTTATTTTCATACAAAGTACACTCAGGATTCTCTGGATTCAAACTCTCTTTTAAATAATTGATACAAGAGTGAAGAATACCAGGGAAATAGTTCAAGTTTTATAAATATCAGCCTYCAAGTACAGATTTATGTCCCAGCATGACTGACATGGTGTAATGGGCAACAAAAATAGTGATATCTTTAGATAATAACATACCTGATGGTACCATACACATCTGTCAGAACTATTGTTACTTGCTGACTTCAGTTGTTCTTTTGTCCAGTTCCACTTCTCTTGTCCACACTGTTCAGCCCTTTAATTTTCCATATTTTAGAGAAAACAAAATTTAATTGCTGCATGACACTGGAATTCTGTGATAATTATTTTGTGGCATTTAAGAAGACAATTCACCTTATGCTCATTAAATAGGAGCAGAGGAGTTAATCACTGCTTTTCAGCATTTCTCAGCAGCATAGACAATTWTGTTTTAATTTAATTTTAAAGGATTATATTTTCATTTTGGTATCCAGCAATCAAATTTTCTTCAATGAAATAATAAAAGAAACTTCTAGTAGCATCCCCTAGTGTGATGAGAATTGAGGAGGTAATTGGTCCAATTTATGTAGGTTTTTAAGTATTCTTTCAGAAATACATTAATAAGAAAGATATGTATTACCATGAGAATGTCTTCCTCTTTTATTTTTAGACAAAWTGCAACAAGAATTTTCTGAACRCTTTATTTTTTTCTTTTGTTATTGATGCTTTCCAGTGAAATATTTTCTGAGAAACAGGATTGTTAAAGATATGTATCTAAAAGTTGTACAGGATAAAAAAAATCCATGCTTCTTTAAAGAGAATAAATTAGAAGATCATATAATATATACTAGAAATGTGTTTTCAGAAAAAAAAATCATGCCAGAAGAGGCATATAATGGCCTCTTTTTTGTTGTTTTTTCTTTTTTTCTTTTTTTTTTTTTTTTTTTTCCTGGAAATGGTTAGCAAAGAAATAAGATGACTGACCATATTGAAGATTTTTTTATTTTCTGATTTTTTGCCTTTAGCCATGAAGAAACTACAAACAGGCAAATATGCATCCCTTCAGGGGAATGACATTGTTTATTAGGATGATGAAGGGATTTATAAAATAAGCATGAARCATTAATTTTCAGTTACCACATTAGACCAGAGTGATGTACAAARCTACCTGTAAACTCGGTTTTAGCTTTATATACATAGTGCAGAGAGCAGGTTTATGAAATATGTGTGGTACTTTGGGAAGAGCAGACAGAAGAGAAAGATAARGAGATATTGGCCCCTGGAACAAAAGAGAACAAGGAGGGACATGAGTGGTGAGCAGGAGGTGACAGTGCGTGTTGGCTGAGTATCCAAGAATCACTGAGGTAGCAAAGAGTCCTCCAAGGGCTTTAGAGCCATTGGCTCACTTGGGATTTGTAGGACAATGCAAACAATCCTGGCAATGCTGTTTCAAGTTGTGTCTCAGAGTGAAATAGACTATTCAGAGTAAGGAAAAAGGGCAGAAGCTGGGCAAGGAAGGAACAGTATCTTGAGCTAAAAAGC
>NW_026623247.1:1008298-1033051 GCF_030028575.1 Malurus melanocephalus
TTTTTTTAAGGACATAAGTATTTGTTATCCTTTACTAATTTAAGTAGTAAGCTCAATGAGTTTAGAGAACAGAGTAAATAATTTCTTCAAAAGAGAAGCTTTATGAACAAGAACATCTAAAAAAAATCTTCTCAAAAACATGAAAGAGGTAGAAGCTTTCCAATATAATGCGAAAAAAAAAGATTCAAAATTTAAATTAAAATTGTAATGGAGAATTTCCAGTCTTCAGTATGTAGACTGAGACTGAGGACTAAGGTCTAGAGACTGAGTGACTGACTTGTGTAAAGACAAGTCACCTTAAGAGTTATGTATATGGGGCCCTTGGGATGTGGGAGAAAACCTATGAGTCACAGTAACAATGTTGGAGGGATATTCTGGAGTTTTATCTCAGGATGAGAGAGACCTTCATAGTCTAAAATACTGTGAGAGGTCTAGGATGAATAGCGATTTGGAATCTTATGCATGGAAGAGATAATCATGCAAGGAGTAAAGATTCAAGCACGTCAGAAACTCTTGAACAAAGAAGATTTGATGTGAAAGGTTACACCTTAATTCTAATGGAACCAGACTGTTCTAACACAAAATTAAAAAGGTCATAGAAAAATGCTGCTTGAGAAAAATTGTCAGGCACAGAAAAAACATGTGGTTTGAGTTTACAGGACCAAAGCATCTATGACTGACATTTAATGTGTTTCTGAAAAGGCCAGGAGGGAAAAAAACAAACCACCCTAGCCACAAACAAACCAATAAATAAGACAGATAAATAAGAAGCCTAAATGCCAGCTGACTGGGACATGCAGCGGGCTAGAGTAGTGTTAGTGCTAAGTAAGAATGAATTCTGACATCCTAAAAATAAAATGGGACACTGCAGTGCTCAATATCAAACAACTACCCTGAAAAAAATAGACATGTCGGAGATCTGAGTGAAGGAGCATAATTAGTAGTATGAGCTGCACCAGTGTGGGAACAGTGACATAGCACATACTAGGAATAGAACTGCTTTTGAAAGGTTCCATAAAACATTGTGGCATAAAAATGGTCTTGCAGAAGAAAAAACYCTACTGCAATATCAAAAATATAATAGTAAGACTAATACTGATCATTGCTCAGGACTAAAATATTGTCCAGAAACTACTGAGTAGATGAAAATTTGGGGTATTAATAGAGACAGGAGTCTGTCCACAAAAGGACAGGATCAATGACACACCAATGTGGGATATAAAAATAAAACTTGGGATTTAATGACCAACTACTATGAAATATACCATCCTGTTTTTTATTTGGATTAAATGCGTAAAGGTTAATTTAAGAAAAGTATGAGGGCAAACTGTTCTATACACCATAATTTAATAAGTAATAATTTAATGATTTATAGTTTAACACTATACAGAAGGTCAAACAAATCCAGCACAAAARCATTCATTTTTAATAAAGACCTCTACCTTTGTGTTATCCAAAACCAAACAAAACAGACTATAAAAGAAGCACCAAGAAGCAATATAAAGGGTGGGGACTAYTGCAAATAAACGGTCTTTTAGAAGAGCAAATAAACTGAGTGCAAATATTCAATGAGAAAAGAAGCAACCACTAAACATTGGAGTTAGAGAGAATCTACCAGGAGGCTATTTTGGTTTTGAAAAATAGATGCAATATTCTAATGACAGTCAGAAGGAGCATAAAATATAATGGATGAAATAGGAACTTAAATTAAGAAGGCTAAAATAAGTATTCATAGACATGTATCTTTCAGATGGTGCTCAACTGGAGACATAATTTTACATTGAAAGGGAAGGTGGACATATTCAGAGCAAGCATGATCCTTACATGGCATTAGTTCATTATGCTAATTCTGAAGCCTTAACTCTGTGCAAGGAAAAAAGACAGTGCTTAGAYGTCTTGACATGAAAGAAAATTGAGTCCATCTCACTATCTTTTTCTTTTATTCTATGCTGCATTTTCCACTAACTGTAGTCAGGACTATGATGCACTTCTGTATTTACAAACTAAAGTTGAAGAAATTGATTTCTTTATATTTASTCAATTGCTCATCAAATTGTGCTCAACATTTAAAATCCATCTAAAGGACCTCATTAGAGGATAAGCCTATGGCATAGTAGTGACTATCCCTGCCTGTTTGGGTTTGGTATCCTAATGGATAATGCAGATTCAATCACTTGACTCTTCCATCACCACATCATGTGAAACAGGGAATTTCAATTGATGTGATATTATTGCTGGTGCTTTGCCATGGTGTTAAATGGCACCTGCTGAGCTGTAATTTGCAGGAATCTCCAACTGAAATGGTTCATGCCTTAAACATTGTTATGAAGGAGCTTTACCCATCATAGCAAAAACTGTATAAAGAAGCTACAAGCACAGAAGCCCACCCTTCCTTGACGATGCCTGGCTGGAACTTTGGACTGTGAGTTTTAAGCTGCCTAGATAAGATAAAAGCAACACTACTGTTCAGTCACTTCAGGTCTAGGGAGAAGTAAGCAATGCCGAGGGAAAAGAATGCATTCACAAACAAGCAAAACACAGAGAAATCCCTGGCTGGGTTTGGGGTGRGGGATACCACAGCCCACAGTGGCCAGGTTTACACAGACTCCCCCCAGTAACTGAGGAACAGGAGGAGGAGGTCTCGGGTGCAGAGCTTACATAAGTTCTGTTCAAAAGGCAGTGAACACCCATCCTCCCTCACACAAAGCAGGCCAGCTGTGTAATCCCTGACCCTGCAGGCTGTATTCACAGGACCTTCATGTGGGAGGCAGCTGAAAGGGTGTCATAATCYATCAAAGACTCCCCAAAGCCCTCCCCAGAGGTCTTGYACCACAGAATTGCATGTGATGCAAAATGATACAGTGGATCCTGGCTCTGCTGCAAGAGACTGGCCCCCTGCCCCAGGGCAGGCACCTGGGCATTTCCACCTGGCCTAAGCATATATTAATCCATCAGATTCTATGTTTTTTGGGAGACCCTTACCACCAAGAAGGCCAGCTGGAGAGAATCAGCAGCATTCTGGTGGGATCCACAGTGTTGATACTTTCTTTAGTTTKTCTCTGTCACTTCCTTATTGTCCCCCCCACCTCTTTTGTATTTCCTTCTCCTCTCCCTCATATTTGCTATTAAATAAAATCCATACCATTGACTTTAGCATACAGTCATGTTTGCACCTTAATTTGGGCAGWGGCATTTCTAATAGCTTTAAAAATCAGACGGTAACACCCACAGCCCCAGACAGGTGCTGTGAGAGACCAGGAAACCTACACAGCTGTTTAATCTTCTCTGTTCTCAAGGCGTCTATACCTAAAGCTCACCAATACCCTTTCATTCTTGAAAACTTTCAACCTGATTTAATTGAAGATGTCAATGCTCATTTGCTGGACAGTTTGTTTAGATGACCTTTAAAAGCCCCTTCCAATCCATGATTCTATGACTGCAGCGACCAATTCAATTGTGTGGTGATTTAGCGAAAATCATGATCAACTTAGATTGACTCTGTGATAAGGAAAGGTTGTCTGGATCATTTTCCTTGCAGGCATCTCAATTTCCTGTCTTTTCCAAATAACATGATCAGTTTAAGAGAAAAAGAGCAAATGTTAGAAGAGAATCTCTCCTGACAACTCTGAGYTTTTACTTTCTCCTTCTAAGTAAATGTAATAGTAGGAGCTGAGGTGGGCTGTGTGTTTTYCTTCCTTTCTTTTATGAACTCATGCATTTTCAAGGTATGTGCTGGTTGATCACTTTGTGAATAACTTCAGATAAACTACATTATTTTTAMTAACCTAAGAAATGTAACCAGAAATTTGCTCTGAATTCTGTCTGGCTTTYCAGAGTATATTATATTTTTCTAAGTCACAGTTAAAAGTCAAAATATTAATATAGAATTAAAAATTAATATAATATATATTTCATCACATCGCTCCATCATTATCTTTTAAAACAAAAYATATAATTGCTTTCATACCATAAAATAAAAAAATAAAAAATAGACACATTTTGTGCCTTGTTTTACATTAAGACAAACAGAATTTTATATAGGAAAGAAATGCAGAGAATGTATTTTCTTCAGACCAAAATTTAGTGTTTGATAATTTTTCAAATAAGATAGTAAAAACAATTAAAACAACCAGAGTGATATGTGACACCACCAGCAAGCTGTGTGGTATGGTTGACATGCTGGAGAAAAATTGTTCTTTCCAGAGGGACCTTAACAAGCTTGAGAGGTGGTCCCGTGCAAATCTCATGATGTTTAACAAGGCCAAGTTGTACCTGCATCAGGTGCACCAGCACAAAGACAGGCTGGATGGAGAATGGATTGAGAGCGGCCCAGGGAAGAAGGATTTTGTGTTGGCACATTAAAARCTCTACAGGACCTGGCAACATGGACCTGCAGCCCAAAAATCCAACTGCAYCCTGCACTGTGTTTAAAAATACCATTTCCAGCAGGTTGAGGGGAATGACTCTCCCTCACTACTGAGCTCTGGTGAGAGCCCACCTGGAGAGCTGCATCTGCCTTGGTGCCACCAACGTARCAATGCCAGGGACTTGCTGAAGGGAGTGCAAAGGAGGGCTACAAAGACAATCAGAAGGCTGGAGCACCTCTGCTATGAATATGGGCTGAGAGAGCTGGGGCTGCTCATCTGTTGKGTAGTGATTTAGTGAAAATCAGGATCAACTTAGACTGACTCTGTGATARGGAAAGGTTGTCTGGATCATTTTCCTTGTAGGCATCTCAATTTCCTGTCTTTTSCAAATAACTTGAGGAAAGAAGGCTTTACGGAGATGTTACAGCAGTGCTCCAGTACCCAGAGCAGGTCTACACGAGAGCCGTACAGGGACTTTTTACAAGGGCAAGTAGTGATAAAACAAAGGACAGTGGCTTGAAACAGAAAGAGCACAGGCTTGGATTACATGAGGAAGAAATTCCYTACTGGAACAGTGGTGAACTCTGGAACAGGTTGCTCAGAGGAGCTACGGATGCCCCATCCCTGGAAGAGTTCAAAACCAGGTTAAACTGGGCTGTGAGAAAGCTGGTTTAGAGGAAGACTTCTCAGCCCATGTTGGGGGGTTTGAACTAAATTGTCTTTAAGGTCCCTTCCAATATGAACCATCCTATAATACYTTTATGTTCTTGAAGTACTCCAAAGAACTGAAAGTCAGTTTGGAAATCTTTATGAAATCTGTATTGGCCATATTTAAGTGGGCTGGTATAAGTTGGTTTTTTTTTGCCATTTGGATAGCACGGAGATAACTGTGCTGTGTGTGATATCCCTGAGCTAATGCTACTTCAACTTTTCAATGGAAAGTTCCCATGATACAGAGAATCATGACAGAGATGTAGATTCTGAAACATATTTTAATGAATTTTCAAAAAGTATGTATTTTCCTATTGAATGATATAGATTTTAATGTATTTCTCAAAACAAACAAAAAAAAAAACAAAAACAAAAACAAAAAACAAAAAACCCAAACCAAAAAAACCCCAAACCCAGTTTTTACTAGAACCCTTTAATTTATACACTTTAGTTCAGAGTAAGTAATCCTTTTCCATCAATTAAAGTTATATGTGTGGGTAGTCCCAGATAACATGGCTCTAGGGAAATGCCATTATATTCTGTATATCAAATATATACCAAAATCTATGCAAAAACACATATTTCCTCATCTCAAGCCTAAAAGTTTAGTCTTTTTARTCACCTTTAGAATCAATTCCCCACCCATTTCAAAGGGAGGAGATAAAGAACTCATGAGTCCAGGAAGAACTAATGAGTCCAGGAAGAAGCAATGGGTCAGGCGAGCAGAATTAATTTTTAATATTTTGTTTTAATTTTCATTATCATCTTCTGAATTGGTAATAAATTCATTCATCCTGCTCTGTGGTTTTGCCTGTGTTGGTAAATGCTGAGAGAGCTCTCTGTTCTTATCTCAACACCTGAATTTTACATTTTGCCTCCCTGTTCAGTGAGGAAACAGAGTGACAGAGTGGGTTGGTGGGCACCTGTTCAACAGTCAAGGTCAACACACCATTTAATCTAATACTTGTACTATATGCCAGCAAATTATTGTGAAGTACTTCAAACTACCAGGTAAATCTACAAGCATTTTAAGATTATGACAATAAATGGAAATTGTTTAAAGCTGAGGAAAAAATAGACTTATTTACTTAATTTCTCTAGGACAGAACTTCTGCTGAAAGAAAAAAAAAATCCAATAACACAATACACAACCTATTAAGTAAATCTGGAGTATAAACTAGTTTGGACTTCTGCTTCCTTGTTTTGAACATAGAAAAAACGTATTAAACACTGTTTTCTTAGCCCTTTCTTCATGTTCTTTTTAACAGTTTGTTCTTATGGAACTAGTGTATTTTAATTATATTTCTCTTTCCTTCACTCTCTCTATTGCTTATTTTCCTGAAGTTATGTATTCATAAGTTTCAGACCACCTTCTGCTGCAAGTTCCTATTTATTTTGGAACTATCACAGTTGTTTATTAGCACTGCTAAGGTTCATGGGAAAAAGTATTGCAACCCATATGTCATATGTCATATACCACAGCATTACAGAGCCCTTCCTTCCTTCTTTCCTTCCTGCCTTCCTACTGCACTTCCTACTTCATTTCTGCACTTCTGCACTTTCTTCCTTCTTTTTTGTTTCCCTTTTTTTTTAACTCCACTGTGAAGCCAGGATTTTTTCAAGTACATGATGCAGTAGGTTTCATAAACCATTTGCAGTGATAAATTTAGAGTAGTTATGCCAATAGAGTAAATAAAGTATTAATACTTGTGGCTATTTTTAGTTCCTATAAGCCATAAATTGACTTTCAAAAATCACAAAATTCCAAGGGAAAATATTTTATTACAAAAAAAAAAGAAAAAAAAAAACCAAAAAACCACAAACCAGACATAACTTTTTTAAAATTCTATACTGATTTCACCATGGTTTGTCCATTTGCATGAGTATACTGTTTAAATAAGTTAAACACTCTCCTTATTCTTTATTGTAATTTAGGAATATAATCTATTGATTTCTATTGATTGAGTCACTTGTCATTAAAATATATACCCTGAATTTTTAAAAAAAAAAAAATAATCTACTCTCAGTGCATTGCAGTGTCTACTAGAAAATATATACCAGGGACAAAAACTCAGTTTTCAATTAGTTATCATTTATTTCTCACACATTTTTAAAAGGTTGAAATCAGAAATATATAGAATACACTTCTCTTCAGATACTGAAGTAAATTATTAAAACTTGTGTAGAACTTTTTTATAGTCTAATAATACTTGAGCACAACCAAAATTAAAGATTTTATCATGATGGATTATTTTATAGAAACAACTTTTTTCCTAATCTCATATGCTGAAGGACTTAATTTAGATGTTAGATATTATATTTCTGACAAGCTGGAAACCAGTGATTTGAACTATAATCTGTATGCAATGAATTTGATAATTCAGGACTAAATTTATTGTTGGGGTCAGACACAGGTACACATAGATTTATTTGAGCTCTTAAAATATTGAATTTCCACATTTTGATCAATTTACTTCAAACCTCTCAGCTTATCTATGTTTCAATTTCCATGATGCTGAGTCTGTTGTACCTGAAAGCTCATTTCCAGATCTGGATTTCATCCTAATAGAGAAATTCTGGTTTCTTGCGCTCATATTAAAAACTCTAAATTAATTGATTGCAGGTGAAATGAACTACAGACTTTTCAATTCAGTTTTGCAGTATTCAATCTCCTGTTTGAATGAAAAATAAATATAATTGGAAGACAGATTTATGCACAGAGATTGCTCTCTAGCCCTTGGCATTTGTYCAGGTTGTCCAACTGTCATATCAACTGAATAAACTGAATCTAAAAATGTTTTTCTCCAAATATAGAACATTCTTTGTTCTTTCCTGTATTTAATATGTGTCAGGGAGACAGGAGTGCCAGCAGAGGATATGTCAAAGTATTTCTGCAATACCTAATGAACATTTGTGTGAAAATAGAGTTAACTTTTGTAGAGCACATATAGTATTCTTTATCTGCTATATATATAGAGTTTTCTGTGAGATGATTAGAAGAGAACATTTCAAGTAGCATGATAACTAAACATTTTTTTTTTTTTTGTTCCATTTCTATCTCTAAGAGGTTTCACATATTTTCTTGTATGTGATAATGCACTTCATGAAATGCCAAAACCATTTGGAAAGCCAAAATTACAGATTGAGAAATAGATAGACATATATATGTTAGTAGAACACAAACGACTAGTAAGACCAGATAAAGTTTTGATAACAGGGTGTGGGCTGTTTCTCATTATTCTGAGAAATTTTCTCTTGCTGTTTGCATTCTTGGATTTATTTTCTGTCAATAATTTTTTTCCTATAGCTAGTAGGTATTTTCAGTTTTAAACCAGCTTWTCTAACTACTGGGGATTTGGGAACATCCTAATGTGGCAACAGACCATGCAATGAGTTGGAAAGAAGTAATTTCATTTCTGTAAATCTGTTAAAGTACAATACAGTAGCCATAAATAACTAAAGAGAATAACTGCACATTCATGTAGTATTATTGGATGCATAGATATGTATGCACACCACTTGCATAGTAGGTCAGACCCTTGATGCTTTTGCATGTTAAGTGTTTTGGAACAGACTACRGGAAATTCTGGGTAAAATGTAGAGCACTGATTTCCAATTAAACTWTTTGTCTTACTGAAAATGTCTGTTTTACATTTTAATACAGCTGACCAACTCATACTGTATTACAAAGGCAAAGGTTTCTTTTGTATAGAGAAGATATTATTGCCATAATTACTCTTACTGTGAAGTGGTTCACTCACAACCTTTGTATAACAAAGGTGTGAATAGTTTTGACTTGATCTTTGACCGTTGCCACTGTTTTAAGCCCTTTGAAGTGATAATATCAGACTGTATGGAAAGGTCAGACTGGCAGTCATAAAATAAAGATAATATGTGGATAGTCTGGTACATAACATGATTCGTGCAGCTAAACACATGCTTTGTGTAATGTGGATACTGATTTAGCTGAAAAATACAAGAAACTTCAAAATACGGGGTGCTATGTTGTTCTATGTTTTTTTTGTTCATGCATCCTAAAACATTTCCTGTGTGAGCCATGCATGTCGTGCTCTCTGCTTGTATTCAGGAGCACTATTGATGATCACTTCATGCAACTGGAGACCACTACTAGTAAACAAAGTAAAACTAAGATTTAAACACATTTTGGAGAGAGATTGATTTATATATTGATTGATTTTCATTGTTTTAAAAAGATCTAATCTAAAAAAAACCAAAAAAGAATGGAAGGAAGGGAAGGAATAAAGAGGTTTTTCATCTAATACACATTTTGTTGAAAGTTAGCTGATTGTTCTGCACAATGAGGTGACACATGCTATGCAGTACTGTGTTTTGGTTTTTTTTTTTACTATTTTTCAATAGAAAGGAGTACTTTTTGTTTTCTTCAAACAGATTTAAAAGAAACACTCCAAAAGTGTTCCAAATAGGAAACAAATACATAGTACCTTGGGCTTAAAGCACATTTTATTTTCATGAGTTAAGRCTTCCTCATTAGTTTCAGACTGAAACAGTCACAGGTCAGGAAATAGGTCACTCTAATGAGAAAAATAAGATGCGTACATCTCCTCAAGAGCTATTGTATTTTGTTTGTGGAGTATTAGCGTARTTTTATATCCTGTTTCTGCTGAAAACTTTTTCATTTTGATGTTGTGTTTATAATGTAAAAGTTTGRGGTTTATTTCTTTTTCTTCTAGAATACTCTCTCATGCTGCCATATAATTTTAAAGGTGACTATACTCTGAATGAGAGAATTTATGCTCAGTGTGCATTTTAAATTTTAGAGAAAGTGTTGATAAAAAGTTAGATGAAAACAAAGATGAAGATTCTATTTTTCTGGGTTTGAAATACAATAATTTCTGTTGTTACTGTTATTATTTAAAGCATTGGTGGGCCATTTACAGTACAGCATGCAGACAATCATAAATCTTCTCCTCAGATACACATGTTCTCTGGAAAAAAATCTGTACACACATTCATATGTTTATACTGAGAAAACACTAATGGCCAAATTTCAATGGATTGTAAGTACTTCCATATTTTTGATTCCTGAATTTTATTGTAGGCACAGAGAAAACAATTCAGTTGCATCCTAATATTGAAGTGTATGTGAAGTATTTCTAAAGACATTTTCAACTAACTAGTTGGTTAGAAGATACGCAAATAATAAAATAATAATACGTAATGTGCAACTTAGGCCCATTCTGTGCTAAAGCCTCCCTTCTGATCACTCCCTTTAGTTTACTTCCTTTAGCCTAAAGCAACTCTTTTTTTCTTCCAATTCTTACTTTCCTCTTACCTCAGCTACTCTGCTTCAATTTTGATTATGTCTATACCTGAGGCATTCCGTAAGGGACAAATTTACCTGAGAAATGATTTTCCTGATCAGTATTTTGAAGAAGTTGTAGATTTTCGAAACAATGATTATCCATGTGTGATATATGTCTTTCATATAATATGTGTTAGGTCTGATGAGGAAAATTCAAACCAGATGAAATGAAGCTCAAATTAATCATCTTCATTCTGCTGAAGTGCTGGTTGAAATGCTGATCCTTCTGTGCAGAGCTATGTTTACATATGCATATTTTTATGCACATATATATATATGAATATAGAACACATATGTGAGTGAACTACAGAAATAAATAGGCCTATGTTTCACACATTTATCTTTATTTTTAATTAATTATGCTTAGTATTTACCTGGCCRCTAAGGAACATTTAACAAGAATGTTGTCTGTCAAGGAAAATTTGTAATCTGAGGAGAAATTATCTGTGAAGAATAATGTATAGTAATCACTACAGTGTCCAACAGTTTCTCTTAATATTCCTAGTTATGTATGTTACTTAAAATTATAACTGTAAAATATTTGTAAAATTATGATTTGTTAATATTAAAAATAGTAAGAATTGTGAGAACCTGTAACTCTGCAAAGAAAAATAGTATCACAAGGAGCTGGTGCAAAACAATCCAGTTCTTTATGTATTCAAAATAACTAGGTAGCTCCACAGGTTCTCAATCCTCAATCCTTGTCTTGCATCTGATGGAGCATTTTGTGTAATATGACTGATGGGGAGAGTTCCTTTAGTTTACTTTATAGAGTTGCTGTGGGACACAGAGACAATCAAATATAGAAACACCGGATACATTAAAATCTTAATGTCAAATTAAGAAGTCAAATTATGTGGCTTATTTCYATTTGTGCAGCTATAAGAACCAAAACAATTCTTCTCTGTGATCAAACATTACTCTGCTTCTCTCCACAAAAATTTAAAAGTGAATATTTGACCAGAAGCAGGATTTATCTTCACTAAAACAGCAATAAATATTAACCCAGAGAATAATAAATTTGATACTTTATGAAAATACTGTCCAGTTGTAAGTTAGAATTAATAGGAAAGATAATTATGGAATTATATGATGAATATGGTTATCTTATGTCAGAAGAAAAGACAGASTCTAGCATAATTTGGAGGGAGGAGGACAGGGAGTAAGAAAAAATGTTATTGTGTGTATGAAGCCCTGCAAAGAGCACAGTATACATCAAATCTTAAGAAATTAGTTTAGAGCTAAAGAGTAGGCTCTAATTAAAAAAAAAAAACAAAAAAACAACATATTAGATTTGGTCAGAAAACACATAAAAAAAAAAAAAAAAACACAAAAACCCAACATATTAGATTTGGTCAGAAAACACATTAAATGTGTTTGAATAGCCAGATTTTCAGTGCGGTTTTCATCTGTATTAATCACCTAAAATTTCAGATAAAGTACCTTAAATCATGGATCTAAAGAACCTTCAGATTTACCCAATATTTATAACTTGCAATTTTATTGAGACGTAGTCAGGTTTTCATTGGCAAGCTATTGAAACGCAAAAAATGATATTTTGGGTTTGCTTTTCTCATTTATTTTTCTTTTAGTATAGTAAATATTCTTCATCTTCCAAAAGACCGCGAATGAGACCTGTTTAATTTTACAATTAATCTATGGGACAATAATTTAATTTTCAACGTCAAATTGGTACTGATTAGCAAACAGCACATGTATGTTTTGGACTTAAATCATTAAAGTTGATTTTGTAGTGTCTCTATTCTGTGATGTCTTGTCTAAATAAGGTGCTATGTTTAACTATTGGTAGAATATTTAACAACTCTTTAGAAAATCTTACATAGAAAGCAGTTGTTARTAGATCACTTTCCAAAATGAAAGTACGGGTCAAAGGAAATTTCAGCCATATTAGTTTTTGGTGTAATATTTAGTAAATTTTTCATCAACATGAAGTTGTAAGGTAAATGTGCTAAATGACAAGAATCTGTTCCATGCCTCTTTTACCATTATTCAATGACATGTAATTTAGAAAACATGATAATCTAGTTGTTGGTTCTATTCATACTGATATGGCTTGCAGTTTAATAGGAKTTTTCTTTCTGCACCCTTCTTCTCACTTTGTTCCTAGCTCTTTTAAGGATGCATCCGTCACTACTTTATCCATAGATACTTCCCGACTACAAAGGTTCTTCTGTCTAATGAGCACTTACAGCTGACTCTCACCAGGAACAAATTTTCAGCCTTTCATTCATTGTACAATCTGTCCAGGTCTTCCCAGATTTAATGTTCTACAATTTTTCTGAATCTTACTTTTCTTTCTTCACCTTTTATCTTTTTACAGAATCACAGAATGCTTGCTTTGGAAGGCACCTCTGAAGATCATATAATCCAACCCCAAAATAAGAGTGTCCAACCTAAACCTCCTCTGACACAGCCATTCCCTCAGGTCCTGTCAGTCACCACCGAGATCAGTGCCTGCCCCTCCTCTTCCCACCATGAGGAAGCTGAAAACTGCAATGAGATCTGYCCTCAGTCTCCTCCAGGCTGAACAGACCAAGTGACCTCATTCACTCCGTGTATGGTTTCCTCTCTACCTTTCACCACCTTCACAGCCTTCATTTGGATGCTCTCTAATCTTTTTATATTCTTATACTCTGAAGCCCAAAAGGAGATTTCTGTATAYGTGACTAAGCTCTTCTTTCTTCAATGTGTTTCAGATTGAGAGGGATATGATTTATTTAAATGTTTGCCCTTTAATTTATAAATACACTGGAGCATTTTTCTTTTGGCATTCTTAATGTAGATTCTGCATTTTTATTTTCTCATATGTGAAGATTGGTTGCACTGACTACTTCTGTATTTCTCATACTGAGAGAAAATCATTTTCAAAAGATGGTCTTTTCAAATGATAAATCACCTTGAGCTTTATTAATATAAATATTTTGTATGATATGACAATCTTCACCCATCAACAAAGGATAAAAATGAAACATTTTTACTGCATGCAGGTAAGTTACAAACCAAATAAAAGAAAAGTTTTATTTAAAATTAATGAAAAAGAGTTTAAAATCTTAAAGGTATAGCATCTCAGTTTATCTCATRTTATGCAAGTCAACAGTCTTTTACATTACTTCAATTAAATTTATGTTCTGTGATTTTATTAATCACTGAGCCAAGCAAACCTAAAATTGATTCACTGCCTATCTATACACATACAAAATCATACTCACATCCTGGCATAAATCCTTGGGTTGTAACTGTTTAAATGTCACTGTGAGAAGGACACTTCACTGTGAATGGTACTTGCAGRGTCTGCGGAAATTGCATTTGTTTTTATAGTTTGATCCACTAAAAGTACCAGAAATTATAAAATCATAGAATCCTTAAGGATGGGAAACACTTTTAAGATCAAGTCCAGTGTTAACCTAGCACTACTACCACCGGTTCACCATCGAGCCATGTCCCCAAGCCATAGTCACCATGTTTTTTGAATACTTCCRGGGATTTCACAGCTTCTCTGTACAGTCTGTTCCAATGTCTTACTATCCTTTTCATGGAAAAAAAAATGTTTGCCTAATCTAAACTTCCCCTGGTGCAGATTGAGGCCATTTCCTCTGGGGCTGTCACCTGCTACCTGGAGAAGAAGCTGAGCCCTACCTCACTACACCTTCTTTTCAATTTGTTGTCTAGAGTGATAAGGTCTCACCTAAGCCTCACTTTCTCCAGCATAAACAATCCCATAAACAATCACAATAAGGTTTGTGGCCTATGTTTGTAAGTTCTAAATCAGTAAATTTACCATGAACCATTTACCATAAAAGTGCTGTCACACTTTCCATTGCTTTTCAGCCTGAACCACCTGGGAATTCAGTCAGCTTGGAATATGTGTAATTCTTTCCATAGGAAAGGGATGGATTTGGCTGGTGGAGTTAATGTTTTTTATAGCAGCTGCTATGGGGCTGTGTTTTGGATTTGTGCTGAACACAGGGTTGATCATACAGAGATATTTTTGTTATTGCTGAGCCATGTTTACACAGAGCTAAGGCATTTTCTGCTTTTTGTGCTGCCATGCTGGCAAGGAGATTAGGATTGCATTGGAAGTTGGGTGGGCACATATCTGGGATAGCTGGCCAAAAAGACCAAGGGCATATCCCTTGACACCATGCTCAGTATATAAAGTTGGGAGAAGAGGGAGCAATGGAGAAACACTTCCCAAAATAAGTACTACATCTGATGGAGGCCTGCTCTCCTGGATATAGCTGAATAYCTGCCTGCCCATGAAAAACAGTAAATTAATTGCTTGCTTTTTGCTTTTCTTACATGTCTGGCTTTTGYTTTCCTTATAAAACTTCATCTCAACACACCAGTTTTCTGAGTTTCATTTTTCCAATCCTCTCCACAATCCCTCCTGGTGGAGGAGTGAGCAAGCAGCTGTGTGATTTTTGGCTGCTGTCTGGTACGAAGCAACAGCAAATGGCTTCACTGCTTTTAGGGGAATGTTGAAATACGTTATTATTTATCCTAATTAATAAGACCAGAAATCACTATATCTTTCTAGGCTTCCTAGTTATTAATGATAGATTGGCCATTAATGTCATTACAATGAAGTATGAGGTTGTTAAGAGCTGGAAGCTGTATCTGTTTTAAGAGAGAACAGTGATAGTTGCCTTGTAAATTGCAAGCTTGCAGAGCCCCAGTAAAATCACAGCCATGTGTCCTGTATCATCCTGCTTCGTTACTGCAAGTGACAGAGTTTAGAGAGAGTAGGGGCAGCATGACTGCTGTTTCAGTCCTATATACTGAAAGTATTTATTGCTAATGTCAAGMAGCATTCACATAATCCATCCGATGTTCATCACCTGTTGTTTGTGTCAGCTGTTTTCATGGCCACATATCAGAGAGATACAGCAGTTCCCCGAAATTCCTTCTATCTAAGARATTAAGCACTTTCAAAGGAAGCTGCAAAAGCTTGGACTAGAATTCCAAGGAACACAAATAATAGAATTTCCGTACTTGCTTCTCTTTGTAAGTAATATAATTTTCTGGATCAAATTTACCTTGTAGAAAGATTTTTTCATTAAGCTATAAAGATGTGGTAAGATGGACATAGAAGCATGTTGGAAAATATGCGGTGAAAGTAGACCATTMAGAATGCCTTTGTGCCTTTGGAAAGCTCTTTTTGTGTGCCAAGGTGTACGAGAGAGACAGTTTCGACAGGGATGTACTTTTTAACATGCCTTGAAATAAATCCTGATTCAGCATAGAGTTCGTTATTGCAATTGTTAAATTTAATGACAYGTAGTTTTGGAGATTGATGCTCTAAAAATACGTTTTTCTGAAAYGTATATAACTGACCTAAGTATATTTAAACATTAAGAATCTGCAAGGCTTATGGAATTCCTGTTAGTTCTGATAATTCTCAGTGAATTTTCAGCAATGTGTGGATTAGTCAATATCCTGAGTATGGTAGGTTATTTGGTGTATTGAAAGATTGGTGTTCTTCAGCTCTAACTGTTGACTCCTAGCACTTTTACCACTGTGGCAGTGGTGTCCCTGCTGTGGTGTTCATATATAGAGATTCTACCATGTCTCTATATTAACTATTAAGTAAATGAGAAAAAGCACAGATATTAGGATGTAGCTTTGCTGGTAACTTGCCCAGTTTCTTAGGTGAGCTCTTGCACAGGTATTCTTTGCAGATTAGGGTGTTATTTCTTCTCTGTAATTTTTTTWAAAATATTCCTATTCTTGGATCAGATGAAGGATCTCAAATAAATAATTCTCCWTTCTCTAAATCTGTTTTGATAACATGCAGAGTACACCTCTGTGTTACAGTAAGAACAGTCTGATCATTCATTTGAAAACTGACATGTAAGTACAATAAACAACCCCTTATTCTGATATTCCTCTATTTTGAATATATCATTTTGACACCCAGTGTGATACTGTCAGTACTAAGATTTTTAAACTAACAAGCCAGATCTCTGAAGCATGAGGCAATGGAAAAGCAAGAAGCAATTATATGATATCAGCTGCTGGCGATGCTGATTTTTCTGTCTGTACTTTCACTCCTCATATCCCATTTCTTTGTTTGCCTTGCACTACTCTGCTGAGTCTATCAAGGCCTCCTGCAATCAGCCTTTTCAAATCATGGCAGAATCTGATGCCATTGCTTCCACCCTTTGCTCCAGCATCACAGCCCTTAAGAACAGCAATGGGCTAATCTCCACTGCATCTTGGACAGTGTGAAATTTAGTTTCGTGGAAAAAATAAATCTTTTCCCTGAGACCAGTATTCACCTTATTTCACCTGCCAGGCACAAATAGCTGAATACAAGTAAATTATAGGTCGTTTGCTAACTTTACCTTGAGTTTCCATGGGCAGCAATGGCAGAGCTTTAACTTATGGGTTATGTCACTGCCATATCTCTAGTTTTCTAACCAAAGCCTGGAGGCTTGGTCCATTTCATAGACTGATTGTTTTGGTAYGAAAGGAATTATTTGTTTTTTGGTAATCTCTTCTCAGAAAAAGGTGACTCTAGTTAAAATGATTCTGAAACCCAATATAAGTAAAGCAGGATATTCCATCTCGAAGTATTTTATTCAGGACTTGATTATGTCATACAATTAATGAAGCAACCATACCTTTTTTAAAGAGGAAAAATAGTCGAATCATATTTTTCCCTTCAACACATGGGCTTTTCCTTTCAAAATTACAGCTGTCCAAGTTATGGGGAAAATCAATTTATGACTGCTGTCACATTAAGTTTTAGATATTTCATTCCATTGTGGGGCAAAAAATAGGAATATTTTTGTCACTATAAAGACTAAAATTTCATCAGTTAAATGTGATTCATATAATCTACCTTTGTGAAAACTTTCCTTRTCTAAAAGGGTTTTGAGATGCTGTACTTCTAAGCATGATATTTACATGTGCTGTTAAACTACTTMGCTAAAATTCTGATGTATTATTTATGAATTGTCTATCTTCTTTTGTGGTCAGTAATAATGAATTAATGGAAACATGCAAAGTCAGAAGAAATTCTTCCTGATATCCAATTTAATYCTCCTCCAAAGCAACTTGAGGCCATTTCCTCTCATTCTGTCACTAGTTTTTATAATTTTGGAATTTTACGCATGCACACACGCAGGCATTGTTTTGACATCTCAAAACAATGAGATGACAGTTTCTGACAGATTGAAATTGCTGGCATGTGTGGTCAGTGCTGCCACTCGCTGCCTCCTGACACCTCCAGGACTCCACTGATGTTGGTGCTGCTGTCTCAGGTCCCTGTTCCAATTCAGGGAGGAAAAAGGGCTCTCAAGCACCAACGAATTGAGGCCCTACCCTGGATCTGCTCTGGCTTCGGGCTAAACAGGAGTTGCAAATTTCACCCTGAAAGAGTTTTCCATTTCAAAATGCAGTTTCTAGAATTGCTRCTTTTGCAAGCAGAACCAAWAGACAAGAGGGGCAAGAAAACTCTRCCTGCTTTCCCTTTCTTTTTAGAAGGAGCCCTGGAAACTCCCCAGCCCCAGATATTCCATTTCCAGCCATGYAGTTGGATGTTAAAAGAGACAGTGACAATTTTAGATACAGATGCTTATGGAATACAATAAAATTTTGGGTTTCCCAGGACACCCCAGAATCAAGTGTCCTATTTGTGATGCCCCTTCTTACACCAGTGCAGTTAGGCAGCTGCTGTATAACGCACCAAAATGGAGACCTTGCCTCAAAAAGTATCAGGTTTGGTCCAGCTCCACAAGGCCAGAATTGAAACTTGTTCCTTTTTAAAGTTTGTGCATAGGTACCCGTGGYGTTTCACCTTCAAATGAGTGTTTAAGTGATATGCTGCAAATGTAATTAACCCTCTCCTTATAGACATGTATGACATAAATTTTTTTGTACTGCAGTTTTGTTGCATTTTCAGTGTTCACCTTCCCGGGGTTGCCTTTTCCAGTGCTTGACAATGTTTTCCATGAACAAAATGTTCCTACTATCCAATCTAAATCTCCTCTGAAGAAATSTGAGGCCAATTCCTCTCCTTCTGTCACTTGTTTCCTAGGAGAAAAGGCCAATCCCCACCTTGGTACACCCTGCTCTCACATAGTTGTAGAGAACAATAATGTTCCCCCCAGAGCCCCGTTTTCCCAGCTCCCTCAGCTGCTCCACATCCAACTTGAGCTCCAGGRTCTTCACTAGGTCTGTTGCCCTTCTCTGGACATACTACAGCACCACAATRTCTTTCTTCACCAAAATGCCATGAGGGACCCAAATGTGAGCACTGTATTTTGGGTGCAACCTCGCATGTGCCAAGCCCAGAGGGATGATCCCTTCTCTAGTCCTGCTGCCCACACTATACCTGAGACAAGCCAAGATACCATTGTCCTTTTTGGATCCTGCTCATGGGAGCAGATCAGATTGTTCAAGCAGGACTTGCCTTTCACAAACCCATGCTGGCTGGACCTGGTTCCCCAGGTGTCCTGTACTTGCCATGTAATGGCACTTGATGAGRTTGCTGCAAAACCTTTCCCTGCACTGAAGTCAAATTACCACAGAATCATTAAAAGGACATAAATTATATATATATTGTGTGTGTGTGTTTTTAAAAAAATAAGTAGTTAAAGACACAATTTCTGGAAAAAGTTTTATAAAAAGTTTTATAAAAATATTACTAATGTGACTAAGGTTGTTAATTTGAATGACATTACTCAGATTTAAAGCAATATAACCTGGAAGAGAATTGACCCCATATGACTTCTAAATAGATAGTTATGAGTTAAATTAATTGATCTTAAATGAATGTGTCAATTAAATAAGCATAATTGTAAAATCTTACAACATTAGCCTTCTCCAGCTCTGTTTGACATGAATTCTCAAAAAACCTTTATAGAAGTTTCAACTCTGTCTAATCACCTTAATCCGTTAAAGAATTTTCAAAAGGTGAGGCACCACTTACCTTCTTGTACTTTATAATTTAAAACTTTGGAAAAAAWAAGTTTAATCTGTATTAAGTCAAAAAAGGGCAAGTGGACCATCTACTTTGATTCCCTTAAAATGATCTTATTTCACAGACTTTATGATTTACTTAAATTAAGATTGAGAAAATACAGCACCACCAAGATCAGACGTATGCAGGACTCAAACTAAAGGACAAAATCAGTAACAAGTGAAAATACTAATCAAAAGGTTGATTTTGGATTTGAAATTGAATCCTAAATGTTTGAGGGCATTTCATTGTCCTTTCTGTTTCTTGCTATGAAGATTTCTTTGGGCATTGGCTTACTATTGATCAAGATAATAACTGAACAATAAAAATAGGTACTGGGAAAGTCAGGATGAATATTTGATCCCTTTGATTTCAAATTGKATTTTTTCCTAAAATTCTGTGTAGACCTTATGGCCAAACTGCTAGCTCAGGACCATATATATCAAATGGGAAACTATTAGACTATTTTCTCAGCTAGAACAAATGGCTATTTAGCACTTCATGAAGCTTAGCTAATAGTGATAGGAACATAAGCCAGAGCTTGAACCCTTTTAAACAAAAATATTTATATAGAACTATTTCAATGAGACCTTCTGGTACTGCTACATTTGTTTTCACATGGTCCAGTAGGTTTCCTTGCTTCTTTCCAATAGTTTCTGCCCTCTTTTGTTTTAAAGGGTGTGCTTGGTAAGATGTACTATAACGGAGACATTGCAATTCACATTTTCTCTTTCCATCCCACTGTATATACAGCAGTAATTTTAAATKATCACATAGCTGATCCTACAAGAATGAGAAGCATCTTTTTCTTTGAAAAGACCTTTTTTAAAAAATAAAAAAAACCACTTTTTCCTTTACATAGGAACTTCTTTGAAAGTCCAAAGGTTAGAGAGTTATATACTGTTTTTCAAGACAGAGTTTTCACCTGTTTAATGCGATGAGGAAAACCCATAGCTTTCTAGACAGTAGAAATATTACTGTTCATCTATAGTAAATAAAAAATGTTAAGGTGTCTCTCCTATTTTATATTCTATCAAAGGCTCAAGGATTATCCAAAAATTTTCTGCAGTTGCTTTTTCACAATTTTTTTCAATACATGCCATGAGGGAAAGCTGATTAAAATACAATTCTTCAAATGTCTATCTGCCAATAAAGGAGCATCATTTCTCTTGAACATAAAGGGCTATTTTTTTTTTTTTTCGTGGTTCTGTGTGCATTTGTATGTGGGTGAACAACTGATTGTCATTTATGTCTTCTTCCATTTTATTCTCGTTAATTTCTACTGATTATTTAACTTTCAGAATACAAGAACTGTAGTTAAGACTAATATYAAGCTAAAGTATCTTAAATACTGACTTTTTCAATTATGATCTCAGCATGGGAAACAACATTTATTAAATCTTACTATAATGATCTCATCTGGACGATGAGTATTAAAACAAATAATAATTTTGCAGTTATAGGCAGCTTTCCTATAGTATTTTCCTTGCAGATCAAATCTTTGAACAATCAGCAAACATTACCTATGAATTTAGGGGTTTAATATTAGAAAAAGATGGATCTTTTTTAAAGAAAAATCTTTAGCACACTCTTATTCTTGGCATACTCTAAATCATGGTTRAGGAAGAGAATACTCTCAGTTTATTGTGAGAAAAAGAGAAGTGGGACACATATTTAAAAGCATGCATTTATTTCAGGTTTTTAGATCACAAATGATGTTTTTGCTGGTAATGACTGTATAATTATCTTCATTGACTTCGTATGGATAACATCACCAGTACAAGTAAATATCCTGGAGTTCAGTTTAGTTGGTGAAACTAGACCAGTTAAAGCCCACACCAGTTAAAGCTCTTCATTTTCAACAAGTTAAGTTGGATAAGATCATGACTCATTCCTTGGTTTGTTAAGACTCTTCAATAAAGTC
Organism: Malurus melanocephalus; assembly: GCF_030028575.1. NCBI lineage: Eukaryota > Metazoa > Chordata > Aves > Passeriformes > Maluridae > Malurus > Malurus melanocephalus. The sequence continues at coordinate 1,029,631 of NW_026623247.1, forward strand.
AGGAGAAGCAGTCAGCAGAAGTTAAAAGTTGTGTTTATATATGCCTTTTTGTTCTTTAGAGGGATAATTCTACCCACAARACTTTTCTGACTTCTGGTCTTGGGAAGAGGAAAAAATCTAAACCAAGAAACTGTTCCCCATGATTCTCTTTCATGCAATTTCTGACAAGAAGTACACATCTGCTCCTACTATCTAGAATATTCTGGTTTTAAATGTGAGGGTATCACAAAGCGAATGATCTTAGAACTACCCAAAATACTACCTTGAACTTCATGTTTCAGGAAATTAACTGGAAATCATCTGTGCTCTGACCTGTAAAATATTGGGTGACATTTTCCATAATGCTGATGGAAAATATTCCTGAATAATTACAGTGTGGATTGTTTACTTAATTGATAAATTATTTCAGTTCAATTTTAAATTATGGAGGTATTTCTGAAAACAAGGTGAGAAGTTATTTTMTTTTGCAAATCAGATATACTTAAAAACAATATATTCTTATCTTTCTTAAATAGCACCTAAACTTGCATATGTTTATAAGGAAGAAATGGTACTTTCTTCTCTAAATCAGCCTCAAATTAAATGAACATATCCTGAAAAGGATGACCTCAAGAATAAGTCACTAATTTGTTCTGCATATCTTTTGTGATARAGGGAAAACATGGCTAGCCATGGAAGGGAAATTTCTTTAAATAAGAAATGAATTGAAGATTATTAATGTTTAGTTTTTTCTTCTTCTGGTAAACAGCCATGTGGAAATTTCCTCAGGTTATTTTCTTCATCAAACCCTGTGTATGCAGATCTTACCATGTTTGCTACTTACGTTTAAATTTCATAATTTTGAAAAAATGCAAATTTATATATATATATTCCATATTCATTTTTATTTTCTATTAAAAATTGCTAATATCTAAATTCTACTATATTCCTTTAAAATTTCATTTTTATTGTCAATGAGTAATACAAATCAGCATAGGAAAATAGCTTACTTTGCAGCTTTTTTTCATCTGGAAAAAGCAAAACATTAGGCAGCTTTACCAAACTGTCAAGTGTTAACAACTGTCTGAAAAAAAAATGTTAACTGAAGAGGATTATTTCATATATTCTGAATGTAGGGCAAAAGGAAACYAAGGACACTAATAAACAGACTTATCACCTTAGTGAAAATACTGTCAGTTTGATATTTTTTTTGTCTATAGCTTCCACTCCCACATTTATTTCTAAATGCTACTCTTTATCCTTTTAAAATTGCAAAAGGCTCAGGCTAACAAAATGTAATTCTTTGTTGGCTAAGAAATCTGTAAATTTCCTATATTCTACTGCATAAGACAATTTTAATTGTGAGTGATCGTAACCTTGTAGTTATTATTAACTTTGTCATTATGCATTTTATTACATTACATCATAAAACCTCATCTGTACATCCACCAAAGGAGCCTGCAGTCATGAACAAAAAGAGGAGTATATCAGAAAATGCTCTGGCTCAGGTGCCCTTAAGCTCATTAGAGATGCCCTTAGCCCATCAAAGACCCACCTGTGCGCTCTCAGAGGAAAAGGGAAGAGCAGTTCCAGATGGGAAAAGATGCAGTTCCCAGGGCCCTCCCAGGACCATCCCAGGACAGTCTCAGCCCCAGTATYCAGATATGGAGGGGAAATCCTTGTCAGCTCTGTGTGTGTGTGTTTACAGTGGTCTGCACCAGAAGCTGAAGGGAGGCTGCTGTCTTGGGGATTGAACATGCCAGCACCAGCAACTGGTCCAATGCACTTTTTGGACAGGCTGGGGGGCTGAACCAGGCTGTAGGAGGGGCTGAGCTCTTACAAATGAGTATGTATATTGTCATTTATGGACCCCAATCTTGCTCAGCCAGAAAGAGGAGCTGCGTGAAACTCTTGCTGTCTACCCTTCTGTGAGTATGCCTGCCTGTGATCTCTGCCACCAGCTGTGTGAGTGTTTATTCATGCAGCATAAAGTATGCTTTGTTTGCATGTGGCTTCTGGGAACCCATCTTCAGCCTTTCTACTGCTTGGGCTTGGGTATGTGGAATRGAATCCTCCTGATTTATTGAAATTGTTTTTCTCATATCTGGTGTGGTCACAAATAAAGTACTGAATTTTTTTTTAACTGAAGTAGATTTTTTTTAAGATATGGTAATAAGATGATGAGTGTATTTTGAGTTTTCTAAAATAAATCTTATTTTTCCGAGTATTAAAATAGAAGGACAGAATCCAGAACCTTTTGTTCATTCTTGCTTTCCATATAGAATTCAATCCTGACAGCCTTTTTCTTATGGCTGTTCAAATAGTATTTCATTCCTGTTGTATTTTCTATTTCATCCTCCTTTACTTTACTTGGACACATGAATATGAAGTTTTCTAGACATGTCTATACAGACTTATATTTATAAATATGAATGTGTAAACTATGTTAACAGCTAGATAAATCTGTTTGGTAGAAATAAGGTGCTCCAGTGTAGATCCACCAAATAAGATCCTATAATTCAACATCATCTTATAAAATGAATCCATAAATAAAACAGTAGAAAAAAAAAAGAATCTATTACCAAAGRGGCATTTAAAAAGTATGTAATTTATTAATTTTGCCTATACTGGTAAACTGTGGTTTCTAGCTAAATCTTGCCTTGCCTGCAATAATGTACTTGAAATTCAGTTATTCAACTGCAAGTTTTCAAACTCTTGCACAATGCTGATCACTCCTCCTTCACTATTTCCCTGTTTAATCCCTTGAACCCACATGACAACTTATTTTTGACACACTATGATTTCTGTCTTTTACTGTGTGAGAAGTCTGACTTGCTTGAACTTAGCAGGAAGGTTGCAGGACGCCTCTTTAAGTCTTTGACTGAAGTGACCTTGTAGGATCTATGTTTTAGTGCTGCCTAAGAGAACACATTTTTTCCTCTATGCCGTTGTTCTTGTATGTGTCATTCATTCTGTTTGTGCTTGCATCATCTGCCTTTTAAGTAATGCAGTGAGTCTTTATTGTTTAGACTCTACTTTTCTTGCTAGGGTCTCCTCTGTAAGCAAACCACTTTCTTTAACTCCTTCAATTATAACAAGACAATATGGAGAACTCGGAATGTTAGTTCCCTTAAACTCAAAATTTCCTTTTCCTTTCAAAAATTTCTTGCATTCCTTCAGTTCATTTTGAAAATTGTAATTGTGACAATAGATATGGCAGCACACATTTTAATAATTTCACAAATGTCAATATATTATTACAGAACACAGGTAGAACAGTTCTCCCCCAGCTGTCATCCTATGTGATTCTAGATTGTTATTTTTGATGCTCATGAAGACCTGACCAACACCTCTCAGCATAATGAAAAATTCAGCAATTAAAGCAATGGTGACAAGGTATCTTTAGGATGCCTTAAAACTTGGTGATAGAACTAGAAATCCT
>NW_026623247.1:1033146-1039859 GCF_030028575.1 Malurus melanocephalus
CTCCCCTCCCCTCCCCTCCCTCATATTAGAAGAGCTTTTATAGAAATATTTTCAATCATTACTAGAGATCCATAATTGGAGTTTTTGAAAAAGAAATCATGTTAGAAGAACTTTTATATAAATATTTTCAGTCATTACTAGAGATCCATAATTGAAGCTTTGTGCTTCTCAATACAGGTGATTTCTAAAAAAGAAAAAGAAAGAAAAAAAAGCATAAATTTGATATTTAGATCATCACTTGTCCTTTTATTCTGCYAATATCTGTCATAACTCTGTACTAGTAGTCACAGTTTTCCTTCTTACTAATGGCTATTGTTTGTCACCACTGTGTCTTGTAGTTTTGTCTCCTTTCTAACTTTTGTTTRTATACCTGGTCAAAATCTGAATCTCCTCATGAGGAGGAGAGGATGACTTGTAAATTATATCAAAAAGGATAGAGAAAACTGCATTAGGGAAAGGTTTTTTTTTTACAYGTTTGTTGTGTATTTGAGTTAAATTAACTAGTAAGACTGAGGCTTTGGGAAATAAGAATTTAAAAATAGAAAAATAAATAAAAGGGATAATGCTGAGAAAGTTCCTGTTAATGACATTGTTGGAAGGACTAAAGTAAGAAATCATTTTAATTTTTCATGAACTAGCAAAATTTGACACACATAAGAAAGATAATGAAGTTGACTAAAAAAAAAAAAAAAAAAAAAAAAAAAAAAAAAAAAAAAAAAAAAAAAAAAAAAAAAAAAAAAAAAAAAAAAAAAAAGCCAGGAGTTCATGAAATCTAATAAGCATTTAATTCAAATAACTAATATATTGGTAGAAAACTCTTTAGAGGTTTTCACACAACCAAACACAGAATAATGCCCATTAATTTCTCCAAGGGATAAAATATGGAACCAAAAATACATGTGAAGTTAAGCTTTAATAATATTCTCAAAATTACGATTGTGAAAGAAAATGCAGGTGCAGGGAGATGTGAAAACTATTTGCTGTGTTTCACACAATTTCATTTTCCAAGTTCATACACTGGGAGCAAAATTATGTTGAAGGCTGACTCTGCTGTGGGGCAAACTGMGCACAACAATACAGATTTCCTTCCAGGAGACTGGGAATTGTACCCTAGACTCCAAATAATGATGGACAAAGGAGTGGAAATGGGAAAAAAAGCCTTCATCATGATATAGAATGTAAATTACAAAATAGCAAAATGAGAATAAATCTTGTAAGGTTTTGCTAGAGGAACATTATTCCACCATAATGGAATCATTCCCTTTTCAGTGGGAAAGGTAATCAGGGTAGGAGATATCTTGGAAAAATGGATGCTAAAATAGACATTAATAAAAAAAGAAGGGCAAATCAGTAGCGTACTAATCTGGTTTACATCATAACATATTCAGCCTTAGTACTTGTGTTTGGCCAAGGTCAGCTCCCAGGATGATGACAGAAATTCCTCCGCAGGTATGATAGCAGTAGAAAGAAACTACACTAGAATCCTTACAGAATCAGTAATCACTACACGTTGAATCCAAAAAGTATAGCACTACTCTTTATGTTCAGAATTTTTTTCATCTCCAGAATACTATAAATTTGGGGAAGGAGATCTTCTGGATTCCTTCAGAAAATTAGGTGTTATTCTTTGCCTTTTTTCCTAGCTATTATAGACTTACCTACACCGGTAAGATATCAGATATTCAGCTTTTCTTCTGATTTACCTGAAATGCTGCTTTAGGAAAATAAGAATATAATATGACAAAAATTAAATTAACAAACTAACAAACAAAAGAAACCCAAACATGAAACAGCTTACACTCTTGATATAGCATGGGCAAAATGATGAGGAATCTACTAGATTTCATAAYACTTGTAACTTTCACTTGAGTTTGGTGTTCCAAGCTGGCATAAGGAACTACTGTGATTGAACTAGGATTCAGACCATGTAGAACACACGTCATGAACAAAATTTTGCATTTCAACAGTATTTCAGAGAAAAGAAAGTACTTCACAAATTGAAGAGAAACATGTAAGGAAATCTAAAAGATAACCTAGAATTTCAGTACATTTTAATAACCCCTYATATAGTGACTTTTAAGGTTGCTCTAATTTCCTTACATTCCCTCTTCTCATTACATTTATTGCTCACCTCACTGTGATGATCCCCATGGCAATAAAGTACGCATGACAGCTGTTAATGGAAGCTACATGTTATGGTGTTGAAATGAATGTCCCTAAAAGAAAAGATAATCAGAGTATATTGATTCCCCCCTTAGGACTACCGATTAGTGAACAACCTTGTACTGCAATTTTGCTARGCTACTTCAGTTATTATTATCTTTGTTTATAACACTGTAAAAATAGAACAGAAATACAGTTTTAAATTACTGGAAGCTTGCATCAGTTGCCATAGCTAGCTGGTCTTAAAATAATAATGTTTTGTCACTTCGGCCCTTTCTTTCTCTGTCGTCTTTTTCTGTCTTCTATTTCTGTCTCTTCCTGCCTCTCTTTTTGGCTGTCTCTCTGGCTGTGTTCTTCCTTCTTCCTCTCCTCCTCCTTCCCMCTTTCTGTTTTGCTTGCCTTTTCTTTTTCTCTTTTTTTCTATCTCTCTCTTTTCATTCTTGTTCTCTATTTTTAAATCAAATAGTTTGATCGATCAGGTGTACTTTCTAATTTACAATAAATGAAGTCTCATTACAGGGTGAAATTTACATAATACATTTTCTAAATTAAGTGTTTCAAGTTAATATATGCAATCCAAATAATTTGCAGGAATGTATTGTGACTATATAATATTCATTACATTAAGTTGTGATCATTACATTTGGCATGGTGTAATGGCAGCCTTATTGCTAAACTTGYTGCTGAAAAAAATACAGTGTAAATAATCAGTAATGCTGAAGGATAGTGTATCTATAAATGGTACCATCTAAGGAATTTAAATGAGTACAAGTCCATGGGACCTGATGAGATTCATCTGCAGGTCTTGAGGAGCTGACAGATGAAATAGTCTAAGCCACTATCCATCCTTTTTGAAAAATTGTGACAGTCAGGTGATGTTTCCAATTACTAGAAAAGGGAAATATAATTCCCATTTCAAAAATGTGGAACATCCAGGTATCTACAGACAAGTCAGTCTCACCTCTGTGCCAGGCAAGATCATGGAGCACATTCTCATGGAAACTKTGCTGAGGCCCATGGAAAACAAAGAAGTGATTGGTGACAAACCGACATGGCTTCATGAAAGGCAAGTCATGCTTAAAAGTCTTGGTGGGACTAGAGCATTGGAGAATACRGGCAAAGAAACTGACTTGCACAAAGTGTTCAACACTATCCCACCTTATATCCTTGTCTCTAAATTGGTGAAATATGAATTTGATGGATGAACCATTCAGTGCATAAAGAACAGATTGGATGGCCATTCACTAAAAGTTGTGGTCAGCAGACCAGTGAAGAAYAGCATCCCGCAGGGGTCAATGCTACAAAGAATTCTGTTCAACAATATTTGTTGCTGACATGGAGGATGAGTAGAGGGCACAATAAGCAAGTTTGGGTGGGATAGAGTTGAACACTTTGTGCAAGTCAGTTCCTTTGACCCTATTCACCAATGCTCGAGCCCCATCAAAGATGTGTGACTAGGTCAGGTGAGGTGATTTTCAGGCTCTGATCTGCTTTTGTGAGACCCACCTGGAATACTGCATGCAGGTTGRGGGTTTCCAGAACAAGAAAGATGTCTTTCTGCTGGAATAAGTCCAAAAAAGGACCACAGGGAGGATTAAGTACCTCAACTATGAAGACAGGCTGTGAAAGTTGGGATTATTTATCCTGSAGAAGAGAAGGTTGTGTGGACTCTTCATGGTCTTCCAGTATCTGAAGGGGAACCATTCATCAGGAACTAGTAGTGACAGTACAAAGAGGAATAGCTTCAAAGTGAAAAAGAGAAGGTTTAGAGTAGAAGTGAGGAAGAATTTTTTTTCTGTGAAGGTGCTGAAGCACTAGAATAGATTGGCCAGAGAAGGAGTGGATTTCCCAACCCTGGACGTGTTCAAGTCCGAATTTGAGGCAAAGGGTTTCTGAAAAATCTGGTTTAATGCAAGGTGTCCCTGTTAATGGCAGGGGGATTGAAACTAGATGATCTTTGGGGTCCTTTCCAATCTAAAATCTCTGATTCTATGATTTAAACTATTGGTCCCTATATTGGTATGAGAGGTATGGATTCATAAACATCTGCCAGCTGGACTTTGAACTATGCTAAAGATCTTTCCAACCAATTCTTCATCCCATTTTTCATCCATCTTGTGRTTCACACACTGATATTTCATGTTTAGCTTTTGTCACAGAGCAGCTAATAGAGATTGAGTTAAAAGGTATAGAAAAAGGCAAGTAATATTYACTGGTACCTTCTTTTACAAAAAGCCACTTATTTACTCATAGAAAGAAATAATCTTGATCATACTTGATATTTTATTATTAAACCAATGGAAACTTTAAAGTTTTACATTATTAACTTTTTCTTTCAACATCTTTTCCATTAATTATTTTGTTGAAAATATTAGTCTGCAGGAGGACATTTAATGTCKTTATAGTGTTCTACATAAATCTTCACAAATATTGACATTAGGTTGTATCAAAAAAACAGCTAWAACATTTTAAAGAAGACTAATTTATGCTAAAGAATAAAGGCACAGGCTGAGATAAGGAAGATTTGTTTTTGTAATTTCTATTTACCTTCCAACAATTAAATTTTGGGTTGGGTGTTATTCCCATGCATATAAATGGTGGTAACTGTCTTTGYAAACACTCTGTCCCTGTGCAACAGAAATTGCACATTACAAAGGCAGCACATATTACTAGAATAGGTAGTTATAAATCTACATGTTACTGCTTGTAGCATGTTWAATGTAACACTATACATCATAACATATTGGGTTGATATAGGAACAGATAATTTACAGTAAAGTTTGCTACTAGTTTCTGTTCTAAATAATCTTTTAAAATACAAAAGAAAACATAATTTATATTCCATAAAATTTACAGCAATAATAAAAACACGGTATCACATTTCTTATTAATAATGATTCTATTGTGTAATATATTKAAATGAATTTTTCTGTGTCAGCACATAAAGCCTACACAAAAAGTAATTAAATCAATATTTGAAAATAAAATTTCTTAACAATTTAACAGTATTTTTTTAACATAAACTGTATTTTATGAAGCATGTTTTAAAGGTTTTGGTACATAAAGTGTTATGTTAGAAATAACTGTCTTAAAGGAATTTATGGCCTTAACCTCTAGCAATGTCTGTCTAGACTTCCAAAACAAGGTGCATTTGGAATAGTGGGTTAAACAAAGTTTAGAAAAATATTGCTTGACTGTGTTGCCCAGAACACTAAGGTCACTCTYGCAAAAGAGAATGAGCCTAAGGTTATGCCTGAAAAATGTTAGAATTATCTACTAATTAACTACTTCAACCAAGGAAGTTAACTTGGTGAAGCATTGAATCACTATATAAAAGCATTTTCTCAAATAATGTATCTATCAGAGGTGAAAAAAACATCCATTTTGATATAGATTCCATTTTCCGTTAGAGAAATTCAAAAGATTTCTTATCRTCCATTAAAAATTAATAATATTTTTAATAGTACCAGGATCTTGGAAAATATGTATGCCAAGTGTCAAAAAAAGTCTTAAACACAGTTTTCTATAGTTTCTAGCAGCCTAACGTCAGTTATCTCAGAATATCCAGCTGTTCTAAATTTTGCTTCAAGTAACAAGACATATAGGACAACTRCAAAATAGAGTGATTTTTCAATGTTTAATTGTTCTAAGTGCAAGCCTAACAAGTTTCCATCCACCAGCCTCTGTGATATTTTGCATATTTATGCAGGAAGTGCTGTACTATTATCAAGCTTGCCCCTGTTTAAAAATAAACTTATGTAAAAAGAGGAAGATCATAAACTCTTAAGATTTTGACTGGATTAATAACGTATTAAGGTGCTTAAAAGTAACATTTGTAGATCTAATTCTACACAATTTACTTAMGGTTTGCCTGTGTGACAGAACTGGAATTTGAAGTGTATCTTTTTGTGGTGTAACCTTTATATTGCCAGTCCAAAGTTTCTTTTTTAAATCGATTCGTAACTTTTATGGATTTTTTAACYGCAGTGTACAAAAGCATTCAAGCCAGTTGTGTTCTCAGGCACCCCAGTTTATACTCATAAATGAGGATAATAATGGCAAAAAATATTCTGACTTTGTTACGTAATTGTCACAAAAAATGACATTGAACTGTTGTTACATTAGAGGTATTTAGACTTTGAAAAGTAACAGTAGTAGAGTTACTCACAGGCATTGTAAAATCAGTCTGATGTGTGCAATAAAAAAGTGGTTTTTTTCACACACGGACTGATATATTTTGTACATGACAATTCACAAATTGATGATTCACAAAAGATGAATGATGGTCTCAGATATTGTTTCAATGTTCTGCTTCATTTAATTTCAAGTCTTTTTGCAGTGTAAGTTAGATAATGCAAAATTTTAAATAACTAATGRAGAGAAAATTACAAAAAAATGTACAAACACAAATAATTTGGTTTTGAATCCCCCTTCTCAAGAAACTTTTCATTTTGTAAGAAATGTATTGAAGTGAGGAGAAATTAGGAGCTGGTCCCTCGCCTCAGCTGTTTGGACTTCTTTTCATTTAACCTAAAGATAGTAGAAGAGGG
>NW_026623247.1:1041102-1046172 GCF_030028575.1 Malurus melanocephalus
ATGGGAGGGACCCCACAATGCAGCAGGGGAACAACTCCTCTCCCTGAGTAGCAGGAGAAGCCACTGGTGATGAACTGACCGTAATCCCTATTACCCATCTCCTTGCACACTGGGGTAGGAAGTAGAACAGGGAAGGAGGGAGGAGTGGGGGGAAGATTTTTTTTTAGGTTTTATTTTACTTCTCATTATTGTGCTCTGATTTGTTTGTAGTAAATATCTCTAGTTTGAGCCTGTTYTGCCCATGATGGTATTTGATCAGTGATGTCTTCTGGTCCTTATCTCAATACATGGACCCTTCATTAAAGAGAGCAGCTTTGGTAGGTACCTGGCATGTGGTGTCAACCCACTATGCAGGACCTGCTCTTCTCTGTGTAATCCTGAAAAGAATGGTGTTGCCAGTATGCAATCTCTCCATTTCAGATGATTTTGTGGAGATCAAATTAATATTGGGACCAGGAGAGATGGGGTAAGGGGGAGGAGACATCAGGTTTATAGAGATCTTCCTTGCTTCCTGTGAGGTTGACAAGTCATGAGGTCAGATACCATTCTCTGGTCTTCTAACTATGTGAAAACATCATTTTGATACATAATAACAAAATGTTTATTATTCCTCAAACTTTTTTTTCCTCTGTGTACAGTAAATATGCCAGGGACTAAAGAGAACTGGAAAAAGAATAATTAGGAGGTCAAAATTGACTAAACCTCTCTTGGGCTTGTTTGCTAATTTAGTGTGGAGTTAGAAAAGTTAGAAGCACAGGAAAATAAAACCCAAACAAACCAACAAATCCTCTGCAAATACAAAGTGAAGGGAATCATGAAACCCCCTAGTTTTGGATCTTGTTAAGGAACCTGTATGCTATTCCATGGAAGTAAATACAACAATATAACTAGGAAAGAAAAGTTTAAATGTCCTTGAAAYTATACAGATAAGTTCTAAACAATTCCAGCAAATTGAAGCTTTATATTTGCTTTCCTAGTATGAAACTGAATTTGATGTKGAGCTCACAAAATATGCTTTTATTACAAGATCAGATTACTTTCTATTTCTAGAATGTTAAACTTACTTTGAATATATTTTTTGTTTAATGATTTATAAAATTGTGAAATTTTCCTTATTTYTCTCATTTCTTCATGACCATTACTTCAATATGTTACTTCTGATGAAATTGTGAAGAATCTGCAAACTGATTCTTTTCAGAGTTCAGAGTTAACATGTTTCTGTTCAGGAAGTAAGATTTTTTTTTTTTTTTTTTTGGGGGGGGGGGGATTAGAAACTGACTTTCTGTTCATGTAAAATAAGAACAACACTTTTCAGAATGGAAGCATTTATTTTTCCATTTGTCTCACTTGAGAGACTTAATAAATACTGATGTCCATACAGTCAGCTCCCATTTTGCCATCCCTGGCATTTTATTCTTGGTCAAGGGCATCATACAACCAGTCATCTCTCACAGTCCATTGCCCTCTTGGAGAAATAAAGCAAAGAGAAATGACTTAAAAAAATCAGATTGCTGATCTGTTTCATTASTCTCTGAGGTTTATACATTTAAAGTGGCAAATTAAGTATGTGTTAACGTCTTGATAGTCATTATAAGCCTTTTAAATTGCTCTAATTTGAAAAAGGTCATAAAGTAGAATCAGCCTTAATATTTTTTGCATCAAAGTTTGACATGACATTGCGTCTTAAATTCCTCCAGTTCCCAACTACACATCATTGAGCCGTCAATTAAATTCACTTTTTTCTATACTCACCCATAACTTCTGTCAAAAATTGTGGGCGGGAAAAGTTATCACTGCCAGTTRGAGCATTATTCAGGAATTTTAAAACAATATTTCTTTCTGCAGTGGAACAGTCATATTTTTTTTTCTTCCTTTGGCTGTTTTTTTTCTGGAAAGATTTTGATTTGTCATTTTTAGATTGAAAAAAAAAAAAGAGATGTTTATATTTCAGTTTTTATTGACAGATCTTTCCTTTCAGAATAACAAAATCCTTTGTCTTTTTAAGGTTCCGAGATTGGGAAATATGCATAAGTCATCAAATATCATCACCTTTCATAACATTCATGGTCCAATGAAATTTACAGATAAGCTGTTGTAAGAGATTGAATTTATTTTTGAATTTATTGCAGCCATGTGTGTGTAGGAAACTAATAAAGGAATTAAATCTTATTTAATGATCTAGGAATAAATAAATGTTTGTTTCAGTCATTAGGTTAATGGATGCTTTCTGGCACCTTTTATTAAATTGAGTATTTTAATTTTTTTTCTAAAACTCTGTAAGAATTACAGTTGACAAGGAAGAGACTGAGTATTTTGGTCTCTGAAACACAAAATATAGTAAGTTTTATTAGCTGCTGAACCTAAAACTAGGGTTTTTTTAATTAATATTTTGCTGTCCTATGACTTTACAATAGTACAAGGGAAATTTAAATAAAAATAACATCCATTACCAATCTTTAAACAGTTAATACAGAAAGTTTTAAGTCATGGTAATGCTACATAAAAATATGTGCAAAACCTTGATTAGCAAGGTACAATGTAGTGTAAGTTCACTGAAACTTTCTGCATAAGACTTGCACAATCCTACAAGCTGCCTGTTGTTGCTTCTGATCCTTGGRGTTGTGTCCTCCCAGGGTGTGAGGAGGGCTGTGTCTCTGTGCCAGCACACTCACCCTGCTGTCTGAGCAAGCACAAATTGTACCTACAAAGGTACCATGGGAAGAGAAGAAACACTTTGAGCTGTATCACTTCCCAAATCAAGGAAGTGGAGTGGAAAATAATCCCAAACACAACATTCTTCGGTAAATGCAACCTGGTCTAGTGGAAGCTGTCTCTGACCATGGCATGGCGGTTGAAACCAGATAATCTCTGTGGTCCTTTCCAAACCATTCTTAATTTCTGTGAAATATGATGATGAAATACAATGCTATTAGAAAATCCAAGAGTGCAACTCTCTTCTGTAAGCTGCATTAGTTTTATTGCAATGCAAATTTTTTTGGGTTTTTTTTTCTTGTATTTTATTTTTTTTAACAGAAGAATGCTTTTAAAAAACATGATTTATTTCATCAGGAGAACATGCATATAAGGTGCTCTTTTGCATAGTTTYATATGGTTTGTAAAAATTTGTTTTTCTTTGRTTTAGAGAATTACAGGGRCTTCAATTGTTGGAAATTTTGCACKTAGTTGTAGTGTACATGWWKGTGTTCTGAAGCATTTTGAAGAAAAGTAAGAAAAATATTTTTCCAGCTGTTTAAATAGGKTTGCCAAGCACTGGTGAATTTTCCTGTACTACATATTCTCTATGGAAAGAAACCAAAAGCATCATGAAGCATCTAGGTACAAAATATAAAAGGATCTAATAACATGCTTCACTTGCTTAGAGCAAATTGGGAAGCCTGTATATCTTTGAAATCCAGTCTTTCCAGAATGGTGGAATAAATAACTGATGTGTAACTTTAATATGATTTACAGTGCTATAATATTTTCTAATGTTGCTGCAGTGACTACTATGTAACTTTAATATGATTTACAGTGCTATAATATTTTCTAATGTTGCTGCAGTGACTACTATTAGTTACAAAAAAAAAAAAAAAAAAAAAAAAAAAAAAANCCCAGAAACAAAACAAAACACCAAAACAAATTTAGAACACTGTTTCAAATACCAAAATTTGGAGATCTAAAAGTGATTTTACTTCTCCTCAACAACAACAACACCACCAACAATAACAAAAGAAAAAAAAATCCACCCTTAAAATAAATTAATATTAAAAATATATATATATTTGGTGGTATTTTTTCTTTTCTGTTTTATTTTCTTCTTTTTCAGAATAGCACATCAGGAAAAAGAGGCAGTACACAATTCCTTGTGCTATAGTAAAGTAGAATTTATAGAAACACAGAATCACCAATTGGTTATGAGTGGAAGGAACTTTCAGAAATCACCTGGTCCACCTCCCCTGCTAAAGCATGTTCACTTAAAGTACATTGAACAGAATATATTCCAAGAAGGAGTCTCCTCCGCCTCTCTGGGCACCCTGTTCCAGTGCGCTCTCACATTCACAGTAAGGAAGATTTTCCTGACACAAAGATCAAACTTCCTACGTTTCATCTTGTGTCTGTTCCCCCTTATCCTGTGGCTGGGCATTGAAAAGAGTCTGGTCCCATCCTCTTGACACCTATCTGTGGGTTATTTGCATGCATTGATAAGAGTTTCCTCTCAATTGCCTCTTCCAGGCTAAAAAAGTTCAGCTTCCTCAATCTCTCCTCATAAGAGAGATTGTACAATCATCATCAGAATCAGAGTCCTACACAGACCCCCTCTGATGATTCCTTGTCTTTTTTGAACTGYGGAGGCAGGTCCAGCCTCACTCAGGGAGTAGAGGGGCAGGATCACCTCTCTGTCTGATGGCAATGCGTTTCCTAATGCATTCCTGGCCTTTTTGACCACCAGGGCACTGCTGGCTCATGGACAGCTTGCTGTCCATCAGGACCCCGGGTCCTTCTCTGCAGAGCCGCTTCCCAACCTGAGAGAACTGGTGCCTGGGACTGTTCCTCCCCAGGTACTGATCCTGCATTTGGCCTTCATTGGATCCCTCTGTGCCCAGCTCTCCAGCTTGTTTGGGTCTTGCTGAATGACAGCACTGCTGTGTGGTGTACCAGACACTTGGTTAAGTTTTGTGCCATGAGCAAACTCGCTGAGTGTACACTCTGTCCCTGCATGCAGGTCACTGATGAATAAGCTGAACAAGACTGTATCTGGCATTGATCCCTGAGGGAGCATCACTAGTGACAGTCCTCAAGCTATACTTTCTACTACTAATCACAGCCCTCCAGRATCTRCCATTCAGCCAGTTCTCAAYRCCCTTCATGATWATTAAGCTAATCTGCCTTTCCTGAACTTTCCTTTGATGATGYCAAGGGAGACAGTGTCAAARGTCTTGATGAAGTCGAGGTAGATGACTTCCACTTCTCTCCCCTCAGCTATGCATCCAGTCATGTTATCACAGAAGGCCTCTCGTTACTCCATTCCATAGAAAATTCTTGTCTTTTTAGCCATGCGCTGACTCTGAA
>NW_026623247.1:1046457-1060323 GCF_030028575.1 Malurus melanocephalus
TGAATTCAAAAGAATACTTCTATATGTGTAACTGTACTTGCTTTCAGTTATCAATACTTTTACCACTCTTCAGCAGGAAGTGTTGATCTCAAAGGTTATGTCTTTCTATAAGTGGCGGGCTGGCTGCAAGATGGCGGGTTTGAGTCCTGCTTTAGTTCCAGACTCTGGCTCTGATTCTCTTTGGTTGATTATCTGTAGCCTGTGAAAAAGCAAAAAATAAGTGTCAAACCAAAAAAACAAAAGCAGGTCCTTTCTCTACCCAGCCTGTACTTGTGCTTGGGATTGCCCCAGCCCAGGTGCAGGACTTCACACTTGGCCTTTTTGAACTTTATAAGGGTCATATGAATCCACCTTTCAAGCCTGTAGGGATATCCCTGGGTGGATCCCTTCTCTCCAGCGTGTTAGCTGCACCACTCAACTTGGTGTCATCAGCAAACTGGCTGAGGGTGCACTTGACCCCACTGTCCATGTCACCGACAAAGACGTTGAACAATGCCAGTCCCAATATTGACCCCACCTGTGGTGACCCAATACTGAGGTCACCACTTGTCACTGCTCTCTTGGATATTGAGTCATTGACAAAAGTTCGAGTCCGACCATCCAGCCAATTTTTTATCCACMCAATGATCCATCCATCAAATCCATGTAATTATTTTTCCAAATTTCTCAAGAAGATGTGGAAAACAGTTTGTGCAATGTTTGTAATTACTTATGAGATATTAAAATATTGCCCAATGGTAGCAATAAACTACTTTAAAAATCAATTCTAACTTTTTTATAAAATCCCCTGAGAAATCATCTTAGTCCACTGAAGTTCTTAAGACACAAAATACATTGCTTAGCRGAAATAAATGCTTTGAATTRTATCCATGGTTGGAAATATGTCTTCAAAAACATGATGAAACATACTTTTAATAAAGGTTTTAAACATTTACTCACAGAAAATAACATGCTACATCTTAATATCACTTTATCAAAATTTCTGATGATAAAGTACTGTAAAACCTGTCATTCAAACTTTGACATAAATAGAGCTARTAATTTGTATATTTCCTCTAATGTTCAGTATACAAAGAGAAAAAGATTAAAGGATATGAGGGAAAATCTATTATCAAATGTAATCATGAAAAAAATATCTTGGGACTGAACAGCAGAATGACATAAAACAAATTTGTGGACAATAAGGRGAATTTGTTTTCTTGCAGAGCATTCAAAAATAGTGCAAGAGACTGTCTGATACTTCTTAATGTACTGGTGACTTTTTTTTCCAAGAAATGGATATACAAACTAAAGTTGGCGCTTTTTCTAATTTGATTGAGGCCAGAATCAAATCCAGCCACAGGAAATGGCTAAAATGATTGCTAAAAAGACAGTTCAGTCAAAGTTGTCCATAATCATAAACAGTATGTCCATAAACATAACAGTTTTTGATTCTTCTGAAGACAAGAAATAACATGAGCACTTGCATTCAGAAAAGTAATGACAAAAGTATTTAGATCTCTAAGATAGAAATATATACATAAAAAAAATTAAAATAAACTTCACTTTCCAAAAGAGACAACTATAAAGCTATATGCAATTTTTCCARTGCTCTGCATTCACAAAGGAATAATTTGAATTTGTGTGTTGTTTCTCAATAAAAACTATCATGTTCTCTTCTCTTGTAAAGCCTGCCTCACCTTCCGTTTTCTTACACAAAATGGTGACTTGAAAGTTTTTATGGCCACAATCCTTAGAGGGCTTTATAGATAAGCTAGACAAGGGTCTGCTTAATTACATATATGATTACCTATGCACACTGGATAGATTGCATCCATGTATTTCTTTCACAGGCTAATTCAAATTTTATTATTATAGTTGTGCGGTTGAAGCTGACTTGTAGTAGGCCAAATTGTCTAGTAATCCCTGCTTTTTGGCTCTTTTTTGTGTYAGTTTGGGTTTTCTTTGTTTGTTGGGGCATTTGTTTTGTTTCGGTTTTGGTTTTCTTTGATTTTGGTTTTTGTTTTGTTTTATTTCATTTACAAAAATTATTACGGTTTAGAGAGATTATTTAGAAGGATGAATTAGCTTATCATTTTACTATCTTGTCATATATAAACTGCTGGACTCAAAGATAATTTTCTTTATATAGCTGATGTCAGATATAGATGCATAGTAGCTTTTCTCCAGACTTCAATTGATGGAGTGATAAAGCACACACAGCTGACTAAGGGCATGATCCATTACCCAAATAAGTCAAGGGAAACCCTAAATAATTCTAATTYCACAGGTTTAGGTGCAAACTTAAAATGCTCTTGGAAACATTTGTAYGACAAAAGATTGCCAGTCTGTGAACAGTATGAAAGGAAAAAAAAAGGAATTCAAGCATTGCCATGGACTAGAAGGAAAATCCCATRTATATGACTGGAAAATTAACTTTCTAACTGATCATCAGTATATTTTGAGGTCCTCTTTCCTAATTATTATTGCATTTATATATCTTATTTTCTCTAAGTTTAAATACATTTCTGACTTCAACCTTTGTGGGTTTTCTAGCTTCTTTTTAACCTCTAGGGCCTAATCAACATGCAACCACATYTTATTCTGGTTGTTGATAGTGCACAACCATAATTCTAAAGGCACTTGTTCCTCAAAGATAATTGCTGTGCAGGAACTAAGCATAATTACACATTTCAAGTGTCAAACTAAATATATAAAACAATGTAATTATGGCTGTCTTTAGAGTTCAGTTCTGAAAAAGAAAGAGAGAAWGAAAAGGTTCTTGTATAATGGAGTGGAAAAGTCACTTTCTGGGCCTTCCCTTGAAGGCACTCCAAAATACTCCAATGGCATACATCATGAATCTTCCCTGGTGTCATAAACCAGCCTACAAGGATAATTATTGTAGAAGAAATCCCAGCCTCCACAACACCTATGCTGGTTTTGGGAGAGTAAAGGGAAACATACTCAATAGTTAGAAGTAAGAATCGGACATCAAAAGTGTAATGATGTCTCTTCATTCCCTTCTTCCTCCTAACCAGACCCAGCACAAGGAGAAAACAAGGTGTTTACAATAGGACTGCAATATCATCTATGCATCCTGCAATAYTCTGAATTATTGTTTTTCCTACAAGGGTATATTAGAAATAACTTGTGTTGTGRAGTTAAGGATTTGTGTCAACAATTTATTAGGTGGATAGATGGAGAAAGTTGAATRCAGAGAGCAATTAGTGTAATATTACAAATTGTACAAATATGAGTTCAGAGTTAGAGATTCATTATTTATTGGTCTGCCTGTTCAAATGTAACTTAAAAACCCTAATTTTTTTGCCTTTTTTCTCATTTTCTGAAAAATATGTCATGGACCTCCACTTAGACAATGTCATGTTGCAGTTTCAATAACTTTTATTATTTTATCCATAGGAATAATTAAATCTAACAYAGTTAAATTTATCCTGTCTTATTATGCATATAAATTTTGATTATTTAGAGAAAGAAAATAAACACACCCTATTAGTTTTATGTAAGCTGATAGAGGAAAGATTTACAGTCAAATGCTTGCTCTAAAGATCACTGAGGTACTTTACCTTAAGTATGCTAGAACAGAGATGAGTGCTACTTCTCCCCAGTCAAAAATATAACTGTTGGAAAAGCCACATCAGACATGTTCCTTTTCTTCTTCCAATTAGCATTTTATTATTTATTGTAAAGTGAAGTTCTTACAGAGAGAAGAAAACAGATCTTTTTTTTATCCAGCATTCTCTTTAACCTATGAGGCAGGGCATGTAATCAAAAGAGACTATCACAAGTCRAGTGAGAGATGAAATGAAATCTCAGATTAATTAATCATGCATGTTTACTTTGAGTTTTAACTATTAAATCACAAAGMTTGCAATTCTTAAAGTTTCAGATCTTTATAGAGCAAAACATTGGCACAGACTTCTAAACGCCATGAGAAAATTAAAGCCAGGGAACTAACTTGAAATAGCTGATAACTTGATACCCAGAAGAAATACTTTATTAGTGATACCCTGCAGAACACAACCTCTTTCTGTTGCTCAGTAGCAGGCTGCTTAACAACAACCAGCACATGGGCTTACAGGAACCAAATTTTCCTGGTTACATAATATACATAATGTGCTCAAAAGGATGGCTTAAATGATCTTAAAAAATCTCTACCATTTTGATGGCTTCCTTAACTTTGCTGTTGGGTTGTTTTTCCTGTGCTTGTATGGGTCTAAATCGGGAATGCAAAAAATCTGCAAACACTCTATTAATGATTTAATCAATTGAAGCAAAAATGCAAACATACTTAAGCCTGCAGACTTGATGTTATAAATGCTCCATTTTCAAAGAAATGATGCATAGAAATGGATTTAAAGCTATCTACCTCAATACGAAAACTAGAACAATGTAGCTCGAGAATGGTCTCAGACCAATGATGACTGTCAACATGCTGATATGAAACTAATAATCAATTAAAAACAATAGTAATGGGACTCTAAGCTGAAACTGTTTTATGGAACTTTCTATTCCTTTACCCAATTAGAATTTTCTGACTATTTTTCTGACAATTTCTCTTATTCCATAGTTTGTAAAAATTTTTTGCCCTTTCACGAAATGCTAGAGAATTTAGCATTATTTTTTTTATCTGTATCTATATATTTTATTGTGTATTTTTACATAAACCATTTAAAATCCTTTTCTTCAAAAAGATGAATTTTGTCTATTTTATTATTCARTGGTCTGACCCAAAAAATTCCACCAAAATGAGCTTAAAACTGTAGGCTATAGGAAACTTTCATACAAGATGCACTTCTTTTTGGTTAAAAAAATGTGGCTAAAATTATCGTTCTTCTCTCATAACAATTACAATTTATGCATGTTTAAAAAAGTAAAGCTTTTGAGATTATCTTGGAACCTTTGCTCTTTTTTTCCACAKCTCTGGGAATGGAAAATGCATAACATGAGAGAAAGAGATCTTCCTAACAAAAACTAGCTGTAGAACTGAATGATATCTGAAAGAAATCCATCCCTGAATGATATTGATTTAATTTCAATTAAAAAACATTGGTTACAGTACTTTTTGAAACACAGAGGCTCAAAGAAAATCTGAAAAAAATGGGGAAGAATTTTTTGCAGTTTTTCTTCCCACAAAAATAGTCCCAGTATAACCAGACCTATTATTTTTTTCTTATCTCTCTGTCCTGGTTTTGGCCAGAAGAGAGTTCATTTTTTTGCAGTAGCTGTGAGGGGGCAGAACCTGGACATACTTGGGCATGTTTAGGTTTTTATTCTATACCAACTCATGTCATTGCTGGGGGCTAGAAGCGAGAGGCTGTCTCTTCTAGGAAGAAGGGCATAGCTTTGGGTGGAACAAAAGCATGGTGGGGGAGGGAATCCATTGGCCACTGTTCGTTGTTGCCCGTGGTCCATGGTCTGCATGTGAATCACCTTTACTTTTTTATGCTTTTATTGCTAATATTGTTGCTGTTACTTTTAGTTTTCTTACCTCAATGCTGTTTCCAGTAAATTGTTCTTATCTCAAYCTGTGATCTCTGCCTTTTGTCTCCCACAGGAGAAGGGGAGAGAAGCAGCTTGTGCTCCTCTTTATAATGGATTATTAAATTGGGGAATACCATTCCTGAAGGGATTTCACACTTCTGAGGAAGACCCAGGTAGGTGGTTCATTGTGTATAGATGGAATCAGAAGGATGTGTTAGGAATTTTCTCTATTCCCTGTGTTTCTGAAAAGTTCATGATTTCCTCAGGATGCTCTGTAGTGAAAACTGCAGAGTTTAAAGTGAATGTTGTGTATCTGCCACACTAGACAATCACCTTTTTTCTAAGAATATCTGAAAACAAGGACTTTCAATGTTATAACCTGTTTGGTGTTTCATTTCACTGAGCACCTCTTTTTATCCTTTGCTCTGTTATCCTTCATATCCTCAGTACCCATACAAATAATTTTTAATTGATTCAGATAAATTTTCCTTTGTATGTACTTTGCTAAGTCATGCTTTCACAATTTTTTGTTAAAACCTGCTTTTGCTAATACCTTTGACTGTGATTCTTTAAGCGGCRTAATCACTCATTTGCAACAGTATGCATCCTCAAATTTGTTGCACAGTTATAAAATTATTCCAAATTATTTAAAAAAAAGGGAACAAAAGTATCRTGAACTTGTAAATGAAATTATGTTAAACTACTAAATATATTTTTATTTTAAAAATGCAATTACAAGCAATCAAGTTTAACAAAATTTTGAATGTTCCACAAAAGAAACCTCCAATGAAAATGCTGGTAATGAGAAGCTGTTTTTTGCCTGAGTTATTTTAACTTTTGTCATAGAACTATGACAATTTTTCCAGCACAGAAAGGACATTRGCCTGTTGGTGTGAGCCCAGAGGAGGATCACTAAGTTGATAAGAGAATAGAGCACCTCTTCAATGAGGAAAGGCCAACAGAATCCAAATTKTTCAGCCTGGAGAAGAGAAGGTTTTGGGTTGATCTAATTGTGGYCTTCCAGCACCTAAAAGGAACTTACAAGAAAAACAGAGAGAAACTTTCTATAGGAGCATGTAGGGACAGGTCACAGGATAATGACTTCAAACTGAAAAAAAAGTAGAAAATATTCTTTACCATGAKTGGTAGTGAAGCGCAGGGACARGTTGTTCAGAGAAGTTGTGAATGCTCCATCCCTCAAGTGTTGCAGGCCAGGTTGGGCCAAGCTCTGAGCCACTTGGTTCAGTGAAAGGTGTCTCTGCTCACACCAAGGTAYTGGAAATACATGATCTTTAATGTTTCTGCCAACCCAAACTATTCTATGATTATGTAGAATAATTTTTATAAAACAAACCTTTCATTTTAGCAATATTTCTGGAACTAAACTGGTCTGTTTAGTTTGGTCAGTTTGATCAGCTCCTCCTCCTCACCAAAGTTTTCAGGAGTTTTAAAAAAAAAGTTAAATGGAAAATGAAGGGCAAATAGTTTAGTCTTTAAAATAATTCAATGATGGCATAAAGTATTAGAATATGGTTAGAACATGATGCCATTCTTCAAAAAAGCCCTGTTATTTATCCATTGATTAGCTGATAGTTAATTTTGCCAGTTGTTAAACTTTATTATCCAATGAAATAATTATAGATTTTTTTTTTTTTATAAAAGACATTTCAAGACACAAAAAATGAATAGGTCTTGTATCACAAAAGCTATAGTGTGTTAACATGGAGAAGAGGAAACAGAAAAATTCTTACTAATGCATACAAATGACCCAAGGTAGGTGTCAAGAAGAGCAGGCCAGATTCTTTTCAGTTGTGCTCAGCAGGACGAGGTGTAACAGACACAAGTTGAAACACAGGAGATTTGATCTCTAAATCAAGAAAAATTTCCTTACTTTGAATGGGAGAGAGAGCTGGAACAGGCTGCCCAGAGAGGATGAGTAGGCTCCTTCTCTAAAGACATCCAAGCACCACCTGGATGTGATCTTGTGCAACCTGCTTTAGGTAAACTAGCGTTAAGAGGAAGGTTGAACCAGATGACCCCCAAAGGTCCCTTCAATACCCAAAAATTCTGTGATTCTCTATTCACCATTGTGGCTAGGGCATTATCTTACTTATATTTACTCCTTAAAAGTAGCAAAAGCAAAATTAAATTGCTTTCTCCAATAATACTTGGAAACAAAATGCATTGAAAAATATCACAGTACTCTTGTGGCTTTGTTTGCTTGGGTTTGTTTGTTTTGCTTGTGGGTGGTCTGTTTTCTTGTGATTATGCAGTAATTGTCTGCATTTCTGAAAATATTAACTATCTTCATACAAGAACCCCTTTAGGACATAACTTTTAAAGGGTTGAAAAATGTGCAAATAGGTAAAGGAATAGCAGCTCTACCAGAGTTCCAGTAAGTGACTTGTTGCTGTCTTGGTTACTAGTGTGCAGTTGAAGATATGTTTCTAAGACAAATAATATTCTGCTTGATTACGAATAATGCAAGCTTTCAGTCTTGCTTCTGTAACTGACATAAATCGTCCTAGAAAATGTCAGTCATGTGGATTCATGACAGCCATATCTTCCAAAATTGGCATTTCATTCCATAAAAGAAAATGGTACTTCTTACACAATGACTTGATCTATTAAAATAAAATTTAAAAAAAAAAAAAAAAAAAAAAAAGCTGTTTGTTTAAAACGATGTTATTATCTTTATGGTTTTTTTTCCTTTTTTGTTTCTAAGGAAAATCTACCTAATTATTGGATTTTCATAATTTGTGGAATTTACCAATAGATGATGAGGCTTAGAAAAAAAATTAAACTCCATATGTCTATAAGCTATTCCAGTGAATTCCCCTGTCCTCAGTGGAGTGTGTAGATTGCCAAACATCAGCTAGAGTACAGTATTGYTACTGGTCATTAGAGTACAAAGCTCCAGAGTAGGAAGTGGCTATCTTTAATCTGTAATCTGTAACACTTATTTTAAAGTTTTTTAAGTAGAGAGAAGACCAAGGTCATTGTAAAGCTTAACACCAATGTGTTCTTTTTTTTTTTTTTTTTTTTTACTGACAGTCTGGATTCAGTTCACTGTCTCTGCTCTTTGTAGCTGGCCTTGGGACACCACAGTTTCCTTGCACAATAGTGGGGATGACTAAAAGAGAAAAATTCTGCAAAAAAAAAAGTCCTGAAAATGTTGAGACCTATCAATCACTCAAAATTTAATTATGTTCTTGGTTGTGTGCTGTAAATTATGGTCAGGTGAATTTGCTTTTTGTCCTWGTTCCATGTTTGAGGATATTTCAGCATACAGTGGCCAGACCTCTGCTCAAGGTTACCCATAGAAAGGATTAAATGATTTAGACAGGAAGCTGGATCCGACAGTGGATCTCTGATGAAAGTCTTAGCAATTGAGCAAAGAAGTTTCTGCTTTTCTGTGTGCCTTTGCAATCTCGCTYAGAAGTCCAATCCAAGGGATGATAGATTTCTTATTTAAGATTTGGGTTTGAAAAAAGTACTTTTTTGTCAAGAGAAATTAAAAAAACAACAGAAAATGCTGACCAACTTTAATAATGAGCACTCAAATATGTGCACTTCATTTTCAGGTGAATCTGGATGATTTCAAGCTTTTTATCAACTAAGTTTGACATGCAGCAGTCATAAATAAACAAGCAAAACCCACATGACTGCTATTCATTTGTTTTRTCTCTTTCTCTTGGATCCACATTTTCTTCAAGTGATAAAAATAATTTATAGCTTTATCATACTACWCTCATCTGTTCTTTTCAAATATGCCATACATATTTCAGTAGCAAAGGCTGACTTTCTTGTCATCCTTTTTATTGTGGCTGACTCTCTTTATTACTATACTGTTTATAACAGTAATATATCCACACCTTGACTATTGCATGAATTTTTGGCTAAAAAGGATCTCATAAAACTAGAAAAGGCTGTAAGTAGTATGACGGCAATAATGAGAAATGTAGAAAAGTTTCCATACAAAGCAGGCKAAATACAACAGCTCTTTGCAATGGTAGCACAATGATCTGATAAAACTTCAAGAATGAATGGCACAGAGAAGGTGAATAGGGAATTGCAATAGAAAGCCACCCCTACTGAAATGTTCCAGTATGCATTTGAAGCAGGACAAATAGAAGGGGAGAGGGTGAATTATAAAGTAACAGCCAATTAAATGTTCATGATGCAAGATGAAATTGGAGCAAAAAAMCCCCATTTTTGTACACAATTGATTGTATTGCCAAAGGTAGCTGGAAGAATAATAACAAAACCCAAAATACTTGAGTCTTCCTTTACATTTTGTGATCTGAAAACAATTACTGAAGGACGTCTTTAGATAGCAGGGGKTTTTTTTCCCAGAAAATACATTGGATTGGATTTATCCAAGTCACAAGCTGAAATGAGAAGATTCTACTTGGTATCAAAAAGAGGTGACAGACTGAGTATAATGATASAATTTTTATCCTGTCAGGAAGACATACACTAATGAACAGGAAAAGAATGAAATAGCTAGAGASTACTTGCTACTTCTGAGACATGCTGTTTTTTTCCAGCAGTACTGCTGTCCCAAAAGTCACTCATGGATTTTTCCAAGGCCATAGAGTTGACCATATAGCTGTTTTTCTCAGGAATTGCTGAAACTCTACTCTCTTCTTCCTGATTCATAACTTCCTTGTTCAAATTTGCTTTCTTGCGTTATATACTGTCTAAAATAAACCTTGTCTGCTCTTCTATCTCAGCATGCAATCTTGGGTTCTTTTTCTTTTGATGTGGAAACAGAATGTGCTTAAATCCTTGAGCTTATTAAAATGAAGGATAACAGCTAAACATATACTTTGAATGAGTTTTAAAAGAATATTTGTGTCACTTTCTGCATGGGTTATACATAACTGAAATACTAATGTTCCACACATACATAAATTATGTAAATACGATATAATTCAGAAATTGTGCAGAGATAAGTTAAGTGCAGATTTTGAAGCATAAATACATGTGCATATACAGAATTGACTTCGAATACATCTGAAAGGAATATAACTTGAGGAAGTGTACTTTTTGCATGACAGAAATTTGAAGTTGACAACTTATGCTCCTCACTTCACTTGTGTTTATTAACTCCTTGAAAATAAACAAAACATTTTCATTGCTGGTTTCATTAACTGTGATATGGAAAGCATTGTTCTGTCTAGCATATCCACTAGTGACTTAAACCAGTCTGGTTGTTCCAATTAATTGAAAATTTTTTTTTTATCCAGTGAAACTTTTCTTCCTCTATAGATGTATCATGTTATGTATCTTACACTCTTGCTGATATCTGTGCTGAAAAATCAGAGCCAAGACCTTGTATAGGGAATYGAAAATACAATATAGAATCCACAAAATAAATGTTGGTGCCTASATGTGAAAACCACTTTATAACAATTAGTGAAGATCATTTCTGCTATTTTACAGTTTGAAGGCACAAAWTTTTTTTTTGATTGTTAGGATAGCAAATATATTTTAAGAGAATGTTTATTTGAACTGGAGAGAGTGGATTTCCACAAAGAACATTCTTCAAGATATAATTTATCTCAATTAGCCTAAAAATTCTACCAAAAAATACTTTGCAGAAAAATATGCATTGCATATGTTGAATTTTTAAGTTTAGTCATTACATAACATATATAAAACAACTCACGGCAAATCAGTAGGTAGCATTACATAAAGACTTCAGGAATTGCAATGAAAAATATAAATGGAATATTTTGATCAGCATTCTTCTTTCTTTTACTTAAACAGRTTTGCAAATCTCTCTTTCAAGATTCAAGCCATGAAATACTGTGACTTGCTCTGATAAAAATAGATGATGGGGAAGAAGAACRCATTATGGGAAATCTCTCAGGATATCTGCTGGACATTTGAATACTCATAATTCCACATGTAAATAGCAAAATAAGACAAAAGAAGATGAAGAGAAAGTTGTAAAGATATTTCCRTAAGACAGTAGAGAAGTAAAGACAAATATTTATGAATGTGTAGGCATATGTAGGCAATGTACATATACATTAGGAGTTCAAGAGAGATTTCATGGAATAGCAAGGCCAGTAATAAAAAAAACATTAATTTTTTCATAATAACATTAGAAGAAAGCAAAAAAAAAAACCCAGTAAAGCCTCTATGTAATGCTTGCCTTAAGTGATAGATCTGTAAAAGTAACACATGAAAGCAATAAAAACTCATGCTAGTCTTCTGTTTTGTATTTGAAAGGTATCATCATTTAGATGTCTATGCTGTACCTAAAAGAGACCTCTTCTAGTTGAGTTTCATATCTCAGGACAGAAGTGCAAGTCTAAAGAATATGAGCATGGACTGTTTATTTGATATTTACCCCTTGTAGCTAGTTGCTTGATCCTCTAAGCAACTGCAACTCAAAGTCTCCTGAAAAGATGTGACTGCAATGTCATTCATATATCTTACTTGATTTTTCTTGATTGACCTGTTTTTTCCATTTTAAATCCTCTAAATTTTTCATCCAGAAAGTATCCAGGGCCGAAAGGTCCATGTCCGCAATCACACAGGGCAATAAAATTGAATCCCTTACCARAACTCCCTGAGATTTCTCATTTAGACTTTTTAAAAAGTAGCAGTTCCTTAAAAGTGTTTTAACATCTGTATATATGATAGACTGCAAACTGATCTATGAATGGATATACATTACTAGTGTGTGTCCATGTGACTGTGTTTTATCACACCAAAAAGAGTTTAAAATTTTCTTATTTAAGATAAACACTTTGATGATAAAGGGCTGGTACAACAGTAAGCATCAAGTGGAATTGATCATACAGCAGCCTGACTTCATATTCCAACRAAAAGCAGATAATATATGTTCACCTGCAGAAGACCTAATGTCTAAAGTATTTTTAAAGGACATATTGTTAAATGACATCAATTAAAAATGCACAAAAAAAMCCCCATGAAAAATATTTTATTTTATGTTCAGGTTCTCAGCTAAAATAAACTGGTATCTAGCAGGTTTGATGAATTTGGCTAGTATACTTTTATTATAGATATATAAAACCAAAACCACATGGATTTAATTCTGAGTATTTACCCCCACATAATAAATTTTATACTGAGAACTGGTTACAGTATAGTCAATCACCTGGGATTGTAAAGGGCCGTCATCTTCAGAAGAAAACCATAGGTTTTTATTTTATATAAAAGTGCTCTAAATTGTTTTCTAAAATAAAATAAATTYTCTGTAATCAAAATACTTAAAGGCATCAACTTTATTTGAACAGAACTCTTGAAGAGAAGAGGTAAAAAGTATGATAAGAAATAACAGTTGCTGTTTCAAGGTTAATCAAAACTGTCTCATACAAGAAGGAATGATAACCAGGTTTAGTAGGAATTCCAACATTATGGACTAAAAGTAGAGACATTTAACCTGAGTTACTCGAACACATTAATTAGGTGTCTAATAGTTTCAAGATGTAGAAGTCAATTAAAGGACAATGACTSATCCTAAAGGGTCTTTATWTWTATATATATATATATATATATWTWTWTTWTTATTATTCTGTAAAATATTGTGATTGTGATTTGCACAAGATAGGTAAAATTCAAACTTTTTCTGAGAACTTAAATGAACAATACAGAACATAAGGTGGTCATGGACCAGTAACAAAGTCACTAAAATAAACCTGTCTAAATAAATATGATGAAAATTCATGCTCAGGTTCCTCYTTCCAAAGTTTCTTTCAGAGCTGTCAGACACTCGTTTTTCATGGAACCTCACTTTGATATTTAACTTAAATTTAACTTAAATCTCAGTTTTTACAAATCCACAGATCTACTGTTTTGTTAGTGACAACAGCAGTAGACTTCATATGGCCATAAATACTTCATTTCTTTAAATCTGTCATGAAAAACTCAAATCTTCTGAAAGTTGTCTCTGAGCTTCGGCAGGTGTTTGGGGAATATCTAATTGAAAAATGAGTTCATCTAAATTTGAATGCGTATTTGAAAGCTTTTACAATTCTGCTAAGTTAATGAGAGAATAGGGTGAATGTTTTCCTTTTATTGATATTTAAGCCACCAGWTGTCAATTACATGAATGGTGTTAAGAAATAACAATCAGTCACAATTGTATTTTGGCAACATTGGTATTTTTCCTGCTTATGACTRCAGTAAAATCTACACTACTCACAGGAAAAGGTCTTGAGTTTTGAATTATTATCCTAAACTATTGAAAAATACACTTCTCAAAATATTTCATAGATTTCTTGCATGGAATGTTTCAGCATTTATGTTGAAAATAGTTGTCATGGTTTGGATGCTGGCTGAAAGCCGGACACCCACAACACCTGCCTAACCCTAACCCCCACCACCACTGGGCAGAGGAGA
>NW_026623247.1:1061543-1063167 GCF_030028575.1 Malurus melanocephalus
TGGTCACCGTGGAGCAGCTCCTCCCCCTTCTGCACTGACCTTGGTGTCTGCATTCCCTCACATATTTCTCAGCCTCCTCCTCTGGCAAAACTACTGTTGCCACTACYTTTGTTTGGATTTCTTCTTAAATATGTTTTCACAGAGGCRTAACCACTCTCTGTAACTGGCCCAGGTTTGGTCAGTGGCATGTCCATCATCCTCAGAGCCAACAGATGTTGGTTCTGCTGGACATGGTAGACCCTCCAGAAGCTTCTCACAGGAGCCATCTTTTTTGGYTCCCCCTCTACCAAAACTGGGCCAAGCAAAACCAACRCAATAGTAGTGGAAAATAAATTGAATTAAAAACAATAGTGGACTCAACAATCAGAAACTTTGCTGTTCAATAGGGAAGAAATGATGGAAATCTTAGACCTGACAGGWATAAAGTTCTTAGTGAATTTAACTACCTCTAGAGATATACACCTAATCATTTGCSCACCTTTTAGGTCTGAAATATTTTTAAAGAAAAGTAGTAAAAAATGGTCTTGAATCAGTACACTGCTGATGTTTGACTAAAATTTACAAGTGCACTTAAAGCTTAACAAACCAGTTGCACAGATTTTTATTTGTTRTTTATTAGGAAACAATTTGTTTAAGTTCTGCTGTGACTCATTAATTCAAGCTRCACTTTAGTATTAGTATGCAACATTACAGGGTGTAACACATCATTCCCTTTAGAAGCACTGAATCCCAAGAAAATATGCACTTTCCAAAGGAGAGGTTGTATTAACTACATATATTAGTATGTAGTAAAGCAATCATCAAGCTACATACTTGAAAGCAGAAACGTGCTTACTTTTCTAAATTTAATAGRTATTTTTCTGCTAATTTAATTTTTGCAATAGCTCTTCAAGCTCTGTTTGCTCCACATTTGCAACTGTAACWGCCTAAATTTATGTTTGCAAGTCCTAAGGGATTCAATATTACCGTCCTGAAAGAAAAGGTAAACCTAAATAGAAATGTTTCTCAAGAAACAGAAAAAGCAGTCTGAAAGGGCTGAGTGAGGGTCTGCTGTGGTTAGACTTGCTTTAAAACACCAATACTGGGCAAGACRTTAGAGGTCATCCCACATTAGATGCTAGGAATTCTTTTGCTTTTGACTTCCAACCTTGAGACTAGTACAAACAGGAGGCCAAGGAATAAAGGATAATCTTAAAGAGGATATTTATGATTGTTTTTTTGCTGATTTTCATTTTCTCCTATAATAGTTTTGCAAGGATTAAGACCAGAATATTTAGTCTGTAACGAAAAACTTGAGATAATGAAAAATGCATATGAAGAAAAAAGTTGCATGTTTACTTTAGTTTTGTTTCTGCAATGCAAGCAGAAGGAAATGATTTGTGAAGAGGTTTTTTGTTGCATGACCTTGATTTGTAATTCATTAAAAGGAAGGTTATTAATGATAGGAAAAATAATGTGCTCATAGTTTCATTAAAATGTAAATTTCATTATAGGATCTGACTGTTTTTTTTTTCTTGGGCTGCCTTTATTAGGCGTCTCAATAAAAGTAAAACCCATTCCTTACTCAGCCAGTAGAACAGATATTTTGTGTTATAAATATCAGGCCAGAGTTTTAGTAAAATGA
>NW_026623247.1:1063198-1087010 GCF_030028575.1 Malurus melanocephalus
AAATTTAAGTACTGAGACAAATTCATACCCTTAAAACACATAATAGAGAAAGTATTTGTGAATTATTTTATTTGTGAAATATTTTATTTTATATTAGCTTAATGACTTTCATAAAGAGAAGGGGTACTTTAATTTGATTCTATAATACTTCTAATGTGAAATAATTCTGCCTTTCAGTGGCCAGTTTTCATTTCGTAAATGTTGAAATATCACAGGTTGTATCAGCTGCTATGCCAAATTTCACCTCCATACATCCCAAGGTATATCATTTAATGGGAATCAATGAATGTGTATTCATTCATTATTCTTATACGCAGATATATATGGGTGGAGACCTCACAGCCACCTTCCARTATCTGAAGKGGGCCCACACGGAATTTGAAGAAGAACTCTTCATCAGGAACTGTAGTGACAGGACAAGGAGTGATGGGTTCAAATTGAAAAAGGGGAAATTTAAGCTTGATATCACGAAGAAATTCTTTACTCTGAGGGTGGTRAGACACTGGAACAGGTTGCTCAGGGAGGCTGTGGATGCCACATCCCTGGCAGTGCTCAAGGCCAGGTAGAATAAGATCTTGAGCAACCTGGTCTAGCGGGCAGTGTCCCTGCCCATAGTAGCAGGGGTTTGTAAGATCTTTAAGGGGTTGTTTCTTTAATAGGAGAAATTTCCAGGCATATTTTTGAGCATAGTATTCACTTGCTTCATATTTTTTTTTTGTTTGGTTGGTTTTTTTTGGGTTTTTTTTGTTTGTTTGTTTGTTTGTTTTTATTATAATTGAGTTATTTTCTTATTTTATTTCAGATATTATTTGTTTTAGATCTAACGTAGTCTGAAGTCAATACAATGTTGTTTGTCCTTACTGAAGCCAGATGTAGAAGGAAGAAACTTTTTATCGCAAAGATCGGACAATCCAGCATGAACTTCAAGTGGAAGGTGATGTTTTCCACCACAGCATTTCTCCAAGTGTGTTGYCTTATTGCAGAGATCTTCCCATGAAACAAAGCTATGATTGTATGCCCAAGATTGAAATAATTAAATTAATTAAATACTAAATTAATTAAATAATCAATTGTTACATGACAGAAAGAAAAGAAAGTGCCTCTAGAAAGCATGTAGAAGATTGTCTACCTGACCCATTTTCCCTGTCCCGCAAAGTTCACACATTTTTAAAAAAATTAATAGGACATTTTAATCTTTCCCACTTCTTCTAGATCAGTGGAGAAATCATTCTATTCTACATATGGACCAAGGGATAGTCATACCTTAGTAACATTGCCCAGAGGAAAGCCTGTCTCCAAACACATGTTGGTCTGAATATYTTTAAAAATGAAATTGTGTTCCAGGTTTAGAAATCATTGAAAACTTTGGAAAAATTTCTGATTTGAATTAGGGAATGAAAATTTTAAAAGGATTCTATCAGTAGCAGTGTACCACTGTAATAATTGGCACTCCAGTGAAGCGCCCTAAACCACAAGTTTTCCATTATTACATGCTTTTATTCACTGATATTACYTTACATCCTGGGACCTGAGAATTCCTTCCTACAGATTAGTTAAAGACCATCATACACTTCTGAATAGTTTCTAGTCATGAATCAGTATTTTGCACTGAAACCAGCTCCTCTATAATGAAAAGACTTGGCCATCTTGTATGCTGAGGCTTAATATGCAAAAGCAAAAATTAATAAAGCAAAAATGTAGTGCAAGGGTTGGCRTCTGATTTGGTGCTATTAAATAAATTTTCTAAGCTATAGATTACAATGTGGCTGCTGAGTAAGCATRTGCAGAGAGGAACAGTTCTGATCTCAGTTTATCTCCCTGCTACATTTGYAATTGGAATATGTATTCATATGTATCTATATATGAAAGAAATATGTATATTCATGGCTTTACAGCTCGATGTTGTGAACATTGGTATTTGTAAGGAAATAGCTCATTTACACACAAGTATGAAAAAAAACACTCTTTTAAAAATTGAAGGCATGGATAAATATCCTTCATTTATCTGTATTTCTATGTATTCCTGCATAGAGTAAGAAGACTCTCTTCTTTTTCTGGAGTAGCTTATGCAACAAAACAGTTTTCTTCTAACAATTTTTTTTTCCAGTCCTATTTTCTCTCCAGAACATTTCAATGTGCTTTCTTTTGTTTCCTTTCTTTATCACTTTTAACACACATCAATTAAATAATCTATTATTGTCTACTTTATCTACCAAGACTCTCTCAAATGTCTTTATAATGCATCTCAGCTTCTGGTGCACTCTTCAAGTTATTAAGATTAAATTAAATGAAAATATTACCCCTCAACATCAAAATAAAAAGAAGGAAACAGAAGAATCTTGCAGAGGAAATTAGGTCATGGCATTGACACATAGCTTTCTGCATGCCTAGCATAAGTGATATTAAACAGATGCTCACAGAAAGATTGAGGAATCAAAAAAAAAATTAAAGAATTGTAATACTTCCAGGTGTTTATGCAAGCAATTATGTTTACAAGTCTGCCATCTTCAACTGGTGTTAATCTTAGATTGTTTGAGTACTTATCCTTTGCTGTTCATATTCCTAGCTAATTCTGCAAAGAATCCTCARTAAAATTTTCCTAAACTCAGCATTTATCTGCTTTTATGTTAATAGCATAATTTTTAAAAAAATCTCTTATCGTGTTGCACAGCCCTTCTRGCTTGATGGCTCAGAATATTTATGTTATATATTTTTCGATTCCTGCTGAGTATTAGGAAACAAGCTTTACGGACTTGKCATTAAAAGTTCTCATGTCCAGAGTATAAAGCTGGAAAAGAGGAAAAGTGAAACGATTATGTTTCAAAACATATTATTATAAATATACATAATCAGATAATATTTTTTTATAAGATATCTTCTTAGCTCAGATGTAGCTGACTGTCRAAAAGAAATGGGAACTGGCTATGGCAAACATAGTGCTAGCATGTTGTCATGCATTACGTCAGTTTGCCCTTTCAATCTTTTTTTAATACATGATCTTGAGGGATTTTGTCAGAGAGTTTCTTCCTCCTGAGACAAATATTTGTCAGCCCACTAAATKATGTCGAAAAATAGCTAGACGTTAAGTTAAAACTGTGAGTCTGAAAATTCAAATCAATGGTGAATAATTAAATGAAAGCAAATCTCCAATTTGGATTTGAGATTTTTGCTGCAGGTCATTTCTGTGGCATTATTAATGTTCTGTCTAGCTTTTGGACATTATAGGCAACTATAAACACCAGTAACTCCAGATGTAGTAAAACCAATGATCCTTAAACCTTAAAACATAGTACCATCACCTGTGGTAAAGGATCCAATCATGCTGCTCATGTGTCCCTGASAAAGTCAGGTTTTCAGCACGAATTATGAAACCCAAATGTAACTTCAAATGTAATTGCTTATTTTGGTTAAGGTCTTCAAGATATAGTAGCAGTTCCTAATGAATCAAWAAATTACTATGGTTTTCTTGAAAATAAAACCAAAACATGTAATTTAGGATATTTAACAAATGCCTGCATTTTTCACTTAGAGTCATCTGCTATTATTAGTGCATTCCTTCATGAGCACTGAAGCTTTAGTCCCTCCCTAACTTGATAGAAACTGGTACATGGAAGGGATCCATGTAGATTGAAATCATAGGTGCAAAACAAGGGAGTCCTGTAAGCAGTAGAGGTCTGAGGTTTGTGTGCACATTCTGGTTATCCTGGCAGCTGGTTTTTTTTCACTCTTTAGGAGTGCTTATCTGTCTAAGTGGGGTAAAGGAACAGACTGATCAGCTCAACATAATAGGTTAAAAGAGAACCTACCTGAAGCATTAGATGAAATGTGGTACTCTGTCAGAAACAATGGTGTCAGAAAGGCCATGAAAGTGGAAGGTTTTTGTTGGAAATCACCAACAGAAAATTTGATAAATTATCTTTATCCTGACATAGCTGTRGACAATCTAAAGTAATGCCATATTATTAGATTATAGTTTAAAAGAAYACAACTCTTGAATGAAGGAGATTACTGGTGTTAAAACCTGATGCATCCTTATTGGAACACAGTGCATTAGAGAACAAAAATAATTTTATGGAGTTATTGAAAATTAAATTTAGAACTCAAAATCTGATTCCATGATTTTGGTCATAGATTTATTCTGGGGACATTYATTCTGGGATTAGTAAATCTTTGCTCATTGGTAAGAAATCATGATCTTTTTAAGCCAATAGGAAAAGTGAACAGTGCAGGTTTAGAGTAAAAGGTTTTAGCCTATCCATTTATTTTAAAATTCTTTGGCATGTGAGAAGGGATCACTCTCAGTTTTAAGCTGCAAAGTTAAACATTAGTGATTGCAGAAACCCAAAAAATGCTTTCTCATCACCAATTACAGGCAGGAGCCTTTCTGCCCTGAAATAAATAAAAAAAGATAAATTAAAAAAAAAAAAAAAAAAAAAAAAAAAAAAAAAAAAAAAAAAAACCACAAAAACCCAAAACCAAAGCAATAAAACAAACAAACAAAAAAACCCAAAACACCCAAAAAAACTACTAAAACCCCCAAACTCCCCACCAATCATGTTACAGTAAATATTTACAGTGCTTTTCTTCTTTTGAACATTAGTCAGTCAGCATATTATACACACTTCCTCCAAGTTACTCCAAAGATATGCTGGCCATACTTCTGTTATCCATAAAAATATGAACAAAAGAAGGAAATAATTACTCTATCTTAGAAGTTAAAAGACTGAGAACATATATAAAAATATCTCTAAAGCCACTCTGAGATATATTGGTCTGACACAGTCTTCTGTATATGTTTCCCCCTTCCATTCATTATAACAACAGTTCCAGGGYTTTGTATGTAGATTATTATTCAGTTGGTACTCCCTAATGAAAATGTGTTGGTATAATAGACCAACAAAACTTTAATAGGAGAAAAGGAGAGTATTTTTTGTCCTTATTGGTTTACATCTGTTTTTTTTTTAGCTGTTCCTTAATTTATTTCTTTCAGCAGATACACTCAGTGTAATTTTGAACCTGAATGAACTCAGTCTATCTATGTCTTAACATTGAACATTTTACCTGCAAAGGCAGAGATAAGCCTTCTATTAGTAAGTTCTCTGTACCATGTTGTATCATTTTTTATATTAGCAGTTACAATGCTAAATACCAACATGTTGTTCTGAAACAAGTTGAATTGTTGGAAGACAYGGGAATTAAGCAGAGTAGCACTAGACCTTGTGTTTCTAAAGATATGAATTTAGTCAACATAGGAAAAGGGAGTACAATCTGTGCTTGACATATATCTTTCATTATGCACTGTGGGCACAGATACATCTTATACAAATTATTTATCTCATATAATTGKCTTAATTGTTTATGCCTATTATTATTATAATAGTATTTATTATAAAAACAATAGCTATTTATGAATCTTATTTATTTTAGGAAGGAATTCTGTGATGCTCCTTGTGCCATGGCAATGGAGACWGTGCATAATAGCTGTGCAATAATGGGGAGTAAACCGTATGGTCACAGAGTCACCATTAAATAAATAGATCGTCAAATCAGTAATTTATAGTTAATAGATTGCACCTTTAAAAAAATTTTATTTTGCAAACACATTTGATYAACAAGCTAGCAGTCTTTTTAACAATCTTTTACTATTTAATAAATTAAAAAAGTTTTCCTGAGCATGTCACTACACAGATACCATGCCAAATCACAAAATTATTTMTAGCCAAGGGCAAGATTTAGTGTGCTTATAACAGTATTAGTGTACTAATAATCGTGAGACAAGTATTATCAAAAAGAGCTTCTGGAAGATGCATCTAGAAGGCAACTAAAAAACTCAAAAAGTTACGTAGGAAAGACTTAGGTAATCAGTATGTCATGGTCCCAGATTATAATTTATTGGCGTAAAATCTTCTTGTTTTAGAAGCTGAATTTGCACATTCTTCTCAGGATCTAATATGAGTAAAATCCTAGTAATATTATTTTAGCTTTAAAGCAAATAAATTTTAAGAAAACCTCAAAGAACAGAAAAAAAAAAAAAAAAAAAAGTCTTAGTAACTTAAATAATGAACACACCTAAAATAGATACTGTTATGTCTCTTCAGGCACGTTTAGGGAAAACGAAGAATTTCTCAAATCTTAGGAAACCTGGCAATTTTAGGATGTGCGTGTTTCATATGAGCCTTTTCATATTTCATATATACTTAGTAATGTCTGTGTACCAGTGAGTTGTCTACCAGACCATGGATACATCATGTTACAAATCTTCAACACARTTTAATTCATTGCAATCACACAGCTGTAAATTGTTAGCTTTTCAAGGGATACATCCTGTTTTACACATTTCTAGACATTTTTAGGTACTGGATAATTGGTAATGGTACTGGTACTGGTTAGACAACAGTATCAGCTAAAGTAAACTGCTTATGTGTTTGCTAATGGAGCACCTGGGCTTTATTAAATGTGAAATTTTGTGTTCTTTGATTAACTTGTAAATATTGAGGACTCTGTGTATAAATATTGGATATAAATGTGGATTATTGCATGTTTGAGATACATTAATGTCATACAAAAAAGTTGCCCAATGTGAAGAAAGCATCATAGAAAGACATCTCCTTTGTGAATAATTTCAGGAAACTGAATGAGATCCTTGAGGGTTTTTTATTAACATTATTTTCCAAAGAGCCTCTACTTTTTTTCATTCTGTGCACAATACCTTCTTTGACAATACGTCACCTTCCATACCAACCACAATTAATTCTCCTTAAAGTGTCAGTCTTTCACTTTGTAACATTCTTACTAAAGCAAACGATTAATTTTCTATCCTAATATATAATCCTTTACTTCAACTATAAATGCAATAGGAATATGTAATAGGAAAAGTGCACTCCCCTTTTAGGACTGCCACTAACCCAATCTCAGATAAATACTAGCATGAAATACTCAAAACCTAAAAAGCAGATGTGTCTATTCGACATTCTTTTAAAGTCATCAGGACAGAATAAATTAATGATATTGCAAATCAATGTTAAAATGCAGCAATATCAGRTAATCATAATTGACCTATTCACAGCTGAATTTGCATAAGGTCTGAGCTCAACAAGCATGAGACCTCTTTTCAGAAAATTCAGTGATGGAGAAAAGAAAAAGGTAAGATTTTAATTTTCTGCATGAAGTAAAATATTTTCATTCTGTTTTAAAATTAMATATCAGAGGTGTATTCAGATAGGGTATTTCCAATGTAGATATTAATTATATTCTTAAATTTTAATGATCTATCATCTCTACACTGAAATAATTAATTTTTCTTCATTTGATACTCTGTCTGTAGGACAGTATGCTACTGAACAGGAAGAAAATGAAATTAAATTGATTATTTTTGAAAAGTTCATAAGAGTTGAAATATTTYTAGGAAATAATAACGAGTACTAGGAAAATATTCACAGAGAATTGAATACAAAGCTAAACTTTCATAAAATGTTTGAGAAAGTTGCTAGTTTAAATCAGTTTTGTATCACCACTATTACCATTCTGGACAATTTGGTGTCAGACCATCCAAATATCTTCTGTACAAGAAGATTTCTAGCTGCTCTAATTTTATTTATGAACTAATTTGTAACTAGTGAGTTAAATAAACATCAAAGAATACATTGCTTAGTATTCAGTARCATATTTTCTTGTCATCCAACATACCTTTTGCCATGTGGGACAAAAAGAATCCAGTTTTCCAGCTGGTATTTTTTATTTGCGTGGCCCACTGCCAACTGGTTGTCATTTCCTCAGTCACAGTGGAATGGGAACAAGCTCTTATTGCACATATATACCCACTTCTATTTGTACTTTGCCCCAGGAATAAACTAATTGCTTCTGTAAAACACTGTTTTTACTTTTCCCAGAATTCCTCTAGGAACCCTGGGAGAGAGGGATGCAAAATCATGCCAGCTGGCCCTTTGGCTTTGACTAGACAATTAATAGATGGCTGCCAATTAACTATTCACACTGGAACCTTTAAGAAAGAAAAAGTCTACAGACATGTAAATTACATTCAGCCTTCATTGCTCATACTGATCAATCTTAGCTTCACGGATCTTAGACACTATAGTTGGAAAAGAATCAATATGTCTGGTCATCTGTCTCCCTGCCAAGGCAAGTTTAGTTGTTATTACATGTTTACTAGGTGCTGTCTAAACTAGTTAGGTTTCAAATGATCTTTCCTAATTTTTTTTTTTGTTACAAATCTAATCAAGAATTGGACAGGTTCTTTTTCCTTAAAGTTTTTTGTTTGTTTGTTTATTTAGTATTAGTTCACAGTCAGCCTAAATGTTCCCTCTGTTCAYTGTGCTTCAAAACATTCCTCCTTCATGGTTTTGTTTTTTTTCTCCCTTCCTATCTGCTGCCCATTGCAGCCAAATAGAAATTTTAGTACTCCATTAAGTGAAGCAGTTGCACTTACCCTTTACCTATTGCAAAATGTCACACTTTGTTTCACCAATACTTATGTATATCATCATTCACAAAAGAAATTTCTSAAACTTCTAAAAAGCTCTTTTGCATATATGAACTTCCATTATTTCTTGTTACTCARCTGGACTCAGGAACTTA
This sequence comes from Malurus melanocephalus, assembly GCF_030028575.1. Lineage (NCBI taxonomy): Eukaryota > Metazoa > Chordata > Aves > Passeriformes > Maluridae > Malurus > Malurus melanocephalus. Next base: position 1,071,794 of record NW_026623247.1, read on the forward strand.
ACATGTGACTGTGTTCTAATATATCAGATTTATTTTCATCATAATAGAAGCTCTAGCTTGCAATAGATGAAATAATAAATTTTACTTACAGTTTGTGAAATGGGAAATGGAGGTCACTCCCTCACAGATAAGGTATCAACAGAATCATCAGCCATTTGATACTATGTGGTGAATTAGTAAAGAATCTTTTCCTGAAAACTCTAAAATATTTAAATCACACTGACACTAGGACCCCATCTGGTTCTTGGTTTTGTATAAAGTTCTAAAGGTCTAAAATCACATTATAGAATTGCCTTATGATGAGTGCCTATCTGAGCTGACTGTGAGGTGCTCAATAAATAATAGACAAATTCTACTTCTATCACAATTACAATGGCAAGAGTGCAAACTCTTGAGTGGCAGGAAACAAGTACTTAGAATTTCTGATTTGGCTGACAAAACACTCCTCAGAGACTTGCCATTTTGCAAGCAGTTATTGCACAGGTTAATCAATATAAATTCTTTCTGACTCTTTTAGGTATTCTTAGAAGAAAGAAAAAGAAAAACATTTTACAGGATAATCAATTTTGTTACAATTACTTTAGACATTCAGAAAGGCTGGTGTTTTACAAAGGATTGCATTATTTCAGATCAGCTGTCCTCAGAAGRCCAAGACAGTCACTATGAAAACATCTGAAATATTATGTGCAATTCTGCTTATGTTTGTCCAAGAGAGAAAACTTCAAAACAAGTAAAGAAAATGTCAGTGGTGTGATCAAGGAAGTTGACAGTCCATATTAAAACTTGCATAGACTGACATGATAATCTAGGGAAATGGAGCTAAAGGAGAGGATAACTCTTATCAATGTGTCTGGGAAATAAGGATAGTATGAGCATAAGGTAGTGGGAAATGGTAGTGGATATTCTACACACTAGAATGCACACAAACAAGCAATGATAAAATTTATGTTTCAAATTAAAGGGAAATTTTTACTGACAGCAGGATTCTTGAAAAGTGCAATGGGCGCTAATACATTTGTGAACAGTAGTCTAAGTGTTTCAGGAATAGCTAGTGTCCGGAAGGAGGAACTGTTACAAACAATCTTATCGAGTGGTAAGAGCTGACTGCCTGAAAGATAAATCTCAGAATCAAAGAACGGCTGAGGCTGGGAGGGATGCCTGAGGGTCGTTTGATCTAATGAGCCTGCTCAATTAGTTGTGGTCAGAGAGTACTGCCTTGCACTTTATCCAAACAACTTCTGTAGATTTCAAAAGACAGAGGTTCTACAAACTCTGGGCAACTTGTTCTCATGCTCAGTCATCCCCACAGTAAAACGTGTTACCTTACATTTAGCAAACTGCTTTAGTTTGTGTCCTTTTTTCCAGTTATCTCAACACAAGAGATACCATATGTACTGACAGACATCGATATTCATTCACTATGTTTTACAAAAAAAAACAACCATATTTCAAAGCCTAGATTTCAGATATCCTAAATTCTTTATAACGTCTGCTTTGTTTTATTTTTTTTTTGTTGTTATTTTTTTTTTTTTCCTTCGTGATAGCAGAGCTGGATTTCCCTCTAGTGTAGTACTAAAATGTTATTGTATTGTTTCATTAAGGCTGGAACAAAGCCTCTTTTAAAATACCAACCAGATAACCTTGTGGATAAATAGCTACTCACCTTGAAGTTTTATGTAAGYATATGAAGTCTTAGCATATGCAGATTTTCTGAGCATTGAATTGACAGGTGTCTGATTATCTGGTTATAAATTGAAGATGCCCTAAGAGCACGGTGATGTCTTGTGCTTTGCAGTCTGCTACAACACTGTGAAAAATTTGTGCCTCATCCAAGGTTCTATACTTTTTGTGGATGGCAGTTTGAGACAGCTGGTCACATTGACTTGTTTAAATCAGTGTTTTATTCCTCTATCTAAATAATAATCCATCTATCTCAAATAGTAATCTGTCTCTAACATTCTATCTCTAATAATCTCTGCCACTAAGAATCTAAAAAATGCCCTATGACTCCTCTTTTTGATAAAATTACTTGTTCTAATATGAAGTTTATAAATTGATACCCATACTTATAGCTTTCGTTCTCTRGAAAAATTTTGGTCCAGCGTTCTTTTTTGTTTTGTAAAAACTTAGCAAGATTGTCCTTCTCAAATATGACATCTTTAAGCAAAAAAATAGAATTTAAGATTATTTTCTCATGTTACTTATTCAAATCTTAGGRAGATTAACTAACTTTCTTTATCCTTGAAACACAGAATAATAGTTTTCTCACTCTACATTTTTATTTATATACCCCACTAAATAAAAGATATGCTGAGTGTCAGCAATGGCAGTATAAAATGCTGAATCAAAACCTGATTGCTATAACAAAAAATTTCTGAATAGAGGTAGTTCATTTAATAATGAATGCATGCAATAGGAAAAGAGATAAAATATGAAACACATTCAGAATTTTATAAATGTCGTTTATCGTTGACSTGAGAAAATATAAAGAAGGGGACAAAAATTGCACTATTTTTTTTTCTGTGATTCATGCATCCCTTCAGGACTAAGGCACTAATGAAAAGGAATAAGACAGCTATAAAGTATGATATTGTAATAAATTATTCCTGTTCAGAAAGCCTATATAACTTTCATATGCAAGAAAAAAAATCAAAATCAAGAAATTAAAACATCCGTCATATAGACAAAACTATTACATAATCTATGATTATAAAGATACTGTGAAAACTGGTGGTTACTTAAATGCAGATAAAGGACCATATGTGATGAATAGTTGAGAAAAACAAGATATTTGAGTGTTCATACCAAAACATGAATGAAAATTATCCTGATGGTACAATCTATATTTACACAAAACACTAAGTCAGACTTTTTCCCTCATGCTAAAAGTACCTAAGTTTATATGCAAAAAAGTTCAAGGGGTAATTAACACAGTGTGATTTTCTCTTGAACAGCTCATTAAAATAGATTCTATTTGTGTGTACTTTTGCATTAAAATTATTTATGTATAAAATGAATACTGCACTTTATTTGAGTCATACAGTCTAATCAACATGCTGAAAAAATTGCAGGGTATACTTATTCATATTTCACATTTTCATGTGACCTTTGCTTGCTATAGATTGTATTCTACATTCTTTTTATTTTCTTTTAAAAAATGTTTGCTTCTTATAGACTTCTCCCTGTGCTGATATTGCTACTTAATGCTGAATGGATTTTAGTAACAATGTTTGGKAAGATGGATTTTCCATTCATAGAGCTCAACTTCTCAACTGCTAAGAGTGCAATGTTGCAATAATGTCCCAAATAAATTTCACCAGGTTAAAAAATATAGATAAAGCTCTCCCATTTCTTTTTAATCGTGGCATTTCAGTGATGTATACAATCTGCTGCCTTAAAAACAAATTTCACTACTAGTTCAATAACAGAAAGTGTAATTTAGTAACCTTTATGCAATGTCATAATGTACAGATATAATGAAATAAAGTAATCATAATTTTACTTGCTTGACAGTTCCATATTTTCATTGACTATCTATTGCAGAAGACGTTATTGCAATCTCTCAAAATTTTTCATGGTGGCAATTTTTAGGGGGTGATGTTAACTTTTGGGATGAGTAAGTTGATTTTGATCATGTTTGAAAATTGGTTTTGAAATCCTAAGTCTTTATTAATTATGTGTCTGAATTTTCTCTGTTAAAGCAAAAAAGTAAATGGCTTTGGGGAAACCAGCCAGAGGACTTATGGTAATTCATACTTTAAGCAGTAAAGCATAAGAAGTGCTTTACTCATAATCTTTAAGATTACTGCATGGTTTACAAAAAGACAGAAAAATGCACCAATGGATTTGGTACACCAAATCCATTTCTCATGTAGATTTTCACCAGTGACCTTGATGACCTTTCCAAAGAGTATTCATGTAATCTCAAATATTTTCTGCAAAACTTTGTATTCAATACAAGTAATTTTTGATCTACARAAAACTACAGAAATACTTTGATCTCTGAATTCAAACGTAAAGCAGCCAGAAGGTACAGTTACATAAGTWATTTCTTTCACCCACAGACAGAGTATTTCCTTGTTCTAGACTGAATATATTAAAAAATCATTCTGCTGCCTGTTTACACTTAATATTGCACTGARTTGTGTTTGAGTAGCTAATTTTAGCCTGTAGAGAAGCATTATGAAGATTATATGGACCTGCAGCTACTGATTGGTGATAAAGTATAAGATATGCATTTGTCAAATCCTCATTTCACACTTCATCCTACACTGAGATTTTTCTAAGTCTATTTTTTTCTACACACACACAAAAAAAAACCACAAACAAACAAACAAAAAACTTTTCAATTAAAGGTTTCTTGTGAAAGTTGTTCTGTTCTCTGTTAAACATTTAAAGATGCAACAGATATTTATGGATGTTTGTTGTTGTTATATAAAAATTACTTTAGCCAAAAATATATAGTGAAAAAGATCAAATGTAAAAATAAAAAATAGTTCATCCTTACTTCCCAATCAAAATAACAACAATAGGGAAAATAATATATGAGAAATTTCTTCATTTAATAAATATCTGCTGAAAACAATTAAACTTTCCTTTTCTCAAATTCTTATTTTAGCAAACTCTTGTAGTTTGAGGTTGATAATTAGTATTACAATGAATGTAACTAGTAAAAAGTCTCTSTTTATAACTTCTGTATAACCTCTTCCTACTGTTTGAAGTTGCTTTGGGAAAACATTGAGTTTCTTTTAAGTGTCTCTCAAGTAATTTTGTTGACTTCTCTGTTCTCATACTCTGCGTTCATTCATTACTAATTTTCTCATTTGGTGCCAACTTTTTCGGGAGAGGATAAAAAGATTTTTCTTTGTCCCAGAAAGTGACAAAAAGCTGACTATTAGATATATAAAGAAGCCAGARGTCAATACCCTACATTATGAAAAGAAATAGAATTGAAATGGTGGGAGATAATTCTGTTGGAGAAGAATATCTTTTTCCATATTGATCTTTTTAAAAATGTAGAATACTAAGGAAGGATTTCACCTCAGTGACTTGCACTTACCACGATGTGGTGGGTTGAATACAGATGGCAGCTAATCGTTCAGGCAGTCACTCACTCACTCCCCCACAGTGGGATTCAGGGACAGAATTAGAAAGGTAAAAGTGGGGAAAACTCATGGGTTGAGATGAAGACAGCTTAATAAGTGAAGAAAAGAGGTGGGGAAGATCTGAAAGGTGGCAATAATCACCACCAGAATGATGCTGAGCCAGTATGCAAGGAATGGTTAATTTGGACTATCTGCCTCCAGTTTCACTGCTGAGTATGATCTTGTGAGTATGGAACATCTCTTTAGTTCATTTGGGTTGTCTCCCTCGATCTCTTCTCCATTCCCAGCCTACCTGCCAAGACGCAGCTTGAGCTACAGATTTCTTTGATGTTATGGAAGTTGCTGATTGTGACCACTGCTTTGGTCACCAGTCACATATGAGCTGCTATGGAAAAGTTAACTCCATCTCAGCAAAACTCAGTACATCATCACATGAGAATTGTACAAGTGATGAAAAAGGATGATCATTTGAACAAGTGTGTGTATGCGTGCATCTGTAAACACGTGTGATTAYGTTTTGTTCTTCTTAGTCCTTAATCTGCAATAAAAATTGAAACATTTCTAGTTGAAAGGAGGTTTGCAGTTTGCATAGGGTGGAAACGGAAATAATGTCAACTATGAGAAAAAATGTCTTGCTACAATAGAAAAAAAATCACATTTGGCATTTTTTTGAAAAATGTTAAATAATAATGAACTTCCCACATGAATAGATGCAACTGTGTTTGGAGTAACATGGTGGGGTGGAGTTATATTATTTTAATACATCTGGGTATGGGTATTAGCTCCTTCYATGAAGGCGTAAAAGATTATTTTCGGCTAGAGACACGTTCTCAAGCAAATCTATTACTATAAGATCCTAATACTCCACTAGCCAGAGTGAATATGTGTAAACAGTATGAATTTCGGGAACTGAATAAATTGCGTCATGATGCAAAGAAACAAACCCATCCTTGTAGATGGAATACAGTGCTATGCAAGGAACAGACTTACAGAAACAGACTAAGAGGAATTTACAAAAGGTGAACAATTTGTTTAGGGGATAATGCATAGTTCTGGTTAGAAGACTAATTGCAGTAATGAGTGTACAAACAAGGGATGCTTGGGGAAAGAGAAATGGAAGAAAGAGTTGGAAAGGACAATAYAGTAAGAGACTATATGAGTTCAAGCTGTTTAAAAAAATTTAAATGATGACTTGATCAGTGACTTGTAGAACCAATATGGAAGACACAGGTGACTCAGTGTATATAGAACACATACGTGTTGCAAATAATTTATTTTATGGTAATTGACCTAGGAAAATTAAAAAAAAAAATTGTGGTGGTTTAGATTTTTGGGTTTTGGTTAGTCGGTTTTTGGCTTTTGTTTGGTTTTTGGTTGGTTGGTTTTTGTTTGTTCTTTTAMCAAAGTTCATCGTATAAAAACTATATTAAATTGATGAAAGATCTTATCACCAAAAGAGTAATTAATTTGTAGAAGTCTCTACCAATTTTAATACAAAACCTTAAACGTTAGATACCTTCCAAAGGGTTTTGTAATCACCTAACTTAAGTAAAATAATGACTGTAAGTGTGATGCAAAGTCAAAAGTAGTTGGTTATGGCTCTGACCAAAAAAAACAACCAGCTGAAATGGTGATGGTGCAAGTGTGGCATAAATTTTTTCCTCTTTTTTTTTTTTTTTTTTTTTTTTTTTTTTTCCCGTGCATTAGCAGTTGAAATAGCTGAACTCCTTTTCTGGAATGAAATGTTCACAACGTTAAGAGCCACTGCGTGAAACACTAGCAAATATGAGGCAGGTCAGAAGTTAAGCTGTCTGCATTGAGGGGCTGAATGCATTTTAAGCTGAATACAAATGTAGAGAGCTGTGTATTAACCTTGTGGAATTGGTAGCATTTGAGAGCCTAAGAAGGCAGAATTGAACAAAGACAGAAAGATAGAGGCATCAGACAAAAGAGGTATTAGCAGCTGAGGAGACAGAGAGGGAAAGATTTTTTTTTTTAAATGTACTAGCTAGCAAAAAAAACTGCCACTGTGAACAGAAAAATTCTTTTTACTCTGTTTTATTCTGCTTTGAGGAAACAATAAAGAAACTGGACTGCCAAAAACCTTCAGTTTTTCTTCCTCACAGAAATATCAGCTCTCACAAATAATTGTTAATTGCTTGAAATACATTACATTTTTTATTGCAATTTTTAAGGAAATTTCTTTTCCTAATATTTTTCTTCAGGATTATCCATCTTCATAGGTATTTGAATTATATTATACTCTAGTAGGTGTTATTACAGTATTTTTTATTTATTAATAATTAAAAATAATTTTTGTGAAAGCAAAGATACAAAATCCTAATGAAATATACAGTGGGATAGCTAATGGTTTTTATACTTCTGTGTAGAGCAGTTTTTAAGTAGCTGAATTTGAAAAGGATAAGTTATTTTTAATCTGGTAAAATTTTGRCATTCATGAAGTAAAAAAATTCTATATAATTGATGATAGAAAAACTGGTTAATGATGAGTTTACTTCTGGTACATCTTTATTTTACAGTAATTAGCAGTTAAAACAAGATAAGGAATAAGTTTTAGGAGTATAGCTTGGTTTAATGAATTAATACAGAAAGTTTTGCAGTAAGTCTAAAAGTATCTTATGCTTGTGTCCCAAAGTTTATCTCACGCTGAAAACATAACCAGATACAACACAGCTTAAATTTATGGGGAATCTTGCACCTTGCATGAAAGTTTGGTAGTTACTCTTCTGCTCTTTAAAATGTCTGAACCACAAAAGGGAATGTGAATACTTACTAACTTTGTAAGGGATAATGCTTTAGTTTATGTATTATTTTATATGTAAAAATTCTTTGGTGATGATGGATTAATGTCATAGGAAAGGGCAGATTTCCTCAAATCTTTGGTGTTTGACTGTGTGTGTRTCTGTCAGTGCCTCAGGAAAGTTGAGCCATATGTGCCTGACCAGTCTGTCAGCRTCCTGTTATGTGGACTCTCCACTGAGCAGTCCTTCTTGGTCGAGGCAAGGGGTTCATCTGATATGTTCAGGGTCACAGGCCAGCTGCAGAAGTGATAAACTCCCCCAAGTCTCCATGCTTTGAGTATATTACCCACTGCCACAGACTGCTAGTGCCCTTGAAGTCCTCCCACAGACAGCTCACAGAACAGAATGCATTTTAATGAAATTGTGACAGATTAAGGCTCAAGGATTGCTGGTGTTAGCATGTGACTGCAAAAATTTAGTCAAAGCAATATATGCATAAASTCTAACAAAAGCTAGCTCAAGGTAACCATTCAAATTGCACACATAATGGCTTTTACTCTATCTGCCTTTTTGTGAGGGAGAAAACAGTTTCAGCCCATCAAYAGATGCTAGAAGTTAGGAGTCTTCCCTAACTTCTACCCATTTTTWACTTACTTTTTACTTACTATTAACTTACTTTTAACTTACTATTATTTATTTTTCATGGAGGATGAATGACTCTAGTCAGTATAACAGTGAGGAGTGGTCATACCTTAAAGGTAGGCAATTTTAGGATGAAGGCGTGTATCATCATGACACCTGGGAACAGTGATTTTGCAAAAGATGGTAGTTCAGAGCAAGACACTCTCTTTCATCTGCCTTGGCTGGTGGCTGCTGTGCAGCTTATCAGCTAAAAGTACCACTGAGTTTCCTCCTCTGCAAGAAKCTCAATAGAGACTGGCCATGCCATCAACGCCTTCTGTTTCATCTTCCCCTTAACAAATACTGAGTTTGGGAACTCGGACATGCTGCCTGTATTCCATCCAGGAAGTCACATTTTMCCCTACAATTTCCATACTGTGTCTATAACTTTACACTCCACTCCTTCCTCTGTTTCATCTCCCTCTTCAATATGTACTCTGTCTATRCTGACTGAATTTTCATCTGTTAAAATATAACTTTCCAGTTTTCTTTAATTTTATCCCAGCCTTTTATCCAGTTAGTACTCCCACAGTTTTTCTATARTTTTCTGAAGAGATCTGTTTCTTCTAAACCATTTCCTTACCATAAACCTTTTTCATTATCTATACCTTATTTGTGAGAGATATTATTTTTGTCCTGGTGTTGCTCACTTCATACAACTTCCAGCTTTCCAAATTTTGGCTGGAATTATAGAGGTTTCAAGCAATTTTTTTCTGCTGAAATGCTTTCTTGAGGTAAACTACTATACTCATATGCCAGTTTTTGAGATTTGTGTTTCTATAGGTGGGAAAAAGAGGTATGCCTCATGATCTTTGTGATCAAATCAAACAAACCAAACAATTTCGTATTTAATATAATTGGGTACATGGCCAAAATAAAGCACAAATGAAATTAAATTAAACCAAACCTAAAACCCACAAACTAATATTTTAAGAGAATTTTTAGAGCGCAGGATTGATAAATCTACTTTTCAAAAGATAAGGAAAATATGCATGATGTAATTTATTTTAGAAGAAAATTTTGGTGGCTTCATTGTGTTTTTCTACATGTTAGAAATATTAAAATCTTTAATAAACACATTAGAAATAGCTGGTCTCCTACATAAAGCACAATTCTTGAATGTAGTAAATCAACTCTTTGTTTTCACTGAACTTTCAAGGTGTGTCAATGTGCAGTATTATGGATTACCATGCCAATCTCTGCCATATTTCCACAGGTAAACCCATATCATTAATTAAGGACAACATGCATTTTTGCATCAACAAATCTCTTAYGTAATTTCTAATAACAGAAGCCCCAGCCATAATTTAGAGTGGATTCCCTGATGTTGGAAATGGGATAAGGTAAGGTTAATAAACATAGCTACTGTTGACATTGTAGCTCCCAGCTACTCCAAAGTCTGATAAAAGTATGCATAACCCAGATAAATATATATGCAACTAAAAAGCCTTCCTAACTACTCTGTAACTTTGTATTTGATCCATCAGTGCACTGGTTAGGAAGAGAAAGCATAACTTGTGTGTTTAGTTCTTTCACAATAAAACTTCAAACTTGCTCTACTTACAGTCAGTGGAGGTAATTCCCTAGGGTCATTAATTTGACCCATAACTCTCTTTTATATTTTCCTTGACCAATCCAAAATCATCCTAGGAACACCCATGAACAGTGTGCATGGTCAATGAACACTGGTCAGGCTCTTTGATTCTCTGATAATAGAGGTACAGCCATAACTACACATCTTCCCTAACTCTTACTCTGATTTGCTCCTGGAGGCAGCAGCAGTTCAAAACAAAACTTGTACATATGCTGTTGCCCGGGATATAACATGTCCTTGAGAAGGAATACAACTGATCTTTCTTCTGCATTTACAAATAATGGATCCTTGCTGGTCTGGAGAGGAGATAGAAGGCCTGTAAGTACTATCAAACATTCAATTCTAGGTGCTGAAAGGATATTCCTGTAATGGAGTGAATAGACTTAGGGTAAGAAAGGTGGGAGGATTTGTCACAGAGGACAAGACATGAGTATCTGATTTATACATTAAGTTTTTCTGCAATTTCACTGATTTTCAGCAATCTTCCTAAATTGTTTCCAATGGTGTCACAAAAAATCATGAATTTAACTATAATTCTTAGAATTGATGCTGTGAGTGCTGTAAAGATAAAGTGAAAACCATCTTAATCCTTTTTTATTTTTATTTGATAATTTTATTTTAACTGATGGTGATCATTGTACTATTCAGAGATCTTTGGATATAAGCAATCAGTGTGTGTTGAGATAAAGAAACRGTCTTATGAAGGAAGACTGAAGAAGAAATTGGAAAGATAGTTTGGCCATGTTAACTACTTTTGAATAAAATTGAATCAAAGTGTATTTGAAATGATTACTTTAGATGTGAAGTCATTAATCAGAATTCTTTTTTTTTTGTAACTTTTGTTTTAAGAGAATTTATTTATATTTGATTATGATGTGCACTTAAGGACACTTCACTTTTGTGAAAGGGGGAGAATTTTCTTTTAAGAATAGTCTTAAAAGCACATTTTACATCAAATATTGCAACACTTTATTTTCCTCCTTTAGACCATGGTCAAGTCAAATCCTTCTGTTTATAAGTTGAATGTGAATGCAAGTCTTTTTAGAGATAGTGTGAACTTTAATTTCTAACATCATCCTGAAGACTACATCATCCTAGAATGTTTCTTTAAAGAGATCAAAAATTCTTGGAGAAAACAAAATCACGATGTTCATATATGATTGCAATTCTGAATGTGGATATTATCTTACATTCTGTCTCATACACTCAAAAGAAATTATTACAGTCTCTATTTAAAGGGACAAACGAGTTATTTGACAGGATATGCAAATAATGAACATGGAAATTCAAACACAGAGAAACAAATATCTGTTAACTTAAATATAACTTTAAGCACCAAATTTTGAGCTTATGATTTTCCTTTGAAACAATCAATTAAAAAATCAGCCTCACTGTTCAAGTAATATGAACAAAAGAACCCCCCCCCTTTTTTTTTTTTTTTTTTTTTTAACTTCCCCCCAGATTAGACTGGATAAAACCCTAGGATTTGAAGAAGTGAGACAAGACAGAGTAAACAATGCTGCTGAGAAAGCCTTGATCCTCAAAACACGATGTAATGAGGGTATAATAGAGTTTTCGGTTCCAGCCTGAATTTTTTATGGCCAATACTGCATGGCTTATACTTCCAATCAAATGCAGCACAGTAGTTTCTACTGAAGTTTTATGGACTAGGATTGCACATAATGAGGTTTTTCACTAGCATAATTTCTTATGAGTCAACTCATTTTTGAGTGTAAGCAAATCTGTGTGTTCTAGAACATGYGATTAATGAAAGAAAATTTGTACCCAAAACAATTTTTCTACAGTGAAGTAATAAAGAAGAGAAATTTATTTTCATTTTCATAGCCATCACATATCTGTAAGTTTTCAAACGTTGCCTTACTAACATCAATATTCCTTTCCCAGTTAATAATTGAGACCTATGCAAACTATCTGAGACTAATGGGAGACAATATTGAGGATGAGTGAGATATTAAAAAAATAATCCAATATTTGTTGACAGTAGGTGCTTGTGTTTATGAAAAAAAATAAAACTGGCTCGCCATGATACTGACCAAAAGGTTCAACTACTGGACAGAGATCTGAAAAGCTTATTCAAATTCAAAGCCCAAACCAGTAATATTCTGTTAAAATCCATCTGTTTCCTCCTTATGTTCTTCAGACGTTCTTTCCTAACTGTAAAGCTGTGTATACAAACAACTAGATGCCTTTTACATATACTAATTTGGGAGGTGTACATATGGACATTTTTATAATTGGTCTGTGGGAATCTACTCTGACAAACCTGTCTAAAACAACCAAGTCATTCATCACACAGCAAAATATCCATGTGCATTGAAAAATTCTAGAATGAATGAATGTATTTAGAGAGACACTTTAAAAGGCAAATGATAGCTCATGTACAGAATGAGAGGGAGGTATTGGAAGGGGATGGATKCTTCATAAATATACATAGCAGTAAGGTTATGGAAAGATCAAGTAAGTGGCTCTACAAGACGGAGCCCTACCGAAAGGCAAAATCCATAAAAGATAGACACTCCATAAAGTATAACTATTATAACTTGTAACTTGCAATAAGTCATAAAATAACTGCTAACATAAATGTGTTTGAAATTTTGAATTGTCTGAAACTGAGCAACAGTAAAAATCCCAGCATATGTAATATTTACAGGTATAAAATAAAATGGTTGYCAGACAAGCCATTATGACTAGGGAAATGGAAAGTTTACTGAAATGTTAAGATAAACACATGACTAAATTTAGTGAATTAAAAGTTTGATGCCTACTGACTATGTTCTGTTTAAATATTCGTAACATAAATGCAGCAAAAAAAACCCAAGTCTGTCATGTCACCAACAAAAATATCCACATTAAACTAAGACTTGAAAGTTACTTGGATCCTGTAATTGAAACAACATTCAATTTGCTGATTTTTCCATTGAGACTAGATCTATCTCATTTGTTTTTTCCATAGCAGATAGACCAATCATCTTGATTAAATAACTCTGACTTGGGCAATATGACATTATTACTATAAATTGACACAGCATATATTTTTGCATAATAATTTGGAAGAGTGAAACATTACATTATCTCAAGTTTCCTTGAATTGCATTCAGTTAMGGAGATAGAACTTGTCCTTCATCAAAGTCCTATTTCTTCTCAGCAAGAAGATTCTTACWTTGGGGGAAAAGTTTTATCTAGAACACATTAATATATGGACTGTTTTAATACTAAATATCACAGTCAGTGTTCACTGGATTGCAAAGAATCTTTCTTGCATCGTCTGCCCACAGAATAATCTGACAAAGGAAAATGATAATACTATATTGGCCAAAAGGTGACAGAGATACCTCTTCTCTCCTGAAGACTTTACCATGTTAAATAAGCATGAAAAAATAAGAGCTCAGTAATGTGGACTTTGGAGTGTACAGTAAAAGAAAAGGATGTATATATATATTAATGAACCCAATAATTTCAAATATTCTTTAAATATTATTTTTTAATTTGGAAAATCATGTTACAAATGCAATCTAAATGTACATTAAGGAAAATTATCTTGGTATATGTTTATAACAATAAACTGTCCAGGTAATGTTTTCTAGATAACAGGAAAATCATTCTTGACAAACAAAAACGTCTGTAATAAGGGGTTCTTAATAATGTGTTTTCTGTCTTTTTGTACTAACTTAATAGCTTTTTTTTGTTAATATTGTGCAGAATATGTAGTGTAACCCCTCTTCAATACTGAGCCAGAATAAATACTCTATTCACATCTGCTAAATGGGGATTACTCCTGCTCAAGCATTGTTTTTTCAAATTCAGGAGGAAAAACCCCAAACTTGAATAATATTAGAAGTAATCTTTCCTAGTTCTTCTGCTTTCTACTTGCAGATTTTCCTCTCTGTCTTTTTCTAGGCACAAGAACCATTCACAGAAAGTATTTGTTTCTTTTCARGTCTCCTCTGTCAGTCAAGTTCCCCTGTATTTGAAGTTTGAATAATAAATAAATAAGTACATATAACAATAGAAGTCAACCAAGCAATTTAGGGATTCAGAGTTATGAATATAATCTGAATCCATAACCATGCATATGGTAATGCAGCTCTGTGTACTTGGTTTCATATGGAGTGATCCAYGTCTTGCATGAACATAGACTGAAACACAGATAATAAATCATAGTTGAAGAGTAAGTTGCATGTAGTACATGTTATAAATTAAGATYACATATTTCTACAGATCAGTCAAGTCACAACAGCTAGAAAGGAGGGTGTAACAAGGTGAAGGTCATTCTCTCAGTGGTAACAAGTGATAGGAGGAGAGGAAATGGCCTCAGACTGTGCTGGGGTGGTTTAACTGSATACTAGGAAAAATTTCTTCACTGAGATAGTGGTCAGCATGCCCAGGAAAGTGTTTTKAGTGGAGTAGGCTGCCCAGGAAAGTGTTTGAGTCACCATCCCTTAAAGTATTTAAAATACATGTAGAAATGGACTTGATAGTGCTAGATTAGCAAGATTAATGCTGGAACTTGATCACCTAAAGCTGGTTTTTAACCTAAATAATTCTATGATTCTMGGAACCATTTTTATTATTTTATCTTGGCTTTTCAAAAAGTTGTATTGTATATGGACGCTAGGGGTTTCCAAATACCCTTGTGATATTCTTGAATCAGAATGGAGAAATAATTATTCTTGTAAGTATTAATCTGAATTTAAATATATTCATGAACTGTTATTTCTAGYAGGAAAAATAATTGAATGTGCTGAGTCACTTTTGATTCAAATATTGAATCTCATTTTATTCCTATTATATAATTATTTCAATACTCATTGCTTCTCATGGGTTTGGCAGTATTAATTGTCCTTTGTCTATATCCTCCATTCTCATCTTCCACAAGTAAAAAGAAGTACTAACTAATTTGGAAAATATTACCAAACAGAAAAGTGCACCATAACCCACTTAAGTAATTTCAAAATTTGTTWGAGAGTGTCAGAATGAAACTCACCTTTATATTTCCCAAAATATGATTAATCTTTCTGTGAAGAGACTGCAAAAGCTGATTATTTCATGGACTT
>NW_026623247.1:1087242-1091025 GCF_030028575.1 Malurus melanocephalus
CTTTTAAATTGTGAATTTATTTCTTATTTTTAAATTTTACTTTGTATGTCACCCTATGAGATTATATTACACAAACTGTTTCAAAAAGGTTTTAAATTTCATTTGAATGTTAGTAATGCTTAAGTTTTATCGAATATCACTTCTASATACTTGTAAGGCACTTTTCAGCTTTGAATGGAATGTGCAGTATTTTACACTGAATATCTCTGCTGTTATAAACCATCTCATATAACTCTTTCTGTATTGAATAATATTGCACGGAATAATAATTTTTTTTTTTTTTAAGATTAGAACTTTGGTGTGGCTTCCCAGACAGAATATTCCTGATATTATCTAGTTCAACAGAAAAAAAACCCACTCAATATAAGGAGGCTTATACATAGCAACTTATATGAGCTTAATGTCATAAAATATTTTATTTACTKAGCTCAAAGAGTGCCTAAATTTCTTTTGGAGCACCTTAATATTACCTTCTGTTCATTCAGAGGACTGAGTAAATATATCTTAATTATTGCTTCAGGCTCATAGCTCTGCAGTGCTATTTTGTTCATACCAGTGTTGATTCTGTGGTTACTATCAGCTTCCTCTACTGATCTCATTGTGTGAGTCATTACAAATCTAAGCTAATTGTGCACTATGCTTCTCCTCTGCAGTCCTTATTTTACAATACCTTTAAAAAAGTATGACTTTTCTTTCATTGCATTTCAAAATTCTTGTGTTTTACTGTAATGAAATACATTTCAAGATGCCCTTTTGTTTTATTTGATTGCCTCTTCATTATTTTCATTTTCTTTTCTGCAATTAACCTAAACAATAATCTAATTTTTCCATAGTTCAGTAGGTGGACTAGAACTCAGGTCACAGGTTTGAGATCTGCTTGTGTGTGTGTCACACAGATATCTAGAATATTTCCTCAGAAGTCTGTAATACGTTCATGGAAACTTAAGAGACATTTAGTTTGGAAAAGATTTTAAGATCATTGAGTCCAACCATTGAGTAGCTGTGCCCATGGGGAATATTAGCTGTGTAACACATGGGTCTGCTGCATATTTGATTTTGCATTTCTGCATACACAGAKGTATCAGACCTGTACAAAAGCTGTACAGAGCTGTACAAAATATGCTGGTGTTTCTATAAGAATGTTTTTCCCAGAGATTTAGAGTAAGCAGAAAGCCTGGAATGAAAACCATATCTTTAAAATACCTGGAAGGCTGATTTCTCTAGGCACTCACACTTGAAATTCCAGGAGAATTAATATGAAATCTAATATTTTAATGATGTTGTGATCATGTTGCATATTCATCACAAGCCCAACAAACTTAAAAATTAAAAAGCATGGAGTGGTTTTTGAAATAAACACACTGAAATAAGATATTTTACTTTTGTAAAACTTTTTACCAGTCAATTTCAGGAGAAAAAGAGCCATTTTTTTGTGCTTTAAAATCAGCCATAAATGTGTCTTCTTAGCTAAAGCARCTTAAATTCTCCTCTTTCTTTGCAGAGAAAAATGACGAAAAGATCTTATTTTTMATGTGTGGTTGGTGTGATTTGTCACTATAAAACAGATAAGAATGTAATTCAAGAGGTTTTCCTTTCTTCAGACTCTATCATGGTCAGTTTAGAAAGCTTTTTTTCAGCAAATTGGTGTCTACAACCCTACTTCTCTTATTTGTCTCATACAAACCTTAGAATATGCATAATATACATGTGTAATAGTGTCATCTGCTGGTTTAACAAGATTTAATGGGAAAGGAAAGGCATACTTTATTACCTCTTCCTCAAGGCCCTTCTAATTCTCTGCAATTTTTCTTTCAACAGCCAAGATAATATTGCTTATGAAATATTTCTTTTTGCAGCCAAGAAGCTGTAACTTGTAAGTGTTATGTGGTAGAGGGTTGCTCAGTCTGCCAGTAGCTCATAGTTTGTTCACACTTAGGAGGTTGTTGTTCTGATGCCAACAGAGGCAATTTCTRCATTACATTTGTGCATTTTGCTTGGATGATTAACTTCAACAATACAAAAGCAGTTTGGGATTCACTGTGAAATGACTGTATTTAACTGTTGTTCACTATTCTCTGTTGCAGATGCAACAAWAGAGCAATTTTATTCTTCTTCTTTGTTCAGAATATATTTCATGGAGCATGGAGCTTTTACTTACTGTGTCTGAGCATGTCTCCTAGAAAAAATGTAGCCATTGTCTCTAACTTTCTCATCTTGTGCAGACCACTCTAAGCACAGTCACCCCAATGGTCTGGAATTTACCTAAAAACACTGGGAATAATATTTATCAGTTGTCTAAAATATCTTCTTATACCAAGATATTAAAAAGTGAGTTTGAGGATAAAATTTTAGTCAAGAGTTGTAATTTACTGCCTGCCAAAGTCAAATTATTATAATATTCTGTGTCTAGTTCCATCACATTCTATACACCCTTGCTCTCTGTCCTGTCCATAGCTCTTGTTTAGAGTGTAAATTTCTGGTTTTCTGATTTACCTTTGAAATTTTCACTTCTGCTTCAATGAAATACTTATCTACTCAAAATTCATATTTTTAATGAACTAGATCTAGTCGCTGTATTTGTTTTCTGCTTTCAATTTTATAGTATTAATTGGCAACTGTTGTTTATAAAAATTGTGAAGAGATTATTTTGAAAGACCTTGAAAAATGTAATGAGGTTTAAGGTTTTATTGAAGTTCAAAATTAAGTTTTGCCAATGAAATTTCTGCATAAATTATTCATAGAAGACCATAGTGCATGAATAATTCAAATGGCATCTTTAATTAGATGCTAAAAAACTCTTCTGCAGCAGCCTATCATTGCTTTATCGATTTAGAAGCAAATCGAGTTTGAAAAACAAAGAACTTCTGCTCTAAGTCAAATTAGCAGGCAATTATTAAATCACTCGTTGCAATTGAACTGCTATCAATATTGTTTATATCCACAAACATACAGTGCATTATGATGTATGGTCCCTATGAAATGCCAATGAAATGGAGTCCAAACAATGAGATTTTTAATGAAAATACAGTGTTTTGTATAAGTTGTTATTAACAGTGAAAAATGAACCATGAATAATAAGCCTTWGAGGCCTAACAATAGTAGATAATGGAACACTGTATATTAGAACCAAATAGCTATTGTTTATTTCTATTAATGAATACCTTTAAGTTTCCATAAAAGGAAAGCTATCCACTTTCCTTGCATCTTGGTCCTCATGTCAGGTGTTAGAACCAATTTAATGTCACTATTCATTCTTTCATAGA
The DNA here is from genome assembly GCF_030028575.1 of Malurus melanocephalus. Lineage (NCBI taxonomy): Eukaryota > Metazoa > Chordata > Aves > Passeriformes > Maluridae > Malurus > Malurus melanocephalus. The sequence continues at coordinate 1,090,506 of NW_026623247.1, forward strand.
AAAAGTATGAATGGAAAAACATTCTGCTCCCGAAACATTGTGCCAGTTATGGTAGATAATTGTCTGATTCTTCCCTATTCCCTTTATATGAAGTATTGTTTTATCTTTTTAASAGACCACATCCCAAACTGTAATACCTGTACCACAAAGTTCTRCCTATCATCAAGGCTCTTTCTTCCTAACAACATTCAAATATGCTACCTCTTTCTAGTGGAGAAAGAAAAAAAGTAGTATTTCTTTCCTTTGTCTTGGGGTTATTGTYTTGTTTCACTCTTTGTTTTGGGTTTTAGGAGCGTTTTCTTTTCGTTTATTGCTAGTGTTTAATGATGGCTGCTATATCTTAAATTGTCTTTATCTTCAACTGAAATTATWAAGTTTTTGTTTGATTTCTCTGATGCAGTTCATCCTTATAAGTGAAATTACTGTGCTCAGCAAAGTATGGTCGTCCGCTGAGGCTGCAGTTTAGTCCATCAGTTTGACAAAATGGAAACACTGAAGATGCACCTGGCTTGGTTTTTTG
>NW_026623247.1:1091086-1092186 GCF_030028575.1 Malurus melanocephalus
GAGAGTGGTGGGGGTGTTTGTTTACTTTTGCTATTCTAAAGAAATATATATTACCTAGTTACATTTTCTATTTAGTRCTTGCTCCAGACATTGTCTGATTTACCTTGTTTTTCTTATTCTGGTTTAAATAATATCAGAGAACATACTGCACAGAGTGACATACAGATGTAAAACAAATCATATTGTCATTGTGTGTTTTTTAAAGACATTATTAAAACACAAAATGAAAATATTTTCTGTTTATTTCTGCATGAATAACTCAGGATGAAAAAAAGCCAGGAAATTATAGAAAATCAGCTTATCCGGAGTAGAACTGTTCAAACATTTTCAGCATTTGAGAGCTACTCTTCTGATAACTATGGCATTTGCTGTTTCAAGATCTTGGTGAAAGRACGGATACCAGAACAAAAACCTGAAGAGTTTTATGGAAGTTTTCAGTGCACATCTCTGGGACCATTTTCAGTTTGCCCCTGCCACTGAATAGAGGCCTAACACTGCTTATATCAAGGTCTCTAACTTTCTTTCTACCAAAACACAGACATTTTAAATGGTACAGTTTATTTAATTAAATGTTCCAACAATTTTGTTTTCGAGAACACTGAAATCATAAGTCAATAATTTAATAAAAACTGATGCAAAAGTTTTTCTGTGCTCTTCTAGGAAGAAGAAATATTATTTGACTTACAGTTCACATTATGCGCTGGCTTCTAATCAGTGGCTGTTTTAGTTGTTTCCCTKTCTTTGTGACGCTTAGAAAATTATGTAATTAAGTAAAATTAAACCAAATTATACTACTTCTATCTATTTAAATAGCATTATGTTTCATGACAGCAAGGAAGGAAGTCTGAAGAAAGCTTAAAACAAAGGAATAAAATATTGTTAGAAACATAGATGGAGAGACATTATAATTTAAAGGTCTAAGAAGTGATATTTAGATTCCTAAGTAAAATTTGGTAGGTGTAAGAAGACATKTAGCAAATTGAGGTTTAATTGCAAGACCTAAAATTCACATAGAGCTCTTATTTAGTCCCGAGTCTAAATATTCCTGTGTGTGCCAGGGTACTAGGAAATAACTGTGGAAAAAAAAACCCCAGCACAAT
>NW_026623247.1:1092282-1136707 GCF_030028575.1 Malurus melanocephalus
AAAGTTCTACAGAACATATGATTTCTCACATCCAATTTCTTTTCACATATGGCTAAGGCAAAACCCAAACACCAACTTTTGTCTTTGTTTTCGTTCAAGTTTTGTTTAGGAATCTTGATTTAATACCTTATTGGCAAATAATTATGTTTTTTTATTGCAATCTTTAAGCATGGAAAACAGCAATAAAGCATTTGTTCCTAGCAGAGATTTATTTCATTCCTTCCCTACTCTGATCACTGAATCAGAGCATATTTGGTAATAATTTTGTATATCAAGTGAATGTTCTTTCTTTTCCTGCTACCAGACTTCCTGCAGAGAAATTATTAAGCAAAATAAAACCTGATGTTGGTATGAATTTCCAGAAAATTATTAGTATTTCTTTTCTTAAACTGAAGCCCTAAAAGTTATACTGTGGAATYGACAGCTCTTTGTCTTTTCATATGTTTATTCTGTGCTTTAATGAAGTCTGGTTAACACTTTTCTTTTTTTGTCTTCTGAACAGTTCTGTGCTAAGACAAGATTCAACTCTTGAGTGTCTGTAGGCTCTTAGCTGAAAAAAAAATTCCAAAGCTCTACATAACTATCAATTAAAATAAYATTTCAAATATTTGACTAGACGTTTTAAGGGTAGTGGCTTTTATTTCAAAACCTGCTGAAGTATTCTTATTAACGATATCTCTACAGAGTACATGAGTGCAGAGTGGGCACATAGATACAAATATTTAAATGTAAATAAAAAAAAAATCAATTTCACATCTTCACTCTAAGAAGGCTTTATTGCTTTCTCATTGGTCTGTTTTGTCATCACATGTTAATGTAAGTTGTATTCTAAGTAAACAAGTTTAAAATTTAGGTTCTGTCTCATACATACAGAAGCCTTAGAAATTTTAATAYATTTATGCAAAGAATAGTAACCCAGAAAAGTGGATGATGTATTTAGCAGTAAGATGAGAAATGACGTATTTTACATCAGAATCTTTAAGGTGCAAAGACACTGAATTTTTGAACACTATGTCAAAAAGATCAGGTTGTCAACACAGCTCAAACTTGAACATAAGGATTCATTCTGGTTTAAATGTATACATATTTGACCCCATGGTTTGTGCAAATTGTGCCTTCAAAATGAAACATACAAACACGTGCCCACAATCCCATCTAAAATTAGCCTCTGTTTTAGGTGTCATCTACTAATTTCTAAATTTTCGGTTATTTTCTAGACAATGCTAATAGACAAGGGTTGTATGTATGACAGTTTTTGAAAAATTTACGCATTTAAAAAGATAACTTTTCTTCTCAAGGCGAGATRTTTCAAAGACCTTGCCCATAAAATGTCTTGCATTGAAGTTTTATTAATTTCTATGATCAACCTTGCTGTCAGAAATATTTCGCACTAATGGCACTGTGTTTATGGCTTTWTCTGTAATTGGTCTTCTGATTCTTAAAAATTATTTGCATCGTGCCAACGTGATCCTGTCATACATCTTCAGTGTAGCGTATTACAAAAAGATAAAGAGTGATCACAAAGTCAGGATATTATATCCATAAATATGGATATTTCCATTTTATAAACCCCCTATTAGCATMGATCTTGGAAAAGCTCTTCTAGCATTCCAAAGGCTTCTGCCTGGAAGCATCTCACGACAACAGGAAAGGCTTTTCTTTTGGTAGTGCTCATTTTGGGTTAGCTTTGATGTGCTGTGATTTTACTACAGCCTTTATCTTGTGACAGCTTTCTCTCCATCCATACTCAAAATGGTTACTGCATCTCATAATGACTGGTAATTTTGTACAGACTTTGCAGATGAAAGCAAGTATCTTTGTTCTGGAAGTAGCTGTAATAGTCTTCAATTATTGCCCTGAACTTGTGGTGTATAGAGGATGACTGTTGTTTTACAGCATAGCATAAGGGACTTAGTGRAAGCTGAAAGGAGGACTAAGGAAAATGCAGAATCACCACGTATGGTGTGCCTAGAATGCTGAGGAAACAAGATGTAGGGCTAGAAAAGCACTGCAGAAGATTGTGCACGATAAACATTGAGCCATGGGGTAGTTGAAGAGGATAGTAGATGCYGAGGGAGAAAAATTAAGCCTTTTTGAACATGTGTTAAAAGGAGTCAATTCAAAAAACTTAGGTATATCCATAAGACTTTCTTTTATTGAGATACTGGCAAATGGCCAGCTGTGAATTAAGGAAGGTTTACCCTTAAGTAGAAAATTAGGTAGGTGTTCACATTATGTCTTTTTCTGGAATAGAACTGGAATGACAATTAATCTACGGGTATAGCCTGATCACACTTTATGAACTCAAATGTTACTTCTGACTTATTTCCCATTCTTTCCTTGGAATTTAGATCAGATTGTTTTTACTGGTTGAAGTGACATTTATTATGCATATACTAACCTAACCACTTTGAAACAAAATATTCTGCATTGTTTTACCCTAGCTAGTTAGACTTGTTAAACAGACATTTGGTATCTTGACAATGAAGGGTTTTGTTACAACAATAAGGCTCTGAATACTTTTTCCATGCTTTCTGTATCTTCTTTTTCATTCTGTCCAGATCTCTGTTCTTTTCCTATACAGACTTCTAGTGTAGACAACTTGAATTACCTGTACAGTAAAGCCACAGTGAGCAGTGACTTTGGAAATTCAGGAACAAATCAGCCTGTAGGATTGCTGATACATTAGAGGATGAAGAATAAACAGGATGAAGAAATTTTTACAAATTGTTTAACAAATGTTGTTGAGTCACTTAGGAATTAGATAATAATATAGGATCAGCAATGAGTTACAATATTGTGAGGAAGCAGCTGACAGAAGCCTAAGATTTGACAAGAAATGTAGTAAATTAGTAATATTTGCCCAAAGTATCCTATGAGGAATTGCGTTAGAGAGAAATCAGCAGTGCTTCTTAAAAGCAGTCAAAGCTGCAAGTTCATTTCCATAAAGTCAGTGCAGAGGTAAGAGTGGCTGGGAAGAATGGTGATGAAAAGGGAGCTACGTCAAAATACCTCTTGCCTTGATGCTTTCATATAGAGTTCATCAACTGAAGGTGTTGTGAGACCTTAAAAATTGTAGAAAACAAAACTGAAAGATGTCTTTGTCTTGAAAAGACAAATAAATATAGAAAAGGTTAGAGCAGGAGCAATAATGTCTGCTTATTTTTGAGTTTGTCAAATTTGTTTATTTTTATTATTTCAATCTACATAGTCATTTTTCTTGAAGAGTTTGCACTGGGGCCTTGCATAGCAAATAAGAAATGTCATTTGCCTAGTCTCCATGGTGTTGTAGAGTTCATAATAAAATCATGCTAACAAAATGCTCTTCTGAGATCATATTAAAAACCCACAAATTATAGAAGTGTTCTTTGTAAAGATTTAGCAGAGGGYTTTTTTTGATTTCCACCACTTCAGCACAGACAGCTACAAGGAAACTCATTTATTTTGCTCTTGGCTCAGCAGGGGTAGAATGCAACTAAAGTACGAGATATACATCAAATTAATTTCTTATGGCACTTTAGTGTGTCTTTCAGCCTGCATAATTTGTATTACTCCTTCAGTATGGGCAATGAATATTATGTGTAGAGGCATATGTGTTAATTACAGTCAGTTTATATGATACTGTATATTTGCTGGCATAAATTTAACATTGTGACCTGGAAGGCAAAAYGAATAGCTATCTGGGAGATTGTGTTACCATTCTACTTTTGAAGTTTTTCCACTGATACTACTTCACTCTGGAATCAGAAAGGATCCAGGCTTATAGAAGGAGAGACAACATGGCTATGTGACAACATGTGTGCTATGTGCTGACTGAAAATTACCTCTTCAGAAAAAAATCTCCACTATATTGGCTTACTTTCCCCTTTGTTTCTGTTTTGTCCCCCTCACCCGCCCCAAAAAAACCCCAAGCTACTTTGAATAATGTCTCATTCATTATACAACAGGCATTTTATAGTGAACAAATTTCAGGTTGTGTTTCATTCTCTCTGTTTAGTAGGATTTCAATGTTTCATTCTGTCTTCATATGCACTATAACACATCTATGTTCCCCATCTGTTATTGCCCTGTGTTTCTCACGGAAAGAAAATCCCCTAAAGATCCCAAATTTCAGACTCTGAAAGTCTCTGACAGAGAAGACTGCCACTGTTTGAATGTTTTAACCATTTATTGAAACCAAACTTTTCTTGGACACTCAGCTTTCTAATTAGTTCTGATCAAAAGGCAAGCTACCCTGACTGAATTAATAGAGATCATGACTGCCTGAATAAAATTACAAGTGAAGGGACAATATATTAATTTCAGGAAACAAATTACAAAGTTAAAAAAACCCACTTTATTTCTTAACACATTCTTATGTTCTAATTTGTTTTGGCTTTTTTTTTTAGATTTCCAGTTTCGGTTGCAATCAAAAATTTTTGTTGTAATTTATTTTGAAACTGAAACCAGCTAGGACAACCTTTCACCAAAAGAACCCCAAGGGCTGACCAATCCCTTCTTTTAATCATTTGATGATTCTGCAACAGATCTTTCAATCATTTGATAATTCTGCAACAGAAGCACAGACTACACTGTGACACCTTAGGAAAGTTGCTCCCAAGAGAAGTTCAGATTATTTCTTTGGAGTTTTTTTAATAGGCCTAAATATCTTAAAGTCACTTTTTATATAAATATGATAAGGCCTCACTGATAGAAAACCTCTATTCTTTCTTGAATTTATTTTCATTAGTGATCACTGATAGAATATTTCAAAGCTTAATTTTTAAAAGAAGATTGTCTGAAAAATTTTCCTTGTAAGAGTTTCTATGTGTCTTTTCCTTCTACCTTTCCCCTACAAAATGGTTATTTATTTTATCTAATGTTTAGTTATTAATACAAAATAATTATTTGTGCACATTTGAATGTAAAATTGGATTTTATTTTAAGTCAGTTAACAGAGGAGGTGATTTTCTTCTAACATGATCTAGTCTCAGACTTTTCAATTAACTTSTTCTTCATACAGGTAATGTAGACATGAATACACTGTTGTCTCTCTGAGGATATTGTTAACATTTACTTCTGTTTCAAAATGCCAGTAAGTATCAATATACCTAAAGTGCATCTACAGTTATCAATAGTATGCATTARTATTTTTCTTCTAAACAATTCCATTGCTTCATATTCTGACTATAAATATAGCAATAAAATAAATAAAAATAAGTTTTATCCCTGGAACACAGGTAAGAAGCCAGTGGTTGTCTCCCTTTAGGTGAGAAAAAGGGCTAGATAATGGAAACTATGCAAAATGATCCAAGTATTGAAAATKAAAAGAGGTCAGAAGCAGGTAAGTTCAGTGGAAAATCAGGGATATCCTTTGGTGATCATGGCATATCTGAGGAGAATAGCTCTGGAAAATAAATCTCAAAACACAGATGCAAGAGGAAGCTTAAAAAAAAAAAATACTAGATACAAGGTGAAGCATCGTCGTGGGGATGACAAGATTGAGGCTATGACAAGGTTTAAAATGGCCAGGTTTTCAGTTCCTTAAACTGTAAACTGTACAAGAAATAAAAGGCAAAAATGTGATTCAAGAAGTGTTAATCCAGTCTGAAACATCAAATGTTTTACCCAGATTATCATACTTACATCCACACAGCAGAACTTCAACTTTCATTCAAAAGACAAAATTCCTAATCAATTTGTCTTTTCCAAGCTTGAACMAATTAAAAATTGATGGGATTTCACCTTTAACAGTCTTCAGGTATCTGAAGCTTATGACTCTGAAACAAACTTCYTTGCTTTTCATAAATTTCATTAAGTATTTATCCTGAAATTTGCTGATAGTAGTTGTCAGTATGAGCGACAAGAAAAAAAAACAACCCACCACTATTATGATATGCTTTGTTAAGAACATGTAGAAATGTGTAACTTTTGCTGAACTGATATATACTATMATTATTTCAACAGAAATATGGGTTTTTTTGTAACGCATAGATAAACAATAGTGTTTCTCCTTTATAAAGGAGGGAAAAGAACAACAGAACTTACTCCATTTGAATGGCAAAGTTGAATTATGAGATTCTTTGATCAAAGTTTTTTATCTTCCTTACATATAAAGTGGTCCTGTATCTTCTCTTCTTCTTAGCCTCCATAAGCTAAGAAAAAAGTAAACAAATAAAATATGCTCATATGATGAACATTGAAAATATTGTCTTTATTATCACTGAAAAGTTACTGAAAATTGTTAATTCAAAGTTTATGCTAGAGTTTGGAGAGTATGTGATATCCCACAGAGCATAACAGCAAACAATAATCAATGAAATAAAATCAAGTACTTAATATGTGCCCATTAGTGAGCCCAAATACCAATGAATCAGAGTGACTAACAAATAATAGGTGATTATTAAACTTACAGCTTGTTTGTTGAGGTGTACYCAGTGTCTCCAAATTAAAGAATTCATCCTTCTATCTTCTAATTTTTCAGTTTTCATTTCCAGCCTTGGCAATATRACTAAACTTGTGTTCCATGGTACTAGTACTTAATATTTTTTTCTTTGTTTTGCATTTATATGGTTTGGTCCCTAAGTTTCAATACACCTTATTTTTAAAAYTTGCTTTTACTTACGTATGGTTTGGAATAGTCATATTGAGTAGCACTTTTCCCTCAGATTCAAAAGGATTAAGAATACTATTTCCTTTAACTCATTTTGCCTGGTTCTGTTATTTTACAGGGTCCAAGCATAGCACAGCAAACATTTTTGCAAAAAACATTGAAATAATCCTGTGTAAGGGCAATTTTTTTTTTCACTGCAGCTGTAGTATAATTATTTAAATTATTAAAGTAACATTCAGAATATTCCATCATATATTAATTGTCTCTTCACATTCAGTGTTACAATGCCAGGCATCCCTGGGCAATGGGACAGAATCATGGATGAAAGGCAGCTCAGATCTGCCACTCTTCACCTCTTTTGGTGACTGTTGATTTTTGAATAGAAAAATGTTGAGCTGGGCACAAACACACCCCAAATGCTCTGTATGGGCAGTCATTGTGGAGCTGCCACTTTTCCATGAAGCTACTACTTTTCCATGAAGCTACTACTTTTCCACTCACAGAAAACTTCTTGTGATAAAACAGTTGCTTATGTTTTATTTTGTCAGCGTAGAGTACAGCTTTTATTCAATATTATGACCAAACATGAAGAAATTTCATGATCAAGCCCATTGAAATAACAGTTCCTTAGCAATAACCAATAAGATGTTGTTCAGTAATTTAATTACTATTACTGAATTATAGTATTTTTAGGGGATGTCCATTATTCTTGCTAGTTTTCCTTCTCTTTTTCTGTAGAATTGAACATGAAATGCGAAGAGACGGAACAATCAAGAATACCTTTGAGAGAAGAATTTTTTTCTCTGAATTTGTCCCTTTGTTTCTTAATGRTATACTTCTTATCTTTTGTTACTTTTGTAATACATGTTCTGAAGGGAGTGAAAATGAAATTTGTGTGTGAAAGTGGCACCAGTGTACCTTAAAAATAGCAGGAGCCATAATGCTGTTGAAGAATTCAGAAGACTGAAAAACACTTCAGAATTTGGGATAGCATTTTGAAACACATGCATTGTATCTAGGATGTATTTCTTAAACTATCTTTTACCATCTTTGTCCTCATCTTYATTTACAGGGTACTTTTAAAAGTTGTTTTTAAAGGATTTTTATCTAGATGAATCAAACTTGTTTTATTATATTAGTGTTTCATATTCTCATGCTTTGAAACCATCCTTTTGAAATTACAGACCAAGATTCAGATAAAGCAAGAATTAAAAAAATCTAGATTTTGATAAAGTTTTATCATCTCATATTTGCTGACAGATATTTTRATTCATAGTAGCTAAAATTCATACTAAATTTAAATTAAGATCTAAAAATTCAAACTGTTCTATTGCTCCTCCTTATCAACAAAAGGAAGGAGACAAAATATGATGAAAGGCTCTTGGGCTGAAATAGGGTCAGGGAGGGATTGCTCTCTTGTTACTGACATGGACAAAACAGGCCCAATTCAGAAATTCAGAAGAGAATTTAGTAATAAGAAATAAAGACAAATCTGAAAACTTGTTCCCACCCTTCTGTCTTTTCTGGTTTAATCTGTCTGCTTTTTTCTGTCTCTTCCCCTTGATCAGTATAAGGGGATAGGACATAGGGTCTGTGGTCAGTTTATAACACTGTCTCCGCATCCCCTTCCCCTTCCCCATACTCTTCCCCCGATCCAGCATGGGTTCCCACCAGGGAGACAGTTYGGATGACAATTCTACACAAACTTCTCCAGAGTGGATCCCTCTCATGCACTTCTTCACGAACTTCTCCAGTGTGGGTTCCTTACCACATCCCTATGAGATGCAGTTCTTGGGGAACAGACTGCTCCAGCTTGGGTCCACTGTGTATATGTGTTCTGCCCTAGTTTGAGACAATGTTTTCAGAAAAACTGTTACAGAGTAAATGTTTCCTCTGAAGTGAAAAAAAATTGATAATTTTTYCCCCCCAGTATGAAATAGATATTCGGGCAAAAGTGAAGAGAAAAGAACAGTAGTTTATTAACAAAACACAGTKCCCACAGGACACAGATAAAAAGTAACTGTTAAATATTTAAAAGTCCAAGAACCCATGCTGCTCCTTTGCCAACAGCCGCTCAGCCACGTGGTGCCCCTGTCCCCGGGAAAAAANAAAAAAAAAAAAAAAAAAAAAAAAAAAATCCACGTGGCACTTGAGCAACAGTGGCAAAACCTGGATAGTCCTCTCCTCACTGTGGATGAAACAGAGGGCTCAGTGTGCTTTCTGTCGCYGGCTTGACTTCTTCCAGAGTCCAGGATGAGATGGAGTGGTGCCGCTTGTCTCTGTCAGCAGGYGAATTGCTCCAGAAAATCACAGGARTCGCAGAAAGGMRTAGCAGTCCAAAGAGAGCTGTTTGCCCAAGTTAACAAAGCCGAGCTAGCTAAACAGCAACAACTTAACTCCCCTGCACACCACGTTGAGGTCTAAAAGCCACCTGCTGTGTGGCAGCCCTGGCTTTCAAACTGCCCGCGGTGCCCCTGTCCCTTCTTCTGGGTCAGATTTAAAGGCACAGACACCTTTTTGGGCATACAAGCTGACAGAATATAGTAATACTGGATTGGCATAACATCAACCCAAGACACCTAGATCTCCGTGGACTGCAGGGATACAGTCTGACTCACCATRGTCTTTACCAGGGTCTGCGGAGGAATTTCAGCTCCGGTTCCTGAAGCTTGGCCTGTCTTGGAGTCAGCTGAAACCCCCTGTATCTTGGCAGAAGCTTTAGGCAGMTTCTCACAGAACCCACCCCTGTAGTAACCTGGCGACCAATACTCTGTCACATGAACCTGACAGAGAAACAAAGCAAAGAAGTAAGGATGCTGGGGAGAGTCTCTGATGGACAAAACACAGAAATCTGTGCAACAGCTGCARTGGGCAGGTGCTTCATTTTGTAGGGAACAGCCACTGCCTCTGTCAAGGTCAACAAATTTTGTAGGGCAATCCACTTGCATCCACTTTTGGACTTAGAAATTCACARTTCTTTTCATAGATAACAGTGGCAGACACTACATCAAAATATATCTCTGTGGCCAGCTCTGAACAGCTGTAGAGGTCTGCTCCAGGTTTATGCATTAATTTTTTTTTTTTTTTAAATACACATGGCCATAAAAAATCCACACAAAATAAACAAATAAAATACATGCTGTTGTAAAACTATTATAAAGCTTGCAAATTATTTATAAGATGACTTACTTAAATCCTATCCCTCCTTTWTTTTTGGTGTGACTGTGTGATTCACTGGACTCTAAGCATTTAATTAATTCTCTAAGGGCTTTAATATTTGAATGGCCTCTCTCATAAAATATTTAATGCAGGAATGTTTGCCTTTTTATRCTTTGATTCATTACTGTGTTTTCTTAATTAATTTAACTGTAAGGTTAAAATAAAGGTAACATAGTAATATAGGAATAAATTTGAGTTCTAATGATTTTTTTTTTTTTGCTATTCCTGAAGATATTGTTCATGGATCTTGAATTACAGGAGTCCTGTACCTTGATAATTTTGGCACTTACTAGCCTGTGAATGCCCCAGTGAGGTTGAAGGATTGTAAGCTAAATCAGAACTTAATTTTTAGATAATCATCGTCGTAGGTGTCATAATGTTTTATAAATTCAATTAGAACTGATAGTTCTATAACTAACACTGAGACAGATAAATTAAACAAGAAATGACTATTCAAATGAAAATACAATTTCCAAGGTGTTTAACTAAAACAGCTTATAACAAGAAAGTTCTTTACTATTAAGCACTTCACTTGTACATTGAGTTAGGTTACAGTCCAATTACATGAAATATCAAATACTTAAAATAGGGCTTCAGATCCAAATTATTTGTAGACATTAAAATTGGTGCTTTCAATGCAAAAATTGAACCAATGGCCTTGGTTCACACAGTTTCACAGACTATGTAACAGGAAATGCAATAAGGAACAGCTTACATTCTCAGCACAGAGAACCTAAAAGTTGAATGAATTCTTTCTTTTCCYTAAAAATATTTATTTCTCAGAACTTGTAATCAATATAGCAAGATTAGGATGCTTGTGTAGCCTCTGGCTGTGCTGTACCAATACAGTGGATAGAGAACATCAAGCTCTAGAGCTGTCATTCTCACATTTTTCATTCTCAAGCACTAAAATGAGGAGAAAATGCCATTTTCCTAAACCAGCGATGGTACAGTGTCATTCTAATTCAGGTTTGAGAKTAGCTGAAGATATAACAAACCTTCTCTGCTCATGACAAAATTTACTTTTGAAAAAGTACATTCCAGTGAAATAGAAAGTCAGATTTTTTTTTGAAAAACAATAAAGCAAACCCAGTAAAATATGGAAAAAATAAAAGTAGACAATTGTTGACAAAAAGTTGTTTTGAACAACAAATTATTTTTAAACAGAAAYCCTATCAGGCTTTAAGCTATGCTTATGAACTTAAAAAAAATTGATTTCCTTGYCTATTAAGCAGGTAATTTCAGTTTCGGTTACAATTTTCCAAAACTTTTTAACTACCTAATTTGATCTAAAAGCCATATCTGCAGGAGATTAAAATTATTTGTGTGGTGATCATGAGCAGAAGAYGATTGTAAATGGAGAATTTAGGGACCCACAATACACATAACGCAAATGTTTCCAGGCCAGGGCTGTGCTGCACAGGGCTATGACTCCAGTGTGACCCTCGGGCTGTTGTGCTGCACAGATCCCAGGGCTGCAGGATAACCTCAGAATCCTTACTGCAATGGGCAGCTCTTGCATCCTGCCTCCAGGGATCATGCCACCACTGTGGCTTTTTTTTCATCCTAAAAATGCAGCAAGAAATCACTGTAACATATTCCTCTTYAACTGTAAAAAAGATGAATAGAGTTTTTACTTTGTAAAGAAAGTCTTAAAATAGCTTGGATGACCAAAAGAGGAMAAAAGCTGCCATGGCAGGGTCTGCATGGGGCACTGCACATGGCTCAGAGTCTCTTTGATGTTACACTGCTCAGGGCTCTTAGCACCTAAAGGTATTAATATCTTCTGTGCTATTCTCATACAGTTTTAGCAGTAATGAAAAACATTTTAAATGATAACTTACAAGTCTAAGTGCATTTCTTGCTGGGACCATGACGAACCATTCCTTCCCAGTGCAAGATAAAATGCTAAATAAAATTATTTTTTTTAAATCCTGTATCCTTCCGTGACTAAAAGTTTTATAAATTCATATCTAAAAGTTCATTCTCAGTTTCAGCTGCTTCTACAGATAAAATTTTCATCTTCCCGTGATCTTATTTAGCACATTCATATTGTTGTCTCACTGAGGTATCATTTAAGGCATGAACTTCCTCCCCCGTTCTCTTGTGAATCTTCCAGGTGAAAAATGACAGAAACTTATTATGTAGGGTTMCTTCATAAGACCATATTGAATAAAAAGCCTGTAAACTTTATTTTTGCTTAGCAACTGAATTTGCATGACCCTTTTGTTCCAACTTCTGTCTGGTTCTTGAACTCCTTATTGTTAAAGTCAATCTGGGAAGGTCTTCAACAGAACATTTCAACCAGAGTATGCGCTCTATAGAGGAACTAAAGACTTTCTGCTGCAACAAGGATATTTGTTCTTCAAYGTGTCTTCAATTCCTCCCACCTGTACTGTCTAAATCCTGATAAACATGAGGCAATGTTTATCTTGAGTCCCACTGTCTTCTAACATATATGTTTTCAGTTGTTTTCTTTTTTTTCTCTCATGATGACAAATCATGAAATCCATCCACGTTTCTTTCCAGGACTGAAATTTGTTATGCATTGATTAATATATAATACATTTATATATACATATATATATACATACATATATATACACACACACACACACACACACATATATATATATATATATATATATATATACACACATATATATATATATATATATATACACACAGATTGATTAATATATAATACATGTATAAACACATATATAATACAATGTACATAACTTTTCAATGCTGTGGCTTAGTGCTCAGTATGGGAAAAGTTTATGGCTTAGTATGGGAAATAAAAACACAAGGTGCAAGGAAGGAAATGGATTAATCATTAATTACTTTTACATTAGCCAGAAATTTATCCAGCACCTTTAATATTCCTTGACTTCACTGTGTTATGGGTTGTACTGTGTCTTSCTACAAGCAATAATTTTCATTTCAGATGAGGTGTCATATATATATTAAGTCAGCACTGTATTAGCATAACAAATGCTATATTAGTACAAAAAGGAATGCGTCATTGGCATGTGCTGCTTGAACTATTTTATTCAACAAATTTAGCTAAAGCAATTTATGATCCTGACATTGTCATCATAATTCGTATTCAAATAATAGCAATACTTTTAACCTTTCCAACCTGCATTCACTTTCTGGAATTCCTGACCAGATTTTTCAGAATTTCATTTGTACTATGATTTCATCCAAATAGGATTAAATAAAACTGGTGACACAATTGATCATAGGTTCAAATAGGACTGGTGACACATTTATTTTAAGTTTTTGAAATTAGCTTTGCTTTAAAGAACTATTTCAGAAAAAAATAATATCTATATGAACCTTTCTAACTACATAAGTTCTCCACTATGTCTATATATATATATATATATAATTATGTCAGTCCCCCCACTATATAAAAGATTTGTTAACATCTTAATGTGCTATAATTTGAGTGTTAGAACAGGATGCAGAACAGAAGAAATATACACTCATTGAAAGAATTTTCTTTTTCTCCTTCAGGTGAGATAAGTGTGGTAATAARATGACTTTTTGCACACTGAGAGTGGAGAAGCAGTGCCCTGATTATCTGCTGATGCAGGTCTAACAGCTGCAGTCTGCACACATGGAACAGATGCCAGCTATTCTTTGGTGAGTTGGAAGAAGCAGAGCTGAGCAATTAGAGTTAGCAGCAATTGAGCAACAAAGGGAGTAATAAGAGGCCTGTTTGAAGCATATGAGGACAGTGGTGTAATATTGATCTTCATCACTCTTTCAGGTGGTGGTGARACCTTCTATTATGTTTAAGGGCCAATGATATTACAAAAAAAAAATATGCTCAGCTTAAGATCTTGCCACCACAGCAGCGTAATTCTTGACTATTGACACATTTATAATAATTCAGATTGTAGTAGGTCAACTAAGACCAGCAGCTAACCACCATCAAAATACTCCCCTCTTTTCCTAGCAGGGTTTGGGAGACACTTGAAAAGACAAACATGGGCAAAAATTGTGGGTTGAGATAAAGACAATTTAATAAGTGCAGAAAAAGGGAAATAGCCCCTAAATAAATGATTAAAGCAATCATTCAGTACATTGTATCAGCAGATTGATACCCAGTCTGCCTACAAAGGCTCTTTTACAGACTGCTGAAACTAGAGCTCAAACTGCTGAGTACAGCATTKTGGCATGGAATATGGCCATGACCAGCCCAGCTTAGTCTTTCCCAACCTCTTGCCCACTCCATGCCTTCTCATCAGAGGACAGGCATGTGAAAAGTGAAGGACTCATTACTGTGCAAACACTGYTCAGCCATAGCTGAAATATTATTTGTGTGTTTTCCATACTGGTTTAGTCACAAWTAGCCACACAACACTGTGTGGACTAATACAAAGAAAATTTACTCTGTCTTATCCATATGGTATATTGATTAAAATTCCTGCTTGAGATGTGGTTTACTTTTGCTACTTTTACCCAAGTCTAGAGATATGTAAATGTCATGGTTTTACTTGGTCCGATTTTTGGTGGTGGGGGGATGGGACCAAGAAACCACAAAGATGKCTCCTGTGACAAAGTTCTAGAAGMTTTCTYCTTCTCCAKCAAAAGGAGCCCTACCCCCTGTGTTTTAGAGCCAATCCATTATGTCTCTGAGGTTGATGGACAGGCTGCTCATCAGGCCTGGGCCAATTGCACAGGTTGGTTACACCTCTGTGATGACGTATTGTCTGGTACTTAAGAAAGAATTCAAAACAAGATAGGGGCGGCCGCCATRTAGTTTTAGGTTGTTAGTATTCAGTTTTAGTATCATGCACTGGGGAAAAACAGAGCAGGACGGTGAGGAGATGTAAGAAGAAAAATGGAGACCCCAGATCACAGTAAGAGAAGATGGGATGGGTTGCTGTGCTGTTGCTGTGGTTCTCGAACACRGAGGAAATAAGTTGCTCTCGAAAGGACTATTTCATCAGTGGGAGACCTGTATAGAAAAGAAAGCGACCTTGCTCTGAAGAAAAAAACCTGGCCTTTGAGGACTGGAYTGAACTGATCAGGAGCCAAAAAGGGGGAAGAGGCTTGGCGCCCCCACGAAGCGAGTTTGAAGTGAGTTGATGTTAAGAAAAAAATGTGTTCTGCGGGGGGGAGGAGATGCCCCCACCCTATGTCTGAAGTAAGTGGATGCTTAGAAGAAGCTGTGTTCTGCCAGGAGGTTTGTGATAGCGGTCTTACGTCGCTGGAACAAGGCAGTTTGGCCTTGAGTAACATTCTTTCCTTTCTTCTATAAGGTAAAGAAAATACTCCCTCACCATCAGTAGTTATACACTGGCTGTTTCTTGGGAAAAGAACTTCCACAGCTTRGAGCTGTAAGAACTCTTCTCCTATGATGCTGGACGATAACCRTAATGAGTAGTTTGATCTATGTTAGACTTTCATTCCTGCCCCCTGTGTGTGMGGGAAGTCATGSGGGGTGGAGAAGGACGACYTGAGAAAGAGATGGATCCCCGGAAAGGATAGCAGGTGTCTTAAAAGGTCCATTTTTATTTTTCTTCTCCTTGTAAATTTTTCCCTATCTTTGTTCCCCTCCCGTGCGGTAGTATTCTTGTAGTTTGTAGTAATAAATCTATTTTACAACTGAAGTTATTCATCCTGTCTGACTATTCTCTGGAGCACATACGTATCTTTCTCTCAATTATGTTATGTTATCTGAAAGCCATAAATTTTCGTGTTAATTAGGCTTTTGCTCTCCCTTCTGCCTCTCAGGTGGGGGAAAGGAGAGAACGTCGTGGGTGCAGTGCTTTTTGGCTTTCAGCACAGTCCAAACCACGACATTTTTGGTGCCGTGACTCGGATTGGGAAAAATCAGGTTTAAACCCATGAGAGTAAAAAATAGTATTTGAATTCTTTTTTAATGATTTAACAATTTTGATTGAAAATGTAACTACAYTGATCTCATATATTTAGGATTCCCAATGCTGCAGAGCATTGTCAGTAAAATACTCAAAAAATGAAGTAATAACAGGAGATATATTATGAAGGCTTGTTCTTGGTTTAAACCCATTTTTTCCCGGGCCAMGCACCAGAAATGTCGTGGTTTGAACTTGACCAAAAGCCAAAAGCACCACACTCATGATGTGGCCTCCTCCCACCACTGGAGAGGCAGAAGGGAGAGCAARAGCCCAATTCGAGCACCACAGCAACAGCACAGCACCTTCTTCCTCATACTCGGTCTCCATTTTTTCTTGCATCTCCTCACCCTCCTGCTCTATCTTTCCCTGGTGCGTGATACTGAAATTAAATACTAACAAGCTAAAACCTAAATGGCGGCCATACCCTATCTTGTTTTGAATTCTTCTTAAGTACAAGACAATACATCATCACAGAGGTGTAACYAACCTGTGCAATTGGYCCAGGCCTGATGRGCAGCCTGTCCATCAACCTCAGAGMCAYAATGGATTGGCTCTAAAACAAGGGGGGCAGGACTCCTTTTGCTGGAGAAGAAGAAATCTTCTAGAACTTTGTCACAGGAGCCATCTTTSTGGTTTCTTGGTCCCATTCTCCCACCACCAAAAATTGCACCGAGCAAARCTAAGGAAAGACTAAAAACATAAAGCAATGATAAAGATAAACCATTCATTAGAAGATATGAACATTTAGAAATTTATTATGCTCTCCACATTTCGAATGTGTTCAGAGCAAAATAAATTTGTTTTTTGTACACAGTGAAATTCTAGTCATCTCTTCTAGATTCCATTCATACTAATYGTTTTCTCTTTTTGATTCTTTCTTACACTTGGGCTTTTGACCTCAGTTCTGTTTGTAATTGGATTAAAGAATTTCATCAAAATAATGGAATGCTTAGCAAATGTGAATACAGATTTGCTCTGTTTGTTTACTTTCCTTTTATACTTATTTAGTGATGGTATTAGCAATACTTACAAAATTATTAAACGGCGATAAACAGAGTCTGCTATATATATTAGTAAAAGATAGTAATATTTAGGTAATTGCTGTTTTTCTTCCAGGAAAGACTACAGTTTCAAAAAGCTGAAAAAACACCTAGCTAGAACAAATTTATCTGAAAGGGCAGKTAGTTAAGATTACTATTATGCAGACATGTTTGTTTGTCTTTTCAGATATGCCAGCAGTGACCTTTTCAACATTCCCATTGCATATTTTATCAAAGAACACTGTCTCGACTCTTATGAAAGCTCACTCATAAGTACAGTCTATGAATTCAAAGCTTTTCACAGTTTTGTAACTGGAAATCTAGCACAGATTAATGCAGCTTTCAGCATGACAAAGAGAACTGATGATACTCACTTTCCTAAGGCTCAAAACTCCACAGAACAGCATTATTGGAACCTGATGGAGAGTTGTACCAGGACACTGAGCACAAGMAAAATAAATCCTGAGAAGTTGGAACATGCTTATGATGACATTTTCAATCTTTTGAAGGGAGTATTTGTTAAACTGCATTAACCCATAAGAAAGGAAATTTCTGAGACTTTTAACTTTTTTTTTTCTTTTTGTTCTGCCAAAATATTAAAGTAAAATATTTTTAAAGATGAAAACTGTGTTTTCTTCAACCTTYCTCAAGAGACAATGAACATTTTCTAATTGGATGTAATTCTGCCAACTGAGTCATATCMTTGCATTTACTCAAAGACTACTTGTTTCAAAGCACAAAAACACGARGTCTCTTCAGAGAATAAAGGAGATTTTTGTGGTTTATTTTGATTGGATGCTTAGATTTTTTTAAACTTAACTAAAATTTATTGTCATCTGGTTCAAGATTTTTAAGGAGTTGCTTTTTTTTCCACCCCAGAAATGGTTTATTTAGAGCAGATTTTCTAACATAAAACATTTGTGGGAGTGGGAAGGTCCTAAAACAGCTAGAGAAGATAGAGATATAATCCCACAGCAATAATGATGAAGCACTGCCTGTGTTATTATCCAGTTCTTTTATGCTTAGTTATGAAATTATTATCAAGAGGGTTTGAGTAATTAAACCTAAAAATAAAAATAAAAAACTGCTAACACACGAAATAAATAGACTATATGACACATGAAAAAAATATACAAGTAAATCACCCTCATGCAAGCTTTATCTTTAGATGAGCTTTTTCTCTTCACGTAGAGTTGGTAGATTATGACTGCTGTCTAGGAAGCTAAATAACAATTATATGTATTGCTGTGGTACTCTATTTTGAATAATCTATTTTGAACAGTGTTTGTTGCTATGTCACTGAGAGAGACTTTCTGCCTATTTCTTTGCTWATACAAGCCTCTTTATGAGGTGTGCCTGCAATTTCCTGAAACATAAAGTTTTGCACAGTTTATATGATCCAGGATGGATAAGAAGGTAGGTAACAAATCGAATCCAAGAATTGAGGGTAATGATAGTAATATATATTTTTTCATTTCCCTTTGTCATCTAACTTCTGAATTTGTGGGATACTGATAAGTTTAGTTCATTCAGACAGTGTTATAAGATCTGCAAGGATGCTCATATTTGGTCTTGGTGTGCAAATAGCTGTTTTTCTTGATATTTGACTTTGAGCYAGTAGAATTTATATGTCCCTTTTTCTGCTCCATTGCCCATTTACACATTTTAATTTCTATAGGATCTCTTAAAAAAATTTAATAGATGCATATCTCTCATCACCTTATTCCACTCCATTGCCTTCTTATTATCTTACTAATTGATTACTTGTTGGGTGTATAACTGAGGCAAAGCATGATAATAGTTCATCTCCTTCTTTTATGTAAGATGCAAATTAGGGCAATAAAACATATTTCACCATATCAGAACTAGTCTTTAAAGAACTAGTGAAATGTGCTGGCCTCTTTGACCTTCATGGAGATGAATTCCATCTACATTTRTACCCTGTAGACAAAACATGCTGAGACAACAGAACTTCTCTCACCAAAGTAATGTATTTTTACCATATTTAACAAAAAGAAAAATTTAAGCCTTTTGGTACTATATGATGAATTAATTTCCCCTGTATAATCAGTCATTGGTCATTTTGCTGAAACATCACTTGTTTGCAATTAATGTCAGTTTCATTACACTGGAAATTTCCTTTATATGGGTTACCAGCTCTGCAAATGCGCTCAACTGATTCATAAGTTCCACAAAGGTCAAGAGACATCATCCTTGAAGAGATAGTAAGCAATGGCCAAGTTTGACCAAACTCAGAAATGCCACACAGTGTTGTAATTCATGGCCTAATAAAGTCTGTGCTTACTTACTGGCAAGATATGTTCTTTGTTTGCATTACTGTTAACTCACTAAGCTGTCAGCSACCAGGAGAAAGAGTAAACACACTCTTTCAAGGGGCATGGCACTGTGACTTCCTGCTGAGAATTTCAGACTCTGCTTTCAAAACAATATAAAGGTTCAAAATGTACTGGTAAAACTTTCAGGGTCCAGTTTGCTCARTGACCATGTAAAAAGTACTTTGAAATTTTAATTTATGTTTTCAGAATGCATTCACAGAATCTTCTCCATCAGTATTTGACAAAAGACTAGGAGTGTAAGGGATCTTGCATTCTCTTCTCCAAACTTGTTCATCATCAATATAATTAAACTTAGGGAGTCAAATAGCATTTTATCTGAACTATTAAGAATGAAAAGGTAAGAAAACAAGAAATAATTACACTGTGTGAGACAAAAAAAAAATTTAGAAATAGCATATTTACAACTTATGCCTACAAAAGAAGAACAGATATTAGATAAAGGAGACAAAGATCTACTTTATCAGCCATATTAACTTCATTTGGGCTGRATTATTGAAAATCTGTCCCTTTTCTTCTAGTACAGGTCTCTTTATAACCACCTCTCTGGATTTTTGTCTTTCACATTTTATGATTACACAAGCTTTTCTAATTTGTTCTGGATGCTGAGTTGTACATTTTAGAGGATTTGTAAATTCAAGAATTATTTCAACTCCTGAATATGCGGTGCTCAATTTGATTGTCAGTTCAATTTTTCAGAAAGATAAGAGCTTTCAAGCCCCCCCTCTTTTTTTTTTTTTTTTTTTTTTTTTTTTTTTTTTTTTTTTTTTTTTTTTTTTTTTTTTTTTTTTCTTTTTTTGCAGCCATTCCTTCCCTCTAGCACAGGTCCTTAGGCTGTATGCAACCTGATGATGAACCAGGGCCTGTACCCCCTCCGTATCACAGCACCAACGGAAGCTGCAGGCTTAAAACACAACCTTTTTTAAATTTTTAGCAGTTATGCCTCCCATATCTCTTTGGCAATCATCTGTGGCCACTGACCACACTTCTGTGGTAGATTCCTGACATTCCTAATGCAGTAATTGCCAGGAATTGCAGTACTGGAAAGGTAAGAGATCTTTCATTTTAACATAACAAATGCAGCATGTTTGAGTGATCTGGAAAACTTATTTTCTTTTGATATCACTGAAAACACACTGGGTTAGCCCGAAAATGTCTTCCAAATATGCAGACTGAYGACCAGGTAAACAAAACTTAGTATTTCTCCAATGGAGAGTTGCAACACTTGTTTGATGTGAAAGACTAGCTTTATCATTTGCAACAGCTGTTACTGGTTTAAATACAGGGCTTACTGCTAACTTTTTTTGTGTGTCCAAGTAGGTATACACATATATTCAAGATTACACTTCTAACTGACTTCTGCTTATGTCTGTTTCCCAATGTGTTCTCTTCCTTCTCACTGTAAGGGCACTTAAAATTAATTGAGCACTTCTGCTGTCATTTGCTGCAGGAGTACATGAGAGGATACATTTGGTTGCTTTGACCTGTCTTTGATATTCTCTGTCTTCACTGAACAGACAAAACATGAAATGAAAATTAAGATTATATGACTTAACTTATTGTGCAAGTTAAGAAGTGTTAAGAAGCCTATGATATCTTTCTCCCCAAAATATWCTTGTTTTTGAAGATAGAGTAAAAGAAAACCTTAAAAATATTGCTTCTTTTTATCTAAAAGAAGCAAAATGAAAAGGGTAGGTCTAGTTAAGGTGCAAAATCAGAATACACTTGACATAGCTTTTATACATGTGGGATGATAGTTATTTCAAGATTAATATAGATATTTATTCACTAAATTTCAATGCACACAAACAAATAAAATTTACACTAAAATTTATTGCAGATGCAGTATCTTTATYAAAGATATTCTTGAGACTGAGACAAATGAGACTGGAGCACCTCCTTAAAAGTGCAGGTGTATTTTGATAGTTATTTTCTCAGCAAACAGGATTTTACCTTTGTTTCCTTGCATTACAATTTAAACCCTGTAGTTTAAATACTGTTTTATCAGATAATCGAGTTTTCTTCTTCATAAGAGACTGAAAGTTGTGTGTACCTCTGATACCAGGGATACCCTGGAGAAAGAAGTCATTGCAGGGAGGCTTAACAGCAGTGTTCTGCTTCTAAGTTTGGTGAAGTTTGTGAAAGGAGTGAGTGGTATAAAGTGCTGAATGATCTGGTTTTCACAATGACTTTTCGAAAGGTCAATTCATCACAAAAAAACACTAATACAGAACGTGAAAAAAATAAGTCAGGAAATTAAAATTCTTTCTTTCTATATAATACAAACCAAAAAAAAAAAAAAAAAAANAAAAAAAAAAAAAAAAAATTAAAATCATACAATGGTTTGGATTGGAAACAACCTTAAAGATCATCTAGATCCAAACTCCTGCTATTGGTAGGAATATTAGTTTGTAAATGGAAGTTTCATTCTCACCACAAAACCAGAGGATGACACTTTGGCTGTRTCTAACAGCACAGAATAATGAAATGAACTTATATTTCCTCTGCTTACCAAGATCAAAAATATATTRGGAAGTAACAAGATAATTCTGTGTTTATTCTTGATKCTTCTTTATGCTTTGCTATAACTTTTTTAGGCAAACTTCTCTGGAACATTTTTCATTTTGAGATGTGTCAGAATGTTTTAGAAGGCTGTGCTGCACTGTACTGAATCACAATGCTGCTGGAAATTGTCCATGTTGTCATTATTTACTTTCCTTGTGGACTTTTTCCAGATTAATGAATCTCTTTAGAAGTATGAGCATTTTTCAGGCATATTTTTGGACAGGTAATTCTTTTCTTGTTTAAACAAGGAAATCTGTGAGGACAACTCCAACATTTCTTTTTAGTTGTGTTATTTGTTCCTCATTATTCTGACCTAAATTCCTTCTTGAGGAGAATTCAGAAAAAACTGAGCTTGATCAAGTGGGTCTTCTTTGGTTTCTCTAATCAGAACACACGGCAGTTAAAAAATAAAAACAGAACCTCTGAACTCCTAAGGCATATAAATACATAGCTCATGYGTATGCTTTTTTTCCTACACATATTGCCTGTGTTGAGAAAAAAATTAAAAAATCCTTCTAGGTCATGAAGGATGTATCAGAAGAATACTAAAATTTCTCAGTAAGGATGTTGAACATCAAGTGACTTGATGTCACTTTTAAAATGAAAATGTTACTACTTTTCTGTAAGGGTGTGRTAATACAGCAGATATTAATCAAGGTCAAACCTTATTTCAAGCTGGCACTGAGAGCCACATGTAGCTGTCATGGCTAAAAATAGGTAATTATTGCTCATCTTGGGAAGGAAACGTCATCAAGATGCCATAGTGACAATATGACTTCCTTGTGTCTGATGACTGCAAATGACAGGTTTTCCATCTGTTAGTCTCCTAATTGTACTAAAATTTGGGTAGACCTATAGACAGGCTATACTGCCTGAGCTTTACTGTTTCAAGCTAAATATTTTTCTAAATTAAATTAAACTTAAATTAATTTTTAATAATTTCTAAATAAATTTGCAGAACATATTCACATTACCAAATCTAGTATTTTGTAGAAAAAAAAAAATCCCTGGAGAATACCTAATCTCAGAGGATTCCTGACAGAGATGTATATATCATATTTCACCTGGGAAGAAACAGTGGTTTGTGTGTTGGAGTGAATGAGTGATCTGGGGTGACASAGACAGCAGAAAGCACTCAGAGACACAGTAAAAAGGGATGCAATTAATCATCTGGAAAAAACTCTGTGCTGAATGCTTTGYAATACTATATAACTGTTGTGGTGCACAGACAACAGAAAAATGTATTTCTAGAAGAAAAAAATCAATCATACTGGGTGAATAGAGCAGATTGATTGTTTATTATCATTTTTGAGTGATAACACAAGATGGAGGAAAAGAAATTATATGTTACATGTCTATTTTTAGGCTTGACATTAATATGGCCACCAAATAGTAATATGCTTATAATTTTTTTCTGTAGATTTATTTCCTTTTGTAACTCTGATGGATTGATCATAACYTAAGCAGCCAAGAAAGTATTGCAAATATGACCAATAGCACACAGACTAAACTTTTAAAAGCTTTTGGTTTCTCTTGGAACAAATGAGAGACAGTTTTCACTTCTAATGCTCAGCAGATACACTTAGGAAGAATCCTTGCTGTTGCCTCTTTAAGTTGATGATCTGAGTAGCCTGAGAAAATGCTTAGGTTAGCCATGTGGCTCATGGGGAGAGACGTGTACKTTAGGATATGATTCACATCTCCTAGGGTGCAAAGCAGGAAATGGTGAAAGAACAGTTCAGATGAAAATTTGGTCATTTTCAAGATCTAGCAATTGAATGCTACCCTGAGAAAATGGAAATGTATTTTACATCTGGGCTCAGGAAAGGAAAGACTTTATACAAAGTAATCTATGAATTTTGATAGTCATGGCACACTTGGCCCAGGAACAGGACCATATTCATGGCATTATGGGGTTATATTTTGCATGAATTAAGGATGAAACCACAGTTTCTGGCAAAACAAACACATTAGAAGTTATGAATATGTGATGGTCATCTTACTAAACCACAGGGACCACAGAATGAGAAATATCTGGGACAAGACCACAGCAGTGATGATGGTAGTAACATGAGGCTGGGCAATGCACTGAAGAGGCACAGAAAGAATAGACAGGGGCTGGATTGAGGARTGAGACATTACAGCAAAGCTTCCTGTGATTTTATTTTCTTATCAAATTTTGGCTGAGTTACTTCTGATTGCTTTAGAATCTTTCTGGTCTTGGTGTTGATGCTGTCAGGTCTGCCCAAGACTTAGTCCATGCACACAGAAGAAGAGCTCTCCATATACTAAATACTAGGCTCAGGCATCAGTCCAAGCTGCAGATAAGGGAYCAGGTGATTAAAAAATGGATCAGGAGAAAAAAGAACAACCAGGATTTGAAGGCTCCTTTCCACTAATGTTACCAAGGCATGATAGACAGTGTTTTCTCCAATTCTTGTCCTTAAATAAACAATCACCAGATATGTCTATTATCTAGTTCAAATTCCTGTTCTGAGAGATTCAAAACAAAGCAATTTATTATAACAAATCATTGTTTCAGGCAACAGAAAGATTACTTTATGTCAACAGATGATACATTTTCATTCCCTGCAGACTCTGGCTAGTCTGATAATTTTTCAACAGAACTAATCACACAGATTTGAGAAAAAAAATATTATTTTCATGTCTAGGAGACCTTTACAAGAGGCAGTATTCTATTCACATCTGATATGAAGTAAACTCATTTTATGGACCCCACACAATCTGTATTTGGTGTTATTTGACAAGTTTGTTTGATAAGCTGTATGTTGTGTCTCAAACATTCCCTTTCAACAAAACAAAACAAAGAAATCCTCCCCCAAAAAACCCAACAGCCCATCTCAGTTTCAAAGACTCTAATTGGGATAACTTATATCATATATTCTGTACTCTACTTACTACTATGCCTCTACTTACTACTAATATCTAAAATCTCTWGTGTTACATAACAGTCAGGACGGTGAATATTTTCACACATATGTTATGCTTCTGTAGGCATGTCATATGAATTAGGCATTGTGTCATATGAACAGGCACATGAATATCACTGTTGGTGAATGTATAGTTGTGTATAGATATTATAGTACACATGTACCTATAACACAGAAATACATACGCACAACTTAAAAGCCTGTAACTGGTGCCCATTAAAGCATTGCCCAAAAAAATTTAATGGGCTTACTATATTTAATGTATAGMCAATATCTGAATAAGACCTCAAATAGAGGGAGCATTTTTCAAATAAGTTTTGTTTTCTGCATGAAAAAGCTGTGAACTCTGAGTTTTAATATCTGGAAATGGGATTGTCTATTACACTATAAAATTCATGTATGTTTTAATTTCAAGGCCCATTACATGAGGCAAAAGAATGCAACTAGCCTTGTAGTGTGTCTAGCTCTGGGCTGCAGAATTTATTTAGGTGTTTTTTTGTTTGTTTTTTTTTTTTTTTTTTTTTAGTTATAGCTCTCATTAAATCATACCAAAATAGTTAAGCAAATATTATAAACAGAACATTTCAAATATTGCTAAGTGTCAAAGTGGTGAAATGGATTTCATCCAGATGTCTGGTAGTATAATTTTAATCTTTTTATACTTACACAAAGTTTTCATGAAGTTCTTCCTTAATCTGAGTTTCATTGCTCAGAAAAGCCTTTTTCTTGAGTTTTTTTAAAAATTCTCATTGGCATTTCTATAATTAATGATTCACATTTTTTCCTTTTCCCTAATAATTTAAATAGAAGCATTTTCTCAGGGAATCTCGCAAGAAAGTAGAAATCCATAATACTATCAGTTGTATCTAGTCAAAGATTAAAAGGGATTGTCTTGGTGTTAATTCTTTTTTCTGTACGTTTGTGTCAGTATGCAACTGGATAGGATACAGCTAACATGCTTTTAAACATATCTGTTAAAACAAACAAACAAAAAAAAAAAAGCAGGATTAACATGTAATTGTTAGTGYTGTCAAAGCTCCTAAGGAAAAGGCAGATATGTTCAAAGATTGACTACAGGAAGTATAAAAAGTTACTCATAATTCTATCACAATTCTCTTTTGTAGGAGAAAAAGAGGGGRAAAAAGGAGAGAGGAAAAGAAATGGAGGAGAACTTGCCTCTGGTTTCCTGTCTCTGAAGGTTCTTAAGTTCAGTGTGAACTGAAYATTTAAGCTCAAAAATGAAGACCTGATGGATCTGAGGTGTTCCATATAAAGTAASAGTAAATCTTACAAAAATTTTCATCCTATTAATAATGTCAAAACAAATAACCCACTGGCAGATGGTAGTCAGCCTAGCCAATTTTATTATTATTTTTTCAAACATCTAGTCCATCACTTTTAAATAATTCACACTCAAACCCAGACAATGATCACTGGACTTTATTGCAAATACAGTGTTTAGTTTCAATGTTAGAATGAAATTTTTTASTGTGAGGATGATGAGATTCTGAAACCTTTTGCCCAGAGAAGTTGTTTACACTCAAKCCTTATCCCTTGAAATGTTCAAGGTCATGTTGGATAGGGCCCTGAGAAATCTGACCCAGTGTGTGGCATACCTGCCCATGGCAGAGATGTTGCAGAGAGGTGATCTTAAAGGTTCTTTCCAAACCCCAGAGGTTCCAGGATTCTATGACATTTTTTTTCCAGAAAAAAATTAGATGGGAAATTATAGTTAACTATATTAAATGTTGTATTTTAGTGTCTGCTGGTTTTGGCAAACCATTAGTCTGGGCTACAGATTTTGAGGTGACTTTCAATACATTTCTCTGTGAAAAAGTGTTTTATATGCAAAAAATAGTTGAAAAGCATTTTTTTAGGGATCATGGCAAAATATTTGTTTGAAAATCAGGGCTGCAACTTTAGGAAGGGAACTAATCAGAGTTCATGGAAAATCTTTTTTATCTTCATATTTCCATTTAAGTTGTAACTGATATTTGCAATACAGGCATGAGAACAGGTAGTTGAACATACAGTATGACTAAGAGTATTCAAAAACTCCTTGACTTTTTGTCAGAGTTTACAACACCTCCATGACAATTTGACCTCATCTGTTTAATATTAAACTTTTCTGTGATGTGCTGATAATGTCACATATTGCTATCATTTCTCAGTCAGGACTTTATATTTTCACTTACAGTAAAAGAAAGATAAAAATAGCTTTATTCAACGACTGCAATTGAAGGTAATGCTGGTATTATTCTGCTTAGGAGAAATTTCCAAAGCCACTTCTAGGATTTTCAAATAACCAGAGTTATCACCAAAGAATGAAGCAACCAGCAAGAAATGGGAACTCTTAGTGTAAGGAGTTTGCCTACAGTGAGAATTGTAATATTACAGTAACTTCATGTCTTGTCCAATTCCTGCCACATGGATAAAATTAACACCCAGGAAAGAAATATGGASTTCATCTTGGAGCAACTCTTAGAGAGACTAGGAAACAACATCCCATGAATGGATCACCACTTGAACAATAATCTCATTTTAATGTTTCAATTGGTTTGTAAATGTCTATAGATGCAGATATGCCATCCACATAGAACGWAACCTGAGGTTCATACAACTAAGTATCACACGCGTACAGTTAGTACTGAAACAATTGAATCACAGTTGCATGAAGTTTTTCTAAGCATCTACTCACATAACACCATGGTTCCTCATTACACATGGTAATGTGTACAAATAGTGATTGCTTATTATTGTGTTTTCAATGTGCAGTTTACATTATCTTAAAAAGTGCAATTTTCAAACTTTTACTCCAATGGTTCTCACTTTAGTTAAGATTTCATTAGCTGAGTAATTTTTAAGTTCAGAATGTTGAGTTTATATGTACTCTCTTCTTTGGTGGGTTTATATCTACTCTCTTATTTAGTGGGGTAGATTTAATTCTCTAAACTGTAGTAGAATGAAAAAATAAATGGTGCGGGAAGTATAACTATATTAGAAAAAAAGTGTGTCTGGTGTAACTTTATGCCCCATGAAGAAATGCTGATATGATAAAAGAAGAACAAAGCAAACATTCTGGATCACTGACATATAATAAGAGCATAATTTCAATTATCTAAATGTTACCTACCTGAAAATTCACATTATCTGAAGCAAATTTCTGCTTTTCTTAAGAAGGAACCTGATACAGCTTAATCCAATACTGAATTTAAATAATGGACTCCTAAAAACATGTATGTCTTCACAAGAACTGATGAATAGTGATCAAACCAGAGGATGTCTCTGGAAGGAAATAAGAGGATAAAGTTGTAAAAAAGCTTCTATCAATGTGAGTAAACTGAAGCCTCTCCCAGTCTTTGGATTTTGGTATCTAGAATGTTAAGCACACAAAGATGAGAATAAACATTTTAAAAGTCAACATAGGAGTTAAATCGCTGCCTACCATGCTCACAACAGACACGTAAAAGCATGCTGGGTTTTTGCTCATACAGATCCACTTAATGGCAAGATTGACAACTTGAGTCTAAAGTGTTTTTAACCATACACATCTGGGTGGACCACCACACAACTGTGAAGTGGGGATAATAACAGATTTGCAGCAGCATTACAGAATTTAAGGCAGATCAATTTTGCTTTAATTGTTTTGCAGTCCACTGCTGCACATAGTAGCATCTGTGGCATGTGTTCAACCTCTGTTCAGTATTATGTTTTTGTTGCTGAAATTGTGAAATGTTCTATATTGACAAGAAGTATATTTTATGAAATTTTCAGTATCTATTAGATTTTTTTCTCATTTTTCAAACTCAGTCCTTAACAGAAAAACTTCAATGTTTGCCTCAAAATATTACTCAAATTTCTTACCACTATTAAAGATTTTGTGCTTGCTTTCATTTCTGAGCTGTGTTTTGCATCATTTTTAAGCTGTGTTTTGGATCATTTTTAATTTTTGAGTAGCAGGTCACTGAGAAAAAGTAGAGATTATATTTGCATGTTCTGTTCCTCCCTAAGGAAATAAGTGCTTAGTGTCAAGCAATGAAGCAGTACATTTCCATCTCTGTTAAGAATTCACCTTTACATTTTTCATACAAAAGAGAACTGTTGTACAAGTTTCATTGAAACAATTTTATCACATCTTTTACTTATTATTTATTAAGCCTTCAGTGTGGAAAACATCTTTTAGAAGGCAGGAGATTTATTTTCTTTAGGTAGTTGATTGCTGATGGTCATAAAAGAAACTTTACTCAAGTGGTGCTTTAAGGAGTACTGATGATTAAAAATATTCAATCAATAATTTTACAAATTATTTGAAGTATGGTTCTACACCACACAGACACATAGGTGGGAGAAATAGTGATCCAGAATGCTTCAGATCTCTCCTCTATTGTGTACCTGCTTAGAGCCATCATGAGTAGTATTCAAAGAAAAAAAAAAAAAAACAAGATTCAATATTCACACACTATAAAGTATTAAATTCAGTGGATATGAAAAGGTGGATTTGAATCACAAAATTATAGTTTAGCATGTTATGCAATTAGTAAACTATATGTGCTTCAAAATCAGCAGTTTTATATTAGATTAGGAAATATGTGCATTATTTAGATCTCCCTGGAAAAAAAATATTTTACTATAATTTTAATAATGCAAAAATATTTTAATTCATGGAACTGGTCTTTTTCCTCACTTCATGGCTAACACTACAATTACATGAGGATATGCAAACAACCAGGCTTCTTAACTCCCCACAGCAAATATAATTTCACTTTTGCTCAGTCACAAACCTTTGTAGAATTCCCTTAAATGTCTTCAGCATGTGCTTGTCTTAAAAAAAAAAAAAAAAAAAAAAAAAAAAAAAATGAGTGAAAGACAACGACAGGCTAGTGCACCACTTATTAGCAAAAGGAAAAGGAAAAGCTTTTCAGAATCTCTAGTGAAAGACATTTAAAGCTCCTTAAATTTTAGCTGATAATGACCCTTTCTTAGTTGTGTAATTACACTGSAGAAATATGATGACATTTTGGCATAATTTTGTGGTTCATTTTTAGTTTTAGGGCTTTAAAGATAAATGAAGCAAGAATGGCCTCAGCTGGTGGAAGTTGGTTCCGTTGCACTCTAGCTGGTGCAACGATGTCTTCTGTATGAGAACCTAGATACTCGGGGATAAGGACTCTTTTTAGTTTGGGGTCTTTTTTCAGTAAAAATTCTTGCTTATGCATACTCTAGAAAACGCTCTGTGGGCTGGATATAAGCTGAAAAGCTGTTATATCAGAGATGAGACAGAAAATGAAATGTCTCCACTGTTGGCATAGAGCCTGAGTTAGAACTAATCTGCTGGAGTATGAGCAGGTTTGGGGTGGCCCTGTCAGCGGTGGTGTTGATCACATCATATCACATCTCACATGTAGTGTGGAATCAGCCTGCTGGACTCCAGGCAATCTCAGGTGAGCTTCTGTCACCCCAGTCCCCTGCTGGCCCACCCTGCTGGCTGGCACTTTGCTGGTGGTCTGTGCAAAGACACACGGCAGAGGAACGAGATCCAGGATCACATGGAACACACCAAACCACTGCCACATGCAAGGGTTGAAGATGGGCTGGAAACAGCCCCAGAGCTGGGTGAAATAGCTTGGGTCAGCATCAGGGAGATGAGTTCAACAGCTCTGCTAATCGTCCGGAAGAGGGARGAGAGGCCAAGGTTATCCAGTTTGTGAGTGATACTAAACCTGGGGAAAGCACCAGGGACAAGAATATATTTCAGAAGGATTGTAAAATTATGTACTGACAAGATRGGAAGATACAGCTTAGAAACTGTGAAGCAGCAGAACAACAAAATGCCAAGAAAATACAAGGGCTCATGRTAAAAAAGCTGTGGAGAAAAACGATTCTAGAAGGGAATGTAGGAGGATGCAGAGAGKGATGGAATTGGCTTTATGAGTCTGAAAATTATGAACAAATTTCTTATGTTTGTGTCCTAAGCAGGCATCTGAGGGTTTGTTTTTTTTTTTACTTTCCAATTAAAACTCATCTGTCCACTTGTAAACATTCATTCAAWATAACACTTAAATCTTTAACAGGAAAAAAATATACCTATATACCCACTCAGACCTGGAGGGAAAGGAAGCCATCTTATTTATTTTTGCCACCATCCCCTGCTCCATTAGCTCCCTGTCTGGCTGGATATTTTCTGAACCCAGCTGGATTCATTCAAAATATACYGTTCACATATAATGTGGGAGCATTGGATTTTTTTTTTCTCTGCTTTGATGTAGGAGAACACTCACAATCACATGAAATCATCACAAATGTTCAAAAGGATTTACATGGCACAGTAAGCATTAGTTTATAGACACATGAATAAAGTACTATTATTTCAGGTTGCCAAAACAACACATTCCACAGAGCRGGAAGTTAAAGTCTTCAATTGGCTGTAAGAGGAGGATATAATGCCATTGAATTGCTCAAATCCTCCACAAGAAAATTAGATGCTGAAATCTGTTTAAGAAACAAACCATGAGAGTTACAACTGGAAATGTAGGAGAACATATATTAAGGTGCCTTGAAAAATAGAATTTTTTAAAGGAATTAATGTTTTATGGGACTTTTTGTATAGTTGAAGTTTCATAGGTGCACGTAATACTATAATGTGCAATTAAAAAATGTATTTATTGCAGAATCTTTCTTAATGTACAATATTCTACAATTTCCTGCACATATAAACTGTTATTTAAGTAAATGTGTAATGTCATGATAAATAATCTTTACTTATTAAATGAAAAGAACTGAATAGTAATTTATTAAAATTTAAATTTACTATTTTGCATACAATTWAAAATTATTTAAAGTAAGAGTCATGCTGTAACAGAATTTTAGTTACTCATAGGAATGCATGGCTACTCTTTTTTTCCCAGAGCTTTACAGTAAATGTCAATAGAGCAAATTGGAGATAAAATATGAACTTGTATTTCTAACACATGAATTTTCAGTATGCTTCTTCATAAGAAAYGGCTGATTTATCAAATATCTAAACAAGCGGAAGTTTCAAGAACTTCTCTGTGACTTTTATAAACACATATTCAGAATAATTGGATGCTTATTCTATGATTCTGTGATTTAATGATTACCTTTGGACTCTGTGAATTTTTCTKCCTTAAAAACAATTTACTCTTCTACGGTGATTTGTTATGAATAATCTGGTATGGATCTACCATAATGTAGATTTTCTATTTCAGGTAAATGATGCCATTAAAAAACTTGCATGACACATTCAGAACGGCATTTTTTTTATCATAGTCCCTTAAARAGGAAATTCCATTAACTGGAAAACATATAAACAAGAAAACAGAAAAAAAACTTATCACATCTCACAGAAACAAAAAATCCTATATTACCATGAAAACTAAAGGTTTCATTTTCTTCCCCTATCCTTCCCTCCAGCCCCACACCAAATTTTGAAATTTTGCATTGCTTTAAAAAATGCATTGCTTTCAGAAGTATTGAATACCTGTTGCTCAATGATACCTGTAAGATGCTGTACAATATTGGCAATCTAGCTGCGCTCTAGATTTCATCTTCCTTGTTTATAAATCTTATCAATGTGARTTAATGTAGTTCACTTTGTCTTTTAAATTCTACACTTTCATCATAGGAACTTTAGGTTAGGGTACTGCCTCTCTAACACCTCATTTTTCACAGGTCTACTAATTGCAAGTTATTTTTCCTTAGTACCTCTTAATTACTTTTTTTTTTTTAATTGTCCTTTCTCATGTCCCTGCAGCTGCTGCCCTATAATACATCTGTCAAAAGAGGTGCTCTGCATTCCCTTTCAAAACAATTTGAGARTTCTTTTTCAACATAACATTGTAGGTAAGAGATGACTGATTAATATTATTTTTGGCAGTTATAAATCTCTTTAAATTACTATTTGGTGTTTTTCTGTGGTATTCATTACAAGAACATTTAGAAACATAAAAMCTTTTCATGTTTTCAGATTTCTGCCCACATGTTAATATAAGAGTAACACTGCTGAAATAAGACTGCTCTTCTCGTTTTTAATTTGATGTTCATTAACTGAGTTCATGTTGGACCAAGCAACTCTATTTTTTCATTCTGGACATTTCCACTGTCTTGCATGTCACTGGCAGGATTTTGTAAATAGATTAATTCTATATAACCTTTTCCTTGTAATAAAATGTTCACATTTGTAATTCCCAGRTGGTAGTTTCGTGTCTACTTTTCTCACAGTTGATTAGAAATCCATCAGCACTATGCAAGATTTACTATTTGCACATTGTTTGAAACATTAGAACTACTTTGTCAGCAAAATCTCAATTTAATCTCATTCTGGACAACATTAATACTGTTATCTTTGTGCCTACCCATTAATTCAGATGTGTTCTTTTGCTGCAATTGCTGAAGATTAAAAGTTATTTAGAAGATTAAAAGGCAAGGAAGCCTGGGGCCATTTTCTGAGAATTTCGAAGGCCCTATGTACAGTGATCACATAAGAAAAAAAAGCTCATAGTAAACTCGTTCTAATTTACCTCTGCCTGTTACTCACACAGCACAGCTGTAGCTTCTCACCGCATAAATTGAATGCAGTTCCAGTTCATAGATTGTTTTCTAAGCACTAACTCCCAGTAGACTGCTCACAGGACCAGTAAATCAGATGGCAAGAAAAGAGGGAAGAGGCAAAAATAATTCTTYTGACAAACATTTAGCATGGGAAAACTCACGGGACTGGAAATCAGAATTATATCTGAAGCACCCTAGATAACAGGGGGCATTTTTCTCTTCAGAAGCCACGGTGCACATTTGGCCAAAAGTCAGAGTGTGTTTTGTTTGACTTACCAGTTAGAATGAGGAAMAAGGCAACATTTAAAAAATTTACAGATAAAAGTGTTAAGGACACCTGAGAGGGAAGAAAAATTATATCTGCTGTAATATAAATACAAAAGAAAAACATGACTGATGTTGTCTTCTGGAGTAATTTAGGARACTGTTTTTCTAAACAGACTATTTTTACTTACCACCATTAATAAAAGCAAAATCTTATAATGGTAGAATTTTAGAATACTTACCAACTTAATGTAAATTATCGTGTGTATATAAATATATACAAAACAAAACAAAAAACTGAGTCAAAGTATATTATAAAGGATTTAGGGTAAGAAAAGCGATGGCTAAATTTCTGTTACACTGAAATTGTTGAAATCAATTCAATTTCATTTATTGTATGTGACATACAAATTTGTTTGTTTGTCTGTAATTTTGGCTGCGTACTTCTAGTATTTGCTTATAGATCTTTGCAATGTACAAGAATTCCCATAGACATTGTATATAATCTTTTAGAAATATCACTTGGAAGTTAGATGTATTTTTGTTTGGTGGTTGGTTTTGATTTTGAAGGGTTGAATGAGCAGTATGCCTTTGATTTCTTGGAGAGAATAAATGTTCTCGTAGTATCATTTGTAGTCTCACCACAGCTTTTGGATGCAACAAGAAAATGTAACATATGAATTTAAGACTAGAAACTGACTATTCTAATCTGGCTGCCTATGCATCAAGAGTCACAGACTAAACTCTTAAACCTTTATTATTTCTGATATCTTTCAAAAATATTCTGTATAATAGGAGCAAAATAGTGCCCAGTTCAAGGAATTATTTGTTCCTTAATACTGCCTCAAGAATCACCTCCTGAAAATTGGATGAGACCCTCGATCCTATAACAAGTGTCAAATATCAACATCTGAAAAAATTGCTTGTCTCAAAATAAAATAATGATTCTTTATTTAAGGATTTGAATCAGTGATATTCTTATTCCTACAGAAAGACAAAAAAAAATTACTTATAAGGAAAACTAAAATTTCATCTAATCAKGATATTGCTTTTGGTTAATGTATGTTTCAATACATTGATCTAGTCAGAGTATTAGGAACTAAAATGAACTCCCACAGATAACCTATAAATATAATCTGGTCAGATTCTTTGATTACTCTGTTTCTCTTACCAAAAARGAAATATTATTGATATGTGTTGGTGAGTGGGTGTGAAATCAGCATGTTAAATACAGAGTCAATGCTTATACAAAACAGTATTCATTTTTTTTTCTATATTTAAATCAAACTTTGAATGGGTTGATATAATTGAGATCATGATTTCATGATATAAATGCACATGTTATTCTAGAGTTATACTYTTAGAGAATAAGCTGCAGAAAGAGAAAGGGAATAATTTAGAAATTTTTGTAGAATGGAATTTGTATTCCAGGCAGACATGGAAAGTTCATTTAAAAGTGAGCATTTTTCAAAGATGGACATGSTAAAAGATTTTAATGGAAAGTCTGACCAAAATTAGTTATATTTGGTGTGGACCTTACAGATAAGTTTGTAGATCTTTATTGTGCAGATGGCTGTGCCTATGCCAGTCATCTTGACTTTATAATCTGTGGAGAGAAATAACACTCTGGGGATAAGAAAGATCTCATTTTCTGTTACTACTTTAGGTGAAGATTAATTGTCTTGTAGAAATATCACTTTCTTCTATCTGTGGCATCTAAACAACCRAGTTGTCAGTCCAAATCATCCATAATTTTTAACTACTTGGTAATTGGATAATGCCATAATTTTGTTACAATTGCAAATTATAGTAACAGATAGCCAAGAAAAAAAAATGTAGCTTCTTTTTGATAAGGTAATCAATTGCCTCAAAAACAACAGAGAAAGAGAATTAAAGCAGTAGAAAATGAAGGTTTATTCACTGTAATTAATAGGAAAAGGAGGGATGTTTAACAAACAGAAAAGCAAACAAATGGAAAACCAAACAACACTTTTCAAGCAGAATAATGCAGAATATGTAGAGTGAAGCTCCAAAATTAAAAAGTATAAAATTACTTGAAACCTTCTCCACACAAAATTGACTATACTGACCATGATTTATAGACATTATTAAGGAGTTATTAAGAATTTGCATTAAAGCTGTAATGCAGTATTAATTTTTCCAGGAATGTACTTCATAAGTTGCTGCACATATTAAAAAATGTGGAACCTCAGGGAAACTATTTAAGAAAATTAGTAGGCTGTTTTAGAAATGTTATGGCTTATTGTTTGAACTGCCAAACATCACCATAGTTCTTAGGAACCATTTAGCTAGAAGGCAGTTTACTTATATATCTGGACATATCAAGAGAGGTAGCTGAAACTACTTGAGGATAATATTATTGAAGAAATTATTTTACTTTCTATGAAAAATTATATGGTTACACTAGAATATGCAAATACCTTCTGCTCCATGATTTATAACCTTTAGGCAAATTAGCGAATTTGATTACATAATGCCTTTTCAAATTTTAAAAAGATAACCTTTCTGATAGTTTTTTACTTTATAGCTGAAAGAGCATAGTAGGCTTTAAGTGAGTCTCTAACCATCCATATCTGAGTAACAGCAGCTGTTGTGTATGAGCTGCAAAAGTTTAAAATGGGAATGGTAACATCACATATGTCTCCTGACATCTCTCATACAAGCTGCACTCAGTTCCTGATAACAGCCACAGATTGCAAAAATTCCATTGGTTGTTCATGGATCTGTATTTTTAAAACATTTTTTTCAGGTTATTATTTTATTGAAAAGGAATTTTGATACCAATTTGAGTACAACTGGTATGAAGGCCTTCTGAAAAGCACCTAGAAAGACCATTTGGATACACTTGGATGACCTGTTTTGGGGTGTTCAAAGAGAGGCGCTGTTCAGCTGTAATGCAAATGTTAGCTGATTTATCTTATTTCTTCTTTTCTTTATATTTTTACAAGGGAAATTGATTTGTGTAAAAAACTGGTTCTTGCCAATAAAGATATAATAGAATGTAATATTTACAATAATAGTATTTAAAAGAAAAATGTATCATTAATCCCAAAAAATAATAGTCTCTTTCTGAACATTTTAATAAATGTGTCATTACTTCATGTTCAAACCACTCACCTTTGCTGAAGTAATCTACTGCATTTTTGGTAAATTCAGTATGACAATATGCACTCCAAACTCCCTGGTGATCATATGTTTAGCCTTTTAACACAACAAGAATTTAAAATATTCGAGGTGTGAATCCCTCCTCCATACAATACCAAGTGACAGGAAGACTTTGTACTGACATAAAGMAAGCTATAAAGTGAAAATTACCATGTACTTTGTGCCTAGTGACAAAAGTACTGAGGAGCATAAGTGTGACCTGGTCTTTTTGAGAGCATTTAAATACATATCTGAAACCAGTTCTAGCCAGTCAACAGAGAAGGAATTATACAAAACAGTGATGAATTTTGTATCAAGGGACATTTTTTATCAGTGTTCAAAACTGTGGGTCAAAGAACAGAAAATACAAAAGATGCATGCAGGCATTGGGATTGCATGGCAAGGTTTCAGTAGCAGGGGATGTTTCAGGGGTGTAATTTGTAAGAGGGTCCTCCCTTTGTGTGATAGAACCAATGCCAGCCAGCACCAACACTGACCTAGCACTGGCCAACAACAAGACATCAGAAAAAGTGAGATCACCTCTGGGGATAAATCATTTTAGAAAGGGAGAAATTGCTGTCCAAAAGCAGGTGGAAAAGAGGAGTGAGAACTTGTGAGAGGAACAGCCCTGTAGAAGGAAGATGAGGGAAGAAGAAGGGGGCAAAGTGCTCCAGCAGAGCAGAGATTCCCCTGCAGACCACGACACAGACCATGGTGAGGCAGCTGCCCCTCTTCAGCCTGTGGAGGTCCCCAGTTGAGCAGATATCAACCTGGAGCCCATGGAGGAGCCCATGCTGAAGCAGCTGGATACACCCAAAGGAGTCTGTGGCACTGGTTTGTATTTTCTTGGTAGTACCCACTCTGAAGGAGTCTCCCCCTGAAGGACTGCATCCCATGGAAGTGACCCATGCTGGAGCAGTTTGTGGACAGCTGGAACTTCAAGAAGGATGAATGTATGAGTTCACTGAGGATTGTCTCCTGTGGGCAGGGCCCCATGCTGCAGCAGGGGGAGAATGGCAAGGACAAAGAGTTGTGAACCCCCCATTCTCTACCTTCCTGCATCACACAGGAGGAGAAAGTAGAGATACTGGGAGTGAAGTTGAGCCCAGGGATAAGGAAGGGCTGATTTGGTTTGTAAAAAATTAAACTGGTTTATTCAAGTTGAGTGTTTTGCCTGTGACAGTGACTGATGAGTGATCTCACAATCTTTTCRTATCTTGTACAGTGAATCGTTTGTTTGTAATGTTTTTTTCCTCCCTGTTCAGCTGATAAAGAGAAGTGATAGGAAAGCTTGTTGAGCACCTGGTGTCCAGTCGAGGTCAGCCCACCACAGGACTACAGATAAATTACTCACAAAGGCTGGTTTATGGTTTATAAAAACTGGTTATGTTGTAGTAAATGCATAGAAGTATGCATCAYATACACACAAATCTGACAGCATCCTCTTTTGTTTATTCTTTATCTATACATACTCAATAGTAAAAAGGATTGTTTAGGTTTTTCATTGACTTTTGGCTTAACAGAGGTTACTGAAATGCCTCAAGCATCAGTAAACCTACTTCCTGCAATCCCTGATTTGTTGTGGGGTTTTTTTTGTTTTTGGGTTTTTTTGGTTTTTTTTCAGAGAACAATCCCTCTTTAGAATACCAATCTGCATGCACTTAAAAAAAAAAAGAATTTGGGGAAAAATGTTCTTTCTCATATGTTTACTAGAACCTGAATCATGACAGTTCAGAAAATTCATACCTTGGGATGATATATTAATTTAACAAAATCTGGGCTTTGTGCAGAACTAAGCTGCAGTGTATCAAATTRCTTTTCCRCTGAAGCTTACTTGGAGTAGTTGTACCATTTTATACATTGCAAAATAGAATGCCAGCTACAATGACCTTTGTAAAATTCTATTTATAAAATTCTGTTTGACAAATACATTCTGTGAAAGTGACTAGCAAAAATTTTTAAAGTTATTTCATAGGAAGAGCTCTACACAACTCACTATTATTCCCTGGAATCATGGAATACCAAGTTGGAAGGGCCCTTATCATTTGGTCTGACCTCTCTTTGCAAAAGCAAGGTCTAGAGTAGATAATGCAGAATCTTGTCCAGCCAAATATATTATTGGAGAATGCGACATTTACACTTGGAGATTATGCAAATGGCTGACTGTCATTATTGTGAGAAATTTGCCTCCTGCATCCAGTTGGTAGAAGTGACTTGTACCCATTATCTCTCATCTTTTCCATGTCACTAATTGTAAAAAAAGGATTCTGCATCTCATTTGTAACCACCCTTTAAATACTGAAATAATGTGATAAGGTTTCCCCTAAACCTTCTTCTCTCAAGTCTGAAAACACCCTGTTCTCTCACCCTTTCCTYACATGGCAGGTTTTCCAGTCCTTTGATCATCTATCCTGGTTTTACTTAGTCCGGGTTTTTTGGTGGTGGGGGGATGGGACCAAGAAACCACAAAGATGGCTCCTGTGAGGAAATTCTAGAAGATTGCTCCTTCTTCTCCAGCAAAAGGAGCCCTACGCCCTGTGTTTTAGAACCAATCCATTGTGGCTCTGAGGTTGGCGGACAGGCTGCTCATCAGGCCTGGGCCAATTGCACAGGCTGGTTACACCTCTGTAATGATGAATGGTCTTGTATTTAAGAGGAATTCAAAACAAGATAGAGGCGGCCACCATGTAGTTTTTAGGTTGTTAGTATCAATCCCTGAACGGGGGGGAAGACAGAGGAGGAGGGTTAGAAGATGTAAGGAAAAAAAAAATGGAGACCCAAGATCACAGTAAGAAGAAGACGGGTGCTGTGCTGTTGCTGTGGTGCTCGAACATGGAAAAAACAAGCTGTTCTCAAATGGACTATTTTATCAATGCAAGACCTCTATAGGGAAAAAGAGGCCCTGCACGGGTAATAAAAAACCTGGCCTTTGAGGACTGGACTGATCAGAAGCCAAAAAGGGGGAAGAGGCTTGGCCCCCCAGCCTCATGTCTGAAGTGAGTTAGAGCTTAGAATAAATTGTGTTCTGGGGTGGGAAGAGGTGCCCTCCCTCCCCACCGCGAAGTGTGAAGTAAGTGGATGCTTAGAAGATGCTGTGTTCTGCCAGGAGATTTGAGAGAGAGAGCTTGCTTTGAGAAAAGCAGACAGCCTTGGAGGACTGTTTCCCTTTCTCCCATGAGGTAAAGAAAAGAATCCCTCGCCATCAGCAGTTATACACTGTTTCTTGGGAAAAGACCTTCCATAGCTTGGAGCTATAAGAACTCTTCTCCWAAGATGCTGGACGACAACTGTAATGAGTAGTTTGATCTATGTTAAACTTTCATCCCTGYCTCCCTTGCACCGGGAAGGCATGGAGGGGTAGGGAGGGATGACCTGGGATTTCCATTTTTATTTCTTCTCCTTGTAAATTTTTCCCTATCTTTGTTCCCCTCCCTGGTAYGGTAGTATTCTTAGTAGTTTTTAGAAATAAATCTATTTTGCAACTTAAGATTTCAGCCTGCCTGACCATTTTCTGAAGCATATATGTATCTTTTTCTCAATTATGTTAACTTATCTAAAAGCCATGAATTTTAGTATTAATTGGGCTTTTGCTCTCCCTTCTGCCTCTGAGGTGGTGGGGGAGGGAGCATCATTGGGTGCTTTTGGCTTTTGGTCAAGTTCAAACCATGACATCATCTTTGTGACCCATCTCTGGAACCTCTCTAGCCTTTCCACAACTTTTTTTGAATGGAAGGGACATAATTTTTCTTAAACTTCCTTCTTTCATGTTTTAGAGGTTTTGCCTTTGATTTATACAAATTTGGTTAAAAAAAAAAATTTCCAATATTTTAAAATTAAGCATACTCTCTTATTCCTTTCATCTCACTAGTAGCTTTTCAATGCTCTCAAYGGCATAGAAATTTGCATCTGACCTTACTGACCTTATGCTCACAGATTTTTTTTTTTTTTTTTAAATTTTTTTTTTGCTTTTAAATAACAGCTAAATAATGGTTATGTTTAAGCAATGAAATTATTCACAATGCAGTTATTTTTAATTCTTTCTGCTTCTATGGTGCGCTGAGAAGTATTATCAGCTGGGGACTCTTACATGTAGGAAAATGGGCTATATTGGTATTGTGATGGGAAGCATAATTGACTCTGCTAAAAAAGAATTACAGGGTGTCCTATACTCAAGCTTCTCAACACACCCCTAGCATTTGTGATTTCAAAGATTGGTACTGGAATTTCGTTCAACACATGGGTGATCTCAGTACACCCCCAGTTACAGATCCACAGCTTTCACAGTTTGCAAAGCATGTGATGAGAAACTGGGCTTTGTTTTGTCTGGACTAAGTCCTATCATACGTCTTAATTCACTTTTGTAGTACAACTTCRTTTGCAATGGTCCAAATGGCTTGCATTAAGTTGGTCTCCAAGAAAGACACAGCAGCAGAAAGACATTTCAAAAAATTTGTAAATGTGAAGGCATAAACTCTTATTCAATAAAGAATAAATGCAAGCAGGTTGACCAAAAAGTCWGTAAGAAATGAAAATACCACAGTTGCTGCCAAGGCCATGCCATAGTTATTACAATAAACTGTGTTTAAGATTTCATTTATTAATAAAATAATTATTAAATAAAATACTAATGATAATGATGATAGTGATTATTTTTATTATTATTATTAATTATTATTATTGTTATTATATTACCTAYCTAGAACTTAACCTAACATTTAAGCTTAATGCAAATAAAACACTTCACTGAACAAAACATATTGAAATCTCCCCTCTGTCTCTGCCTCATCTTGCAAAATACCACGAATTCATGCTCCAGTACAGGGTTTGCTCTGCTAGATCAGCTGAACATCTGGCTCATTCTTAATAAAGATAGCCATGGTGCTTCATTCCAGCCCAGGCCTTTTCCATGATATTACTGACAGGTACACTTACAGATCATTACCAGTAAGATTTAGAATTCCAGAATAGAAAGAAGCACAAGGCAGAACAGTACTGGTACAGAGAACACGTTTTTTTAGAAATACTTTATATATTCTCAGCAGTTTCAAATTTTCTGTACCATCTGGSTCTGTTGTTTGTTAGTAGTGAGCTGCTTTACTAGCCTAGTCTTGCCACAGTCTTAACGCACCTGTTTTTAATTTTTTTTTTCCTGAGTGCCAGAGAATTAATTGTACCATTAAAAATACTGCAATAACCATTAAGAAAATATCAGATAAAAAATATGTCTATAATTTTTTAAGTCAAAAAGTTTATTGATGCTGACGACAYAATTGATGCTTTGTTGATTTTTTACAGATAGTTTTTTAACATCTTCTTAAGGGGAAAGATTTCTTTTTCTTATAAACTTTCAAATTTTGTAACATTTTGTAATTATAGGCAAAACACAGGGGCARTTTCAGTAAGTTTGGTTTTCCATTRCTTTATAGTTCTATGACTTTACATGTTTCACAAGATTCATATAGGACAGAAAARAAATATAAGGAACATTCTTTTAAATCAAAAGAACACACTGGTTTTGTTCAGCAATATTGGAATATAYTGGAAATTGAAGAAAGTAGGGCAGGAGTGGGCTTTGATTTCACCCCAAAGTGTGGCACGAGCTAATATRCTACGTAAATCTCAATGAGAATCTTGTTGCAATTTGCTATTGTAAATCTCAGTATTTCAGTTTGTTGATGGTGTTTGTCAGTATTGCCCCAGCATGAGAAAACATCTTTGTGTCTTGATGTTGCTTTCCTCCTTTGCTGTGTGTTTCAGGCTGCAAGAGGTGAACACTACACAGAAATTACATTCAACGTAGTGGTGTATGATTAAATATAGCTATCAAAATATAGCTAACMTAACATATAGATGATAATTATTTATATTCTTTACCAGATAGAGAATTATTTATGCCTACTAATCATTAAATGGTTTGGGKTTTTTTTTGTGCCCTGAAATTATATAATATTTTGGAAATTATTTTGTTTTTAAAATCTAGGTAAGTGACTCTTTTCCATGTATTTTTCTTTGCTATATATTAATTCATTTTTTGCAAAGAGTWACATAGATAATCCCCTGTTTTAAATAAGATGAGATAATTAAGCCCTGTGCATCACTACTTAATAAAAAAAAAAACAAACAAACAAAAAACAAAAAAAACTCTACATAATGGTAATCTTATTTGGCCACAAATACTCTAAGTAATTTTAATGAAAGGTGTTGATTAATGAATGCATACAAGTTTTGAGAATGAAGCTGAAAGCTGAGGATAAACTGCATAAGGAAATACTCTGTGACTGATGATTATGAAATAACACAGATTATGTGAACCAGCAGATGTCAAATGAGCAGAGTATGGTTTAAGAGAAAATCTAAGAGACTTGGAAAATTTATTTAAAAGCAACTGTT
Source organism: Malurus melanocephalus (assembly GCF_030028575.1). Lineage (NCBI taxonomy): Eukaryota > Metazoa > Chordata > Aves > Passeriformes > Maluridae > Malurus > Malurus melanocephalus. The sequence continues at coordinate 1,135,291 of NW_026623247.1, forward strand.
GCTACATGATCTCACTTCTAGCACTTCTTAATTGTAATACTCTTTAAAATCAATAAAATGTGATAAACGCCATAGTTTTAGATGCCTTCTTATTTTATATATCATCTCCTAGATTAAAATGACTGACAGCAAAAAGGRATAAAAAGTGGTTCACCCCAATAGTGAAATCACTGAAAATGAAAGGTATTCAATAGTTGATTTCAATCTAAATTCAGGTTTCATCAGCAAGTTATTTCCATGCCCAAGTTAGGTTTAMTCTAAACATTCAGCTCAAACTGACTCTAGATTTAACTTTTTTCTGCCCCTAACACATATTTTACTTTTCTTGTTCTCCTTCCTTATTATTGTTTTTAGATAATTTTGTGTTATTGGCAYAAGGTATTGATATCCTAAGTAACTTTAAGAATCAAAGAGGCAAAAGTATTTTGAAAAGAAAGAAGACAATATTCCATAMTCTTTTTTTTGTATAATCTTCTATTTTTAGTAGAAATATATAAAAATATATTAAATATTKAATACATTATATACTAAATTAATATATTAAAAAATAACGTCTTTGCGCGCTCAAATCATAACCTCAACAGAAAACTGAAGCAAGTTTTTGACTGGGTATCTTTTAAAGAGCGTTACTTAGAAGGAGATACTGGTTAGAATGACCAGTAAAATCTATTTAGAATATTGGAACATCTTGCCTCAAAAATCTTTGCAGTGACAAGCAAAAGGAAGAGTTCTAGCATAGTGCATATAATGAAAACCACCTAAGATTCTTCATGGAATACATCAGACTGCATTTTCAGATATAGTGAAAACAAAACTGCATAGAGTATGCAAACCAGAAAAAGAATTAATTATATTTATGTTTACAAAACTAAAATAATAATTACTTTAAAAGTAGCAAAAAAATATTACTGAGACTGATGTCATTGGTGTAATTTTAGTTTTCTTGATCATGGGATGGCTTATACACAACCAGGCCTATTGGAAACTGAGTTMATCTATCTAAAGAGGATAAATATTCTACTCCATGAGCTGGCAGGGCTAATGTGAGGTCTTTTAACTAGGTGTGAAGGAGGAAAAACTTAAGACAAGTCTCACTAGAGATGAGTCTGGGAGTGATATGCCAGTGTTGTTGGTGAAATCAACAATCCAGGTGGTGTACCAATGCACACAGCATTGGTAGCAAACAGGAGGAGCTGGAAGCCACTGGCAGCAGGAAGCTGTGATGTTGTGGTCACCATGGAAATGTGGGGGATGACTGGAGTGCTGCAGGGGATGGCCCCAAGCTCTTCACAAGGGTCAGGCCAGGAGGKAGAGGCGCTGGGGCAGCTCTGTGCATTGGGGAGGGTTTGACTGCACAGAGCTCAGGGACAGCGGGGATAAGGCTGAGTGCCTGTGGTGACAATCAGAGGGGTGGCCA
>NW_026623247.1:1136912-1179001 GCF_030028575.1 Malurus melanocephalus
TCAGCACAGTGGAGAGGAGGCACTCGGGGAGTTCCTGGAGTGTGTGGAAGGGAATTCCTGACACAGCTGGTGAGGGAGCCTGCCAGGACAGTGCCCTGCCACATCTGCAGTTTGCAAACAGAGAAGGGCTGTGGGACATGTGGTGCTTGGGGGCCATAATAATTACAAATTGAAATTTCCTGGGTTTGGTGAAGTAAGGAAGGGGTTCAATAAACCTCCACTTTCRGCTTCCAGAAGGCACACTTTGGCCTGTCCAGGACACTGTTTCAGAGTTGTTATGCCCCAGGCTCAGTCAGTGAGTTTTTAAAGGGTTTTAGAGGCTTGATTCCCTCTGGGGGACTGCTCAGCAGAAAAACGAAATTCTCAGGAGGCTGAATACAAAAATAACTAAAGAAGGAAATGTTGAAGGTCCAGGAGCAGGCTGTCTGTATGCACCAACAGATGAGCTGTCATGAACAGGCAGCTTTCACAGGACCTTAAGGGAGAAAAAAGAAAAAAAAAAGGTATAACCTTTGGAAAAAGGGGCAGGGAATTGAGGAGTTGCTAGTATGTCACTAGATCATGTAGACAGAAAATTAGAAAGGTAAAAGCTCAGCTAGAATTCAATCTGGCCACCCTTGTGAAAGATGATAAAAAGAAGTTATATAAACATATGAAAAATAAAAGGAGAGACAAGGAAATTCTTCTTTCTTTATGGGTCATGAGGAGGGCAATAGAACTGGTAAAAGGGTCTAGATAGCAAGCCATGTGAGGAGAAAATGAGGGAGATGAGTCTGCTGGAGACCTTCTTCACAACAGCCTGAAAGGGGGGTGCAGCCAGGGGGTGTCAGCCTCTCTTCCCCAGTAATGAGTGACAGGGTAAGAGGAAATGGCCCCAAGGTAGGGGAGGATCAGGTTGGACACCAGGAAYGGTTTCTTTACTGAAAGGTTGATTAAGCACTGGAATGGGCTGGTCAGGGAGRTGCTGAAATTGTTCAAGAAAGAACTGAATGAGGCACTTAGTATTGTGATTTAATTGACATGTTGGGGCAAGATTGTACTGAGAGATCTTGGAGGTCCTTTAGAACTTTAATCATTCTATGATTCTCAGATTAATACATTATTTCACTGCAATAACTAAGCTGTATTATGGAGGAGAAAAAAAACTTGTGTATTTTACAGCAGGGTACTGCTGGGTAAAATTTTACACATAGTTACCAAGGTCTAGCTGCTTCACAATAATTTGATAACTAGACTTAACATGTTTATATGTCAAAAGAAGAGGTCTGAGGAAAACCAATGTTTTGCTTATTAAACCCAAATGAAATGTCAGTTCCTGTGTTTTTCCTGTAGAAATAATGGTCATTAGTTCTTGAAGGATTTTTGTGCTCAGAATTAATCCCAGCATAAATCAGTCTCATCACTAAGAAATCTCAAAAGATTTTCATATCCACCTAGCCAAGTATTTTACCAGAGTTTTGATCTGAAGAAATTTATCTAATGGCAAATTAGAAGGAAGGAAAATAGTTTGCTCTGGTTTTCAAATGCATTGCAATGGATCATAAATGCAGTGCTATCAGTACTCTGTACTAAGGAAAATTCGTGTCTAATTCTGATAACATGCTTTTTGCTTTTTTTTTTTGCTATGTCCTGTGACTATGCACAAATTACATTTAAAAAGAAAATCTCACCTGGAAGTACCAAATCAATTCCAGGAGGTAGTTGCCATGTGTTTCACAAAGTCATGTTCTTTTCTGACCCAACACACTATCCAAAATCAGTAAGTTAATTAGACATGATGCTTGAATATGGAATCCAGAGGAATTATTAATATATTAATATTAATTTTAATTTTAATATGAATGTTAATATGGTAGGCTAATTTTAAAGAGCTGTGGGTTTTTATAATTCACCTTGAACTGGAAAACACATGCTCTAGAATTGCATATTCTACCTATCTATTCACTCTATCCTAACTACAAATCATCTCTGCTAGGTTTTTTAGCTATCTTTGAAGCATGTTAATTAGAAAAATTTTGACTGTGAGAAAGGAATACCATTTCATTCAAAATACAAAATACATGTCACCTCTTACTTTGATTGGCCACAGTGACATACCAATATCTTTAGTAATCCTGAATTTGAGGTCACCATTAGAATCAGTGTGTGCAAAATAGAAAACAATATTTTGCCATGGATGCACCCAGGTGCACCAAACAATGGTATATAGATGCTTAAAATTCACAAAAAAAAAAGTTCTCCATTGCATTTTGAAACATCTATTGTAGAAAATTCTTCTCCGTGTTCCATGGTTTAGAAAAAACAGAAACTTTATCAAACCCATTACATTAATTACTCAGAGAAGACTGTTACATAGAATAGATAATATTTGTTCCTCCCAGTCCTATCATTACCTATCTCTTTTCACCTTTTAGTTTCATATTTTTACTGAGACTTCCTCCTCCATGGTTCTGTGATCTCTCTACAACTCTTACCTTCCATCAGATGTCAACCTTTTTTTTTCTTTTTTTCCCCCAGTAGAAGAACAAGAGAAGAACTGAACTAGACAAAACCCTACTGTCCTTTGGCTGAAGTCCACAATAGTGTCCAGTCTCAGAGAGAGGAMTTTTTAACTGAGGCTGGATAAACAAAACATGTAATACCTTAACATATGCTCAAAGAATTCAAAGATATACAATGAGGGATTAGAGTTATTATTAAAATATGGGCTCACAGTCAAATGTTAGGTTCTGTGTTTTGTAGAAAAGTGAAATAAAAAGCTGTGAGCCCATATTTTAATAATAACTCTAATCCCTCAAAGATATACAATGAGGGATTAGAGTTATTATTAAAATATGGGCTCACAGTCAAATGTTAGGTTCTGTGTTTTGTAGAAAAGTGAAATAAAAAGCTCCTTATAGCAAATATTTATTCAGTGAATAACTCTTTATTAAGCATGGTGTTCCATTTTCCTTTCTTTTCAATCAATATTTTATTACTATATCCCTATTTTCAATGCTGTCCAGCTCTATTCTTTCACATTTCAAGGCCTGTTTTCCACAATATGATATTCTAGCCTGTAGAAAAAAAAAAATTCAATTACTTTAAAAATAAATATGCCTCAGTTTCTCACATTGTTTGTTGATAACCTTAAGCCTTTAAGTAATGCAAATCCAGTGTATATATATTGCAGCATCTCATAGAAAAGATTCAATCATATTAGTGTAATTTCTACTGAACCTTTAGGGTATTCCAAGTGATTTGGAAGAACATATAGATACAGTATTTACGAACATAATGGAAGCAAAAAAACTACCACAAAAGTCCAACTGATCTAATCTGTGAGTAAACATTCAAGAATAAAACATACAAAATGGACAAAAAGTAATTGCTCTAAACCCCCTTAATCTTCTTAATACTTGTACTGCTGTGCATCATTGGGTTGCACAGCCTGAGATACAACACCATTTCCCAAATACCTCGTATTCCCAGTTTACTTCTATAATCACATCACACCTGTGATGATAACAGACTTAGTTTCTCTTTTTTAATCTTTAGCTGAAGAAAGGGATCCAAAATTATTTTAGAGCAYTTAATGAATAAAAATTGTGTTTTAGGATAATGTGACAGTTGAATATATTTAAAAATTCTATTATTTTCATAATAAAATAATGTAATAACATAAAAAGAATGGGAATTGTTTTTTTTCCTGCAGAACTTGTTGGAATAATGAAGCTTAATAAACACATTAAGCATTTAAAACGCAGACTATTAAAAGATRTTTTAGGCTAACCACTCTGCTTACAAAATAAATATTTATTTAAGATGCTAACTAATTAGTAATTAATTAATTTGGTCCTGAAGGGACCTGTGTTAACAAAAGGTAAATGTTCTGAAATATCATTGAACCACTTTCTGTAGTATATTTACWTTTCCAATAGATACAAATAAATTGAAGGTCTTACACTTTCTCCTTTCACTTGTAAACTGAAACATATCCCAGCTCTTTACAGAAACCTCCAAGATCCACAGTTTGAGCTAACAAAACAATCTGCATAAGGAAATGCTGAAAGCTTCATTTCAACTAAACGTTAGTTTTCTGACTATTTCAAAAGCATCCTCATTATCTKTCTGCTCATTGGAAAGGAAAACAGCTGATCCTTCGAGCATGTTGACAGATGTCTACTTTGAAATACCTGCTGGGTGGCCAACACATCAGTGAGATRTTAAATCATGTTGTCATCTGGAGAGAAGCACTAAGCTGCTAAACTAGCTGTGAATGCTGGCTGCTTAGTGACCTTTGCATAGAAATAGTGCTTCTACCCATAAACATTTTAAGGTCATGGGATTTATTCCAGTTCCTCACAAAGCCTGACATTTTGCAAAAGCCAGGAGCAACCCTGTACTGACTTTTTTACCTAGGAAATATCTCCCTTTGGTATYCATTAGGATGGGTCAATCTAATCCAGACTGTAAGGCCATTAGACCTGATAAAATTACAGAGGAAAAGTATTTCTAGTGCTGCAAATGTTGAAGTTATACCAGTACATTTTTTTCCTGGTTTTGTTTTATATTGCTGCTCATGAGAATTTGTACTCTGAATACTTTCACAATTTACTTTCTCAAAAAATATGGTGATGAACAGAAAAGTAACAGCTTGTCCTCCACTCCCTGATGCCTTGGTCTCTCATTGTTGGGGCAGTGACATGTTTCACTTGCAAGAAAATTGGTCAGAATCAAATTCGATACTACAGAAGGGCYGGTGCCTGTACTGCTCTAGCAACTGTGCTTCCCCACCAAGCTCTTTCCATTCTGCAGCTGATCTAAATCCTCTCCAACTTGTGCTTCAAGTGCTTTGGGAATATTGTAGTTTCTTGAAACATTTAGATTTGAATTGTGAAGCATTAGAGTATTAGTACTTATTTTATGACACAAATGGAACCTTTGCTTAAAGACCCCAAACACAACTAAAAAAATGTGATTTGTGCATATACTAACAAAAAAGCAAATATGGCTAGAAATAAAGAGGACTTTTTAAAGATTAAAAACCATAAAAGAATGTTGGGTTTTTTTTCATGTATGTTGCCAAATAAAACCATTATGCCCATCTCTTCCTGACAGAAGTTAAAGTTGAAATAACTCAAAAAAAGATGAGACAAATGCTATTTTATTTGTCAAAATCAAAATTGAATTATAGAGTCATAAGAYGAAAAGAAATTTAAATCAGTCTGTGCTAGACTACATGGAAAACTATGACTTAGTTATGTTCACAAATGCATCTTTGACATGTATGAAATCCTAAGAAATCATTCTCTTTTCTATTTATTTCCTGTCTCCCTGTTTTTTCTTTTTCCATTTCTCACCATCCTCTGCTTTACCTATTGGGCCAAATAAGACGATGAAAAGTTGAGAATTTGCTACAGTTAGAACAATTCTAAAGAGTCTAATCCCAAGTTTTGTACTGTCTCTGAGTTTTGTAATCTAGTTAATGAAGCAAATTGTAGACCATAAAATAAATTTATACAATTGTAAGGTCGTGTACGGTGCTTTATAGCTCACATTGTAAAGCTGAATGTTAAATGGGAGACTAATACCATTGAATAACCTGAGATTAATATATCTAATATTCATAATGATCTGACAAAAATTAATCTGGAAACCTGCATTATTCTTAGAGGAATGTGACACTGAATGCCAAGAAGAAAAAGATCTGACCCACTAGAGTATAAAAAATATAATTAGAATTAATATGCTAAGACACTGTATATCTTCATCATTGTTGATAAATGGACTAAGATCACCTTTAAGCTTAATAAAAAGAAAATATAAAGTGTCTCTTTGGTATAAAAATTAAAACTATCAATAATAAATCTCAGCCCAGATTCTGGCTGTGCACAAAATCCTTTCAGATACTTGAATATTTGAACCTGGAGATTTATCTTGGATGTAGTTGTAATAGAGATTTTACCCCAAGTTGTCTACATTCTATGGGAAATGTACTACTTAATAATTTTTAAAAATGGAAATGTGGCTATAAAATACCATTACTTCATTTTGTCAGATAAGCCCCAGACACTCAACTTTTGCTCTTTGTAAGTTATCTGCATTTCTCGGTAAGTTCTGAGTTTTAAAGTTCTGGTTTAAAAAAAAAAAAAAAAAAAAAAAATCAAGTCTTCTTGGAAGTGATTCTATAATATTAAGTTTTCAAGGTTGATGACTATGCATTCAGGCTAAACTACATTAACAGTCAGGCTCATAAAAGTAGAAGAATTATTAAAGTCTCACTTCTCAGAATTTTGCATTACAAAATCTATGTGATAAGGTAATATTCATTCCCTATAAAGGGATGTTGTCAATAAAGATTTTAGGATTTCTTAAACTGCTTTATAAGATAAACACACTTTTGATAGCAAGAAAACAGTATGCACTYATGTATATGCATGTTATGGCAAATAAATGTAAATATGCTCAAATCTGATGGATTTTTTAAAATTTATTTGCTTCTCTGCTCATACTCCACAAAATTTAAGACTGAGCAAAAAGAGATTAACTATAAACCATGGACAAAATTTTAAGTGCAACTCTCAAATCTACATTAAGATTTAAGAAAAGGCAGATCTCACATGATTTTAGAATGTTTGCTATGGGAAGGTATTTAGTTACAACTCCCCTGCCGTGGGCAGGAACACCTTCCACTACACATTTWGCTAGAAGCTCTCTGCAACCTGGCCTTAAGCGCTTCCACAGATGCAGCATCCACAACTTCTCTGGATAAACTATTGTTGTGCCTCACCACCCTCACAGCATAGAATTCCTTCCTCATATCCAGTCTAAACCAGCCCTCTTTAAGTTTGAAGCCATTCAGCCTTGTCCTACCTCTACATGGCCTTGTGAAAAGTCCCTCTCGAAAAGATCTTCAGTTCTGTTGATCAGTTGCAGTTTCAGAAACTTAGAATATATTACAACCATTCCATTGCAAAAGATATCTCCTAAAAGTCAGTTTGAACRTGACACATGGATTAGAAATTTTAAATTGCAATATCTTTGAAAATATTTGATCATAACATTAAGAAATATTGAGTTATATTCATCTGAAAATAAAACTAATAAAGCCTATTCTCTCTTTCAGGTGCTAGACATCATTCTGCAAACATTTTAATGTTAATAGACAACTTATTTATRAATTTTCTTAACTTTTTTTAGACCTGACATTTTTTAGATCTAAATAAATTTCATTTATTTATGTAAATAAATTTTACATGCATATTATTTTCATGCTAACAAATCACRAAGGGTATAAATGTATTTATCAAAGTGTAATCTAACTGAGATGAAGATCAGAGTAACAACTACAACTCTCTGCTCTTACTCTACTTTGGCTCATAAAAGAGTTTATCAATGCAATGTTTGTTTTTGTTTCTTCCATTTAAATTTTGTTCTGATAATGMGATTTCCTGTTTACACAAAAGAAGTAGTCATTTGCCTCATGTCACCTCTTATCACCCTATACAAGCCCTCTTTCAATTTTAATGGCTTCCAGTTTCTTTCTAAAGAGGGGGTTCTTGCTGAAATTTATTCCTCTTGCTAAATCCTCATTATTTCCTTTCTTTTAATCCAGAGCCAGTACTGGAAATGTATTACTTGACTCTAATAGAGATTTATTCCTACTATTGTTGCCAGAGCTCTTTTGTCAGCTGTTCCCCATTCTTTATTTTTATCTTCTCTCTCTGTCCTCTTCCTTCTCATTTATCAGACTTTTTATTACAATTAAATGTTAAACCTATGAGGTTCAACTGCTCCAATCCTYCAGGAATTGGAGAAAAATTAGAGTGCAAGAGAAAGTGATTTTAAAACTAAATGGTTAGAGAAGCAATCATTTTTTAAATTAAGCTTAGTCTATTTTGTGTCTTCTTTTTGTCCATTTTGTGCTCAAATTCATTGATCCTGTGTTGAGAATCAATCTCAAACGAACAAAAAGTCTGTCCCATCAAAACTGATGTTTAAAAGTAAAGCTTTACACTTTGTTTACTGCAGACATAAAAGGAGATTTACAACAGCAGCTGAAGAGAAAGATAATAGAAGGGTCCAAAAAAGCTGTAGGATATGGCAGAAAACTTGTATGTCTTCATGAGTTGATAAGACCAGGAGACAAATGAGTCATTAAGAACAAGAAGATCTATAATCACCGACATGATATATTATATGGGGAACTTTAGTCATTCATAGAATTCGAATATATATTTGATTAAGAATAATGAGAGAAGGCAACTATTAAAGAAAAGACTTAAAAAACAGAAGGCAGGGATTATTTTWATTTTAATTTTTTCCAAAAGGGATCTTTTTTTCCAGTTAGCAGAAATAAGAAGGCACATTTCTCAAAAAAACCAAAAAAACCCAAAAACTGGAAATCCAACTGACCAACCAAAACCAACAAACCCCACAAACAACAAAAACCCCCCAAACACACCCCCATCCTGAACAATAAAAACAACAAAAAAATAAAGCCAGTGAAAAGTCCAGAAATCTTCATGCCTGACAGAATAATGAGTCAGATTCCCTTTGTCTTGTCTTTTAAYATATTTAAATGCACAATAGTCAGCAATGCACTGAGGATTGATATGTGACAAAAAAAATAGGTGCTTACTGAAGATTTTTCTAGTTACTGTTTTAGAACATTTTTAAGAAAGAGAAATATTTTTTATAACCAAAGTTAAAGGCATCTGTTTAAGCCAGTTTATCTTGTATTCTATCCATTTTGCATAGTACAAAGGAAAAAGAAATTGAGGGACAAAGGCTTATAAACAAAATTGAACTTAAAGCTAAGACAAAGATTCTGTGATACTTAWATTGTTTTGGTGGTAGGATAAAATGGAATAATGAAAAAGTATTTTTATAGTAGTTCATTCACTTGATTAATGAAAACTTAGACTAATTATTTCTAATGTAGCAATCTAATATTTGAAAATGTGAAAAATTCTGGCATCTGGCCTACTGATGGCTTGTAATCAGTTTTAGAAAGACAGTGAAATACTAACATTCACAGGGGATATTATTACATTAATAAAGAATTACATATCTTAGAACTCACTTCTGATGATTTCATCATTTCAGGAGTATTTTCACTTTGTGATGAGACAYTGTCAAAAAGGCTTTATACAGGCTTCCTTTGCAATAAAGTTAAAACAAAGAAATCCCAGAAACTAAGCTGCTAAATTTGTTTTTTTAAAAAGAATGTATCATGTTTTAATTGATGCCTAAGCTCTTCATAGTGTCAGGTGAAAATGTTTCCAAAAGTTATAGTAAAAAAAAAAAAAAAAAAAAAAAAAAAAAAAAAAAAAAAAAAAAAAAAGCAGTTGCAATGTTGTAATAAAAAAAAAAGGAGAGTGGAAAGAAGTTTTGGAACATAAAACATTTTTAGAAGCTTTTCAAATTACCTTTTCACTGTAGGAAATTAAAACTGCAGAGAGGAAGAAAATGTTATGGGATTCTAAGAACTGGGAAAGTATTAATATGTTAGTTGATGTTTCAGTGCTCCAGAAAACAGGAAAAATCTATTTCTAAAGATTTTATTCTGTAGGCAAAAACAGCACTGAGATGCTGCCCAACATTTTTATAGTAAATAATACAGTAAAAAAAAAAATACAAGCACATACACAAATAAATTAGCTTTTTATGGTAAAGAATACCATTRAACACATATTTCTGAGTATTTAAAGTTTGTATATGACCTGCAGTTTACTTAGCATTTAGAAACTTGTGCACAATGATAACAGAATATCATGTAGAGATGAGTATTTCTGATAAAGTTCCTGCACAAGAATACATGCACATATGTTAGTTCTGCTTTATGGTTCTGAATAGGTTTAGTTTCTTTAAACAAAAYGGCAGTGATTTTCACTCACTTCTGAATAAAAGGATTTTTGTACTTYAGATAGTGGAATAACAAAGTTGTTAGAGTTGGAAGAAACCTCTTGAGTATCCRCTCCAACCCCCTGCCAAGGCAGGGTCACCTAGAGCAGGTGATGCAGGAGCATGTCCAGCTGGGTTTGGAATGTCTCTGGAGAGGGAAATACCATGACATCACTGGGCAGCCTGTTCCAGTGCTCTGCCACCCTCAGTGTAAAGAAGTTTTTCCTCATGTTGTGGAACTTCCTGTGTTTCAGTTTATGATGATTGCTCCTCTCCCTGTTGCTGTGCACCATTAAGTGTTTGGCACCATTCTCTTGGCAACTTCCTCTGAGACATTTGTAYGTATTGATGAGAAACGCTTTCAGTSTTCTCTTCTCCAGACTAAACAGGCCCAGTTTATGCAGTMTCTGCCCAYAAGAGAGATGCTCCAGACCCCAAATCATCTTTGGGATCCTCTGCTGGACCCTCTCTAGGAGTTCCTGGTCTGTCTGGAGTTGAGGAGCCCTGCACTGGACACAGATGCAATACCATTCTTTGTGAAGTTTGAGAGGTAAAGACCAAATGTACTCATGYGCAACATAGGCATCAAAAGGATGAAAATATATTCTAAAGAGATTATCAAAATCATCATCAGCATACAATGTCTAAAGATAACACAGAAGAAAAAATGGATTAAAAATGTTCTATTAAATRAAAAAAATATGCTGATTAGTGCAAAGTCTTTCTTTGTGTGGCTATTTCCAAATGAGATATATAAAACTAATTTTTAACTTCTGGTAAATTTAATTTATTTTCTCTGCACTGCSTCTATAATAAGATTTTTCCCTTGTTCTTAACTCATTTCCCATTTGTCTCTTGGMATCCAGAACTTTTTCTTCTCCTTCAAGCTCACAATTTAGGAATGCAATATGTATGTCCGAAGCTTTGTAATTAAAAAAATCTGCACTCAGTCAGCAGTCTTTTATTTCACCAACATTTAATTGGCCAGCCCAGTGGCATAAAAGAAATGCACTGAAGTACTAATTGACAATCCAGAATTTAGGATAGGTGGCAGAATCCCACAGTGTGCAAATCTGTGCTTGTAAGGCATCCATCATTGTTATTCACGGATTAATGAAGGTTATAGCACTTTCATAAAAGCTTTTACACATATATTGAGGTTTTGAGGTTTGTAAAGTAGGAGTGAAGGAGTATACCTAGTCAAAAGTAAGAGTTGTTTGGGATGTTTCTAAACATTTTGGTTTAATTGTAATTGCTTGTAATTGGTCCTTTCTTTGGAAGTAAATACATATACAACATTTATTTACAAAAGATTTTAAAGCTCTGTATAGTATTATGTTCTAAATCTAGATTAATCAGTTAGTAGACTTGACTTGAAAAGTTGCAATTAATTAACGTTGCAGWGAATTGTCAGTAATTTTACTGCAGTCCTTCATGTTACTATATTTATATTTTTTTCTTGCTTAAAAATGCTTACTATGTAGATARATACAGCAAAAATAGCAACTCTCCTATACCTTAGTTGTAATGAAATTTCAGAAAAGCCACTGTCATCTAGGATATTGCAAGTCAAATATKATGTTGTCCTATCCAAAAATTATTCCACCTTCAATAATAAACACAGTTTAAACCTTCTCAGGCAAAATATTATTAACAAAACTATGTTAATGTAGATTTGATGGTTTTTGCAGTATTGCCAAGAATTTGTTCCACATATATCTGTGATGCTGGGGAGTTAGATTGCAAGTTATTTGCTGCAAATATGAAATGTCATATCCTGACATTCATATCTCAATATCTTTTTAAGCAACAATATTTTGTTTTAGTAATCATCGTTGTTTATGGTTGTGGTTTTTTTCTTTCTTTCACAGCCTTAAAGAACGTAGTCCTTAAAGTCTTTCCCCTGAAATCTGTCAGTGCTGGATCAATTTGATGGACTACTTTATTTAAATAAAAATCAAAATCTAAGTGCAAAGATAAATTTTTTTTTTTACTTTCTTTTCCTCCAAAATGTTCATTTCAATCAAGCTAGATAAGTATAATGCAAAAAAAAATACTCATATGTAAATAGAGATTAACAGATTCTGTGTTTTCAGAGGAGAGGTTGATTTTCAAAAACAGAAGCAACATCTATCAGAACTCACGTAAACCTGAAAAATGTTTGGTATTTTCTTAAAATTGTCAGTTTTACARTGCCATGCAGAAGCATGTAAGTGTTGTGCTCAGGAGCATTTGAAGTCATCTAGTTACAGTTCTACTTTTACTTTCAGCTTTGGATGATCCTAATTCACATTTTCTAATTTATTTAGTAACAGAAGGAGGCTTTCTGCTTTACAAGGAAAGGCTGAGACAGTGAAGAAAGCGTTCCTCATTCAGAAGCAGAGAGGGTYAGTGAGAGAATTATTACTCTTGGGATGTTTAGAAAACTAAGAGCCAGACTCATCCTGGTGTGCACAGAGGCTAAAAGACAGGCTGGAACAAAGGAAATTCYATTTTAATATCAGAAATGTTTCACAGTGATGATGCTGAAATTTCCAAAGGGGTTGCCTAGAGAGACTGGGATTCCCRCTCCTTGGAGATACTGGATGAAGATCAGCCAGATGAAACCCATGATTTAAATAGTCCCTGCTTTTCAAAGAGAGATGGGTAGTATGACCAGAGTCCTTTCCCGTCTAAATTACTAATTACTAGAAACAATATATATGCTTAATTTCCTGAAACCTGATTTCTCTTTTTCAGGTGAGTACCATACTGATCTAACACTATTACCTCACACTATTTGATTTAATAAAGTCAGTGYTCAGAACAGCTTTCACAGGAATAGGTACTAGAAACTTTGATTTTGTGCAGGGTACTGTAACAGAGACATTTCCTCAAAATACATATTATTCTAGGGAATCCAGTTAAATCCCACATGAAAGGGAAAATAGAAAGTAATTAGCTTATGTTTTTCTACTCATCCAACTCCCCAAAATAATATCCTTCCCCAAAGAGCTGTAGACAATAATTAGCTATCTAGAATCTCATCAGTTTGTGTATTTGTGGTTTTAAAAAGTTAACTTCCATTTTCACTTTAGAACATAAGTGGTTATTTCATTTAGCAGTCAAATCTTTTTATTTATAAAGAGCGGCACAAGTGCTTCAATACTTGCTCACATTTACTATTCCTYAGCATGACTGCAGTTCAAATGCATGTATGCATCAAAACATTAAAAGCTTTAGTGTCATAAATTCCRTGAGATGGGTATTTTTAAAAAAGCATATTTGTACTCAAGTGATGATTTTTCTATAGTTTCTTAAAAAAGTCGTATAGTTAAGATATGATGATAACAAAAGATACTCTCTGGGTTAAACACGAGAGAAATTAATTTAGCATAGTGAACATGTTAAACTTTGAATAAAAAAAGGACTTAATTCCTTTTGTTTGTGGTGATCTCAGCTTTTGTTGGGAAATCATATATATGAAAAAACACAGAATTCTGTTGTGTCATTCATGGTTATATTAGTGCATAGATATGCTACCCTGGAAGTCATGMAATAGACTATATTATCTCCAAGCTTGTCTGGCTAAGAAATACCAATTGACAGAAAACCTGCTGAAAGTGGCTGTAATGAGACATTGTAGTAGAGCTTTCTGCCCCCTYGGTGCTCATGGAATAGCAATGGACAGGAGCTAAAACACAGTGAGGTTCTGAAAAGCCTTGATCAAGGTACACAGCTTGCAGTCTTTGAAAYAGCTTCTGAGCAGCAGTTTATGAGTATGCATTGGAATAAAGAATTTTTTAGTCAAAAGTATGTCATCAGGGACTCAAGCTAGGAGATGGAACTTTGTTCATATTTCTGGTCTTGATCCTGAAAATCCTTAATTCTGAATTCAAATGTGCTTTTTGTAGAAAGGACTTTCCTCCTTTCAATGTTGAAAATCTCCCTTGGTCAGGGCTTTCTGTAGGAGTCATTGCTGTAATCACATTGCCTGTGAGTAAGGTATTATGCTGGATACYATCTGAAATGAGCAAAGAAACCACACCCAAATGTAGGCTAATCATCTGTGGCTTAGTATGATGGCTTTTGTAATTTTTAAAGATAACACTGTCCACTGCACTACTTCATGCTTTAATGCAGCATCATGCTTCTTCTAGATTCCAGATTCTTGCAGCAGAAGATCTTTTCTGCTTTCTCAGATACTAAAAATTAACCCAAAGCAAGCTGCCTCCTTTTAAACCCATGTTAACCAAGTTTATCTCTGAGGAAAAGAAAATCAAACCATTATCAATTCTCATCAAYTATAACATGAAGATAGGCACCTTACACTCTGATAACTATTTCCTAGCCCCTAAAATTAAATTCTGCTGTTACCTTCATGTTCCCAGCCAGTTCCCAGCTCTAATAAATTCTATTTGATTTTTATTAAGAAATCATCTTACTTCCTCTCTACAAAAATCATAATACATTCATTTTCCACAATCACTAACCTCATTTAATGTGTGACTAGCACCAATTTCACCCAATCATAATAAGSAGCCCAAAAATGTATTAATTGCATAGTAATAGCAGTTTAATTACTATTAGGGGAGAAGGTATTTTTTCTAAATTGAAGAGATTTTTTTTTTGTATTTTGGTTTGGCTTTGGAGTCTTTTGTATTGCAGCCAGGACACTCAGTTGGGTGGCCTAAAGTAGTGGCCGAATTCTCACCATGAAAACCCCAAATGCAATGCTGCTTAGATAGGAAACTCACCTCATATAGACCGGACTAAAATCTTGTGCTTATCAAACACTAATTCCCCTTTTCCTAGAAAGCAAATTACTAGCTCATATAAGTCCAATTATACATTTGTCCTTTAATGTTAAGCCTATGTTTTGGTCTGCCCTTTCTTGCACACATAGTTTTTAGATCAAACGACTCATGTTGCCTTTCTCCCAACACATTCCCATTATTGTGATAATGCTATTTATCATCTTCATGCTATTACAGTTCTTCATCCCCAACTATTTTCAGGTTTTCTTCAGTTACTTGGCTGTTTTTGAGTTACCTCTTGATTCATGGTTCTTATCAGCCTTTTTTTTTTTTCTTCAATGCATGTAAGTTTTTTTCTTGCATGATGAAGTTGGCCCTTAATATTTCATCTCATAATTCCTTCTATGAYAAGTGGTCATTTGAAAGAGAAGAATGAATGTCTGCCATCTTTCATGGTGTAAAGAATCACCATGACAGCTGCTCCCCACACAGTTAAACTTTAAGCACTCTGGCTTAAGCTAAATTTATGGGTACAGACAAATCATCACAATTTTTTCTGGATCTTCACATATGGCCAGTAGAKAAATGGAGTGTGTTAGGGAGCTGGGAGAAAATGCCATGAAGTTTAATGGCAAGGATGATTTGATCAGCTCAATTAGACTGTAATTACTAAAGTGAAAACCAACATGTGACTATGATAAGGATACAGAGTGACACTGTTGTGTGATATTCATGGTTTAAAATCAGCCAGAAACTAAGCCATATGAACTGCTTGCTCATTCCCCCACAGTGTGATAGGAGATAATTAGGGAAGAATAAAAGTGAGAAAACTCTTGGGTTGAGATAAATACAGTTTAGTAGGTAAAGAAAAAGCCACACAGGCAAGCAAAATAAAACCAGGAATTCTTTTATCACTTCTCTTGCGCAAACAGATTTTCAGCCATCYGTTTGAAAACAGGGCTATCTCGTGAGTCAAGGTTAATGGGGAGGTCAAATGCCATAGCTCTAAATATTCCCGTCTTCCTTCCTCTTTACACAGTTTTATATTCTGAGAGTGTTACCTTAAGGAATATCCCTCTTGGTAGTTTGGACCAGCTGTCCTTCCTGTGTCTCCTTGCATCTTCTTGTGYACTTCCTGCTGATTGCTGGAAGGGCAGTATGAATAGCAGGAAAGTCCTGGGCCATGTGCAAGCCCTGCTCAGCAATAACAGAAACATCTCTATATCATCAACACTGTTCAGCAAAAATCAAAAATATGATAGCTATAGTGTAGAAAATTAACTCTACTTAAGACAAAAACAGCACAGTGATAATATTAGTAGCAGCATACACCTTACTGCCACAGTGTTCAATAAAAATAATGTCATTCTGCAGCAAAGAAAGAATCTTCAAGCAGTGATATGACAAATTCTCTCACTAGGGTTCACTATAATTATATTCTGCTTCTGAAAACTGTTTTTACACGTAATCCTTCCAAATTGATTTTTTTTTTCTCTTTGACTGTTTTACAATACTGCTGTAGTTTTTTATCTCTTAATAAACAACACAAGAACTTTATTTCAACATCAAGATTTCAGAGGAAAGAGAAAAACAAATATTTTGAGTCATGCTACCATAAGCTAAGCAATTTCTTTCTGCCACATTCTCTGCTGGCATCAATGTAAAAACCAATGTTATCTTTGTTTTTAAATATGAGTTGGTTTCAGAAAAACTCTTCAAATGGCATWTATGTACTATCTATTATGTACTATGAAACCCAGTTTTGATCTCCAGTGTCTATTCTATTAAATATGACATGTTAAAAACGGACCCTTAGGTTCACAGTGCTAAACAACAAATTCCTTTTATCTGTGTATATTGTGCGTATTTTCAGCTGAAGATACTGAAATGCTGACACAGTTCATAAAAAATGTCAGGATTACTTTTTTTTTCAATGGAGAAGAATACAGGGAATAGAAAAAAGAGGCATTGCAGGTGAGGTCTTCTGTGGTGTAGAAACCCTCCAGAAAGAATAATTTATAGGATTCAACCCAAAGGAAAAAAATAAAAAAGRAATGAGTAAGGTTAGAGAAGCAAAACAAATGGCAGAACAATAATATTGGAAGAGAAGGGTAAAAACTTGGTACAAATGATGCAAACTTCRCTGACAAATTCAGGTTAAAAGTCTSTCTCAAGATAAGAGTCTGAGTCACTYAGAGGTCTGAGCAGCAAATGAGAATCTTTTCTTTCCTTTGATTATCCATCAAAGTCTGAAAAGGATAGCTTTTGGAAGGTTAATCCTCTCAGACAGAGGTGAGAGAATAAACTGAAGATGGCCTGAGATGAAAAAAAAMCAAGTCTGAGACAAAGCAACTCCAAGTCCAAGCACATATTTTAGGACCATGCATTGTAACATACCTTCAGTAGGATTTTGAACATTGCTATCCTTGCATTGTCTGCTCACAGAGTTTATAAGTCCAGGTAAGGATTTGTGGGCATGGTGAGACAAAACAGTGTAGAGTAGAGGTTGCAAGGCTAGAGGAAGAGTGAGACTTTGCACTCTTTCACCTGACCATCTAGTGGAGAATGTACCTGACAGAGGTGAGAAACAGCCTTKAAGGCTGCATGGGGTCTTTTAATTGCTGAAAACCATCTCATAAATTTCAGATTTATCTGCAAACTTATGAGCCTTTCTCCWCTCTCTTACTATATTTCTTTCTTTGCACCCTCTACATTCCAATTATGCTTCCCACAGCAAAGTTTTCAATGCCAAAAAAGTAATAAAAAACCATCCAAATTGTACAGATGTTCAACATAGTTGTCACCTGCTGTGTCATAGACTTATCTCTTCAAATTCACTGTTGTACCAATATGCACAATGTCCTTAATGATCCCTTCCTAAACCATACCACTGGTTATCATAGCAAGAATATTTCAGGAATAAATATTTTATTTTAAAAAAATAGGTTTTCACTTCTCTTTCTTTTCTAACTCCTTCTTAGTCATGTAAGATATCTCCCTGAAGTTAATAATTTTCAATAATAGAATTGATGGATAGTGTATGCTCACTTTTCAATATTTATATCTAACATTGTCTTTAATAATTACTCTGCTTTCTCACATTAAAGTTTGATTGTCTAGGAGACATTTAACATAGATTTAAGCATTCTTTATGTATAAATTAATCTTCTAGCTATTTAAATCTCAATTTGAAGCTGCACCAGTAAGCAGATTTTCTTTAGTGATTTTTTTACCTTCTAAAATTTAGTTGGTTTTGGTTTTAATCAACAAAACATGTCACTTCATTAACACTTAAAAGAGAAAAAAAACCAACAAAACCTAAACTGACCATATTAAATGAACAAACTAACAAATAAACCCCCAAAACACAGATAAAAAAAAGTCTCTAGCTGTCAAAATATAGTGGAGTTTACATGTCATCTTAGATTTGCAATTATGAGGGAAAAGAAAAATTTGCATGTTGTGTAACTGGATTTGGATCCTTAAAAGGCTTGATTAGGCAAATGACCTAGTAATCTCTCTGACAGAAAGAAAATATTCTGTCTGCTTGCATGGGCATTTCCTTTGGTGACTGCAGGGAGAGGCGAGTGGGTGTCAGAATCCAGCACCCATTTTCAACCTATATTGGGGAGTAATGTGAAAAGCAGAAACAAGACATTCTTTTTAAAAGCAAGTTGTGTGTATGATTTCTATAATATCTGTGAAGAAATCCCCACAGATGAAAAGGAGACCACTCACGGCCCTGTAAAACAGGCAATTTTGCTGAACTACCCAAAAAAAAAAAAAAAAAAAAAACAAACAAGCAAGCAAACAAAAAACCCCTAAATAAAAGTGACAAAACCAAAGTGATTTATTAAAAAACAAAAAAAACCCCAAAAAACCCCAAAACAAACAAACAAACAAACAAACAAACAAAAAAAAACACCAAAAAAAAAACCCAGTGTTATACTTGTTTGCAAGATAAATTCCTTTATTTGGCATATTTCTGAAAGAACACTACCTCCGATTCCAAAAGTCAACTACTAGCTAGAATAATGAAGGCTGCAATTAAAATAGATTGGCAGAATGAGGATGGAGAACACAGATATGATAATTACTTTAAAGTCTGTTTTTACTTACAAGCTAACACACTTATGACCTTTGGAGTAAAATAAATTATATGCATACTGAAATTAACCTAAATTAAGAACAAGTAAGTAAAATTAAGTGATATAGGGATATTTCACTCAATTTGTCACTGCACTAAGTAACATGCATGTTCTAGCAAAACTGTCTCCTATGAACAGGTATATATKGCTTACAAATAATTAGGAATAGGAAATATAAGAATGAATGATGTGATCCTTTTAACTTTAACTTAGTGAAGACAGATGTCAAAAATAAGTCTGCAGATGCTCAAAYGCTATATGCAAGTATCTGCCTAGATTTCTTCTAATCTCTCAAATTTATTTGCAGTCAAAAAAAGTTCAAAAATATGACTATAAGTATTGAAGTCAGATAAATTCATTGACCATAAGTGCTGTGTTTCCTTACAAAACTGTGCTGCAAGTGATATCTTGGGTGGGGCTGACTCTATAAAAGTTATGGCCTACATGAAATATTATAGGACAGAGTAATATGTGAATAAAAATATACAAGGGCAGTAAGTTTGATGTTGAACTCAATGAAAAGCATGAAAATTTAAATACTTAAATAAGTGGTCAATCAGCCTCTGAATATTAAATTTATTTAAATTTTATAAAACACTGATTTTCTTAATATACATGGATAGCAATAATACATGGAAATATAGAAATAGATGAACAAATTACATATAGTTTATTAATTAATTTCCCCTCAGTCTTTTTGCAAGATGTTTACAGTCATTACAAACCACTAATTATTGCAAGTAATGTGTGAGTTTATTTATAAGATATTTCTGCTTGGGGTCAAGAGGTGCTGCTAGGTGAATAATGATTTGGAAAATGGATCATATTTCAAATGAAATCTATAATAAGAAATGACGGGGTTATAGCTTTGATCTTTAGAATAATCTTCGGTTTTAGGCAAACCTCACTATGGGATGTCACAATCTGACAGAYGCTGGAAAATAAAGGATAAACATGTCAGTATTACAGTATTTGAAAAAAAAAAATTCTCATTTTTGTCTTACAAGCTCTGTAATCACTATTCTGAAAACCTTGTCCTGGTCTCATTAGGCATCCTTCTTGTTTACCTGATCAAAACTATATATTCAGTATGCAAAATGATAGAGAAAAATAGCTCATATATATATATATATATATATATATATATATATATAGTATATCACAAAATTCCATTTGTTATTATGCATTCTCAGTCAAATTCAATAAGTACTTTTTTTAATTTTGATGGTTTAGTGTCTCATTTAATTTGCATTGGTTTATTTATTCACCACATATTGAAGACTATGTAGAAGAAGAAGGACGTAGCTTTAAAAGACTTTTCAAAAACAGAGATTTTGCTTTGTGCAAATTGTCAAATGCTTGTCTTAAAAGACAAGGATTTTTTTTTTTTTTTTTTTTTTTTTTTTTTTTTTGCTGTTGTTTCCATTTTACCTTTTTCACAGTGCTTTTTTGAGGGTTTAAATGTTATTTGGTTCTGGTGATGTAGGTTAGGATTGGGTTGTTTAAATGTTTTGTTTTATTTTCATTCTTAGACCATAGTTGCTAGATCAGAAGAATGAAAACAATTTACAGATATATCACATCTGAAATAGAGAATTCTAGATAACYGACTGTAAAAGAAAATCCTTTAAAGAGGAGGGATTAAGCAAGAAAACAGGTAAAATTAAGAGGAAAGGATACTCCTTGGAATTGCTTTAGGCAATGTCTCAATTCACACCACCTCTACAAAACTTTTGYTACCCATCAGAGGATCTGTATAGTACACTTGTCCCCTGAGTCTTCAGATCATTCTCCCACTGATATACCTTTACTTCTTGCCCCTCACAAACCTCACCTTAWAAAGATAAATCTGATTTATTCTTGTTCATGAAAGGACAGGAGACAATCTCCAACCCAAAACTTTCACATAGATATGGTAAGAGATGACAAAATGAACTCAAACTTATGAAGGTGTCATCTAGACCACTTCTTCAAGCCATTCCTGACAGCTGGCCTCAAGAATCCCTTCTGTGTGCAGAGTGGCCATGAACCTGCTAGTGGTCTGGATATGAAGCGGTCAGGAAGCTCAGCTTCATCCATGGGAAGTCATCTCCATCAAGGTTAGGGGGCAGATTTTATGTTCCAGGAAATGGGGGAGGGTACATGGTGCCAAGGGGGCTGCTCTGTGAGTAACCGCCCTCTGAAAGGCGGAGAACTGAAAACCATACCTCTTCCCTATCTCAGGTTGCAAGGAGGATTTGTGCATAACATCAACAATTTCTTCTTCATATCTTGGAACATCTAATTTTGAAATGTTGTATATGTTCAGAAGAGAATGTGTAGATAAACACAAGCACATGAACACAAAGGGTGTGGTCCACAGCAATGCTTGCAGAAGTCAGATTAACAAGACATCCTAGGTGCTGATATCTCACAACATTTGAGGCATCTTTTTGCTTGCTGTGTTTTTCATTCTAAAGGGTGGCAGAGTGACTGAGTTCTGATAGATACCTCTGGAGACCACCTAGGCCTGCTGCCTGCTCAGACCAGGGTTGGGCAGATAAGTTTTGTCAAAATTCTGTCCAGTAGAGTTTGAATATTGCCATGGATGAAAGATGCCACACTCTCCCTGGGAAAACCATGATAAACATAGAATCATAGACTAATAGAATCATTAAGGTTGGAACATACCTCTGAGGTCATTGAGTCCTACCTTTGACCAAAGGCAACTACATAATTTAATCTATAGTTCTAGATGCTACATCCAGTAATTCCTTGAACACCTCCAGAGGTTCTGATTCCACCACCTCCTTGAACTTTCTTGAGACTTTTTCCTCTGGTCCTGTCACTAAATGCCTGGGAGAAGAGGCCAACTACTACCATTTTGCATCCATATTTTACATGTGAGTGATATAGTCACCCCATGAGCTTTCTCTAGGCTAAACAATCCCAATTCCTACAGCTGCTCCTCACATGACTTAGTCTTTCGACCCTTGACCAGGGACCTCCCTGGTTAACCAGAACTGCTGATAAATGATGAAGAGAGGCATRGTGAGCTCTTCCTTCAGCTCCCTCAGTATTCTGGGTGAATCCCATCCAGTCCCATTCASTTGCAATTGTCTAAGTAGCACAACAGATCAATAAATATTTCCTCATGGATTGCATGGTGTCCGTTCTGCCCTCCATTTCTGCCTACCAGGATAACTGGTCTTACTGTTAAGTAAGATAACGTTTTTTCTCTTACTGAGACAAAAAAGACATGAAGTAGCACTGTAATGCAYACTCACCTTCACAGTAAAAGAATCTTTTGTACATCCCTGAAGAACATACATTTTGTTGTTGATTGGTTGGTTTCATACTTTGAGGAACATTTCCTGACCTTGGGAATATACAAAATGAAACATTGCTGAGCACATTCCCTATTGACCTGGATCTATGAAGTTACTAACAAAGTTCAAAGCAGACGCATGATGCTGAAGGGTGAACAAAATCCGAAGCTTTGTTTTGAAAATGAAATGAAATAGAGTTTTGATACTTGTTTGCCAAAAAAAAAAGGGGTAAAAATTAGGAATTATTTTTGCCTTAAAACYCTTAAGTGTAATATAACTATAGCATAAGCTGACTGCAATAAAAATATTGCTAACGGTTGCAATATTGTCCAGAAGAACGGTTCAACTGACTCATCATTATAGATGTTTTAACAAGTCTGGTTACAGCAGAGATCTTCTGCTTTTCATATAGTTAGGTCAGATTTCAAAGGCAAAAACACACCTAGAATGAAGACAAAGACCTGTTTGTTTTTTTCAAAAGTACTTGGATCAAAACACTTAGTAATTTGGAAAAATACTAGGTAATCTTAAACCTAGCCTTTATGGCATGAGAAATCTGAGTAATCTCAGTCAGCCACAAGACAAGCATCCATTAGGGGTATGTTTTTTGATAATGTTGATGGACTGAGAGGTTTCCCAGCTTCCAGTGTCCTAATACATCACAGCCATCACTGGATATTAGAGAGCTGGGCTACTGCAAGCCATGGCTTCTAACAAAAGGAAATCCGTGTGCTCCGGTCCTTATGTAATAAGGTGAAAGCCCAGGACTCCCTGAGGTCATATCACTTGGACATGTTAGATAAATCCTGCCAGTAAATAAAGAGAAGAATTTAGAGAATGATTCTGTTAAAAAAGGATCAAAATACAAGGGAGGTAGTTAACTGCAAAGAGAAACAGCACAATTTTTTTTTTCTTAATTTGTCTAATCTAGTTTTTTATGAGTCTTTATGCAATATTGTTTTTCAAGCACTGAGAGAATTTGACTGACCTTGCAGATCACGATTTAACATTTATGTTARCCAACAGCAGTTACATCAGCATGAGATCAGTAAAAGGTCCTGRCAATAGGTAAGATTCTTTTTATTTTGCTTTGTTTACTTTGGATTTGATGTTAAATTTCCTCCCTGAGGCTGAAATAAATCCAGTTAGTATTTCAAGCGGATGTTGAGACTCAMGTACATAAAACGTACATGGACAAAATCTTTTTCCCCCTGAAGGGTTGTAAGATCATGGTGCTGTTATTTGTTCTTTCCTCTGCAAAGAGCAGACTAGCAGCAATTATTTTATGGTTCTGCAAGTCACTATAGGAACAGAAGAAGAAAGCAGAAGTGTCCTGTTCATACAATACCATAACGATTACTTAACATGTTTGAGTTCTACAAAWGGACAATCTTTCTTCCTCTTAGGTACCACTTTACTACCTATGATCTTATGCTAAGAATTTTCTRTTTTTTTTAGTAAATCAAAAACACTAAATCAAATTTTTTTTTTAAAACATCAGCAGCATGGTAAGCAGAACCTCTTTGCCTTGTTTTGGCTGGATGGTTTTTGCAAGGTTGTATGTGGTTGGTCCTTAATATTACAATAATATTTTTTTCCCTCCTACACATTTAGTTGAATAAAATACCTTTTAACMCTTTAACCATGTTCTAAAACTTTTCATACACCATCTAGATGTGTAATTATATATACACACAGACACACTTTTCATAAGAACCTGACTCCACCATTCAGGACAGATTGAAAGGACAAGAGACTACTTTTTGGATTTGCGTATTTTATTGTTAGCTTGGTTTTTTTTTGGTTTTTTTTTTTTTTTTTTTAATTCACATCTCTGAAATTTTACTTGTCACAAATTGGTCGTTGAGAAAGTAGGAACCACTTATAATTAAGATTATATTCACTGATTAAACTAAACACAAAATCTCCACAAAAACACCRACTCACAAATCTGTTTACCTTTCAGCTGAGAAAAGTGAAAACTGAGATTGTCTGGTTCTTCTTAATTGAACTGCTCCTCTATTTGTTTAACTGTTTTGGAGGATTTTTCCCTCTCATGGTGCTTTCTTTGCCTTTGATGTCTTCAAAGCATTTCCATTAGTAGTAATTACAGAGCACCTAGCCTTGMCAGATTGGCCTTGCATTATCTTGTTGTTTTGTGCCTTAGTTACTTCAGAAAAGTGGATTTTGCAAAAGGGGATTATTCTAACAGCCTTTTGGCAAATGTGTTGAATCAAAAGTTGCTTGAAAGTACAAATAAAAGATGGGATTCTAATTACACATCATGGCAATTAGAAAATAAAAATACTCCATCAGGAAAGCAGAGTATAATTCATACTGCAGTTGTGCAATCAACCTGGGATATGCCRGAAAGTAAGACTTGTATTTTGTACTTAGTTTAATACACACTGTAAGCAACTTTTATTACATGGGCACCTCTCCTATGACACACTGCCTAACTAAAGAAAGTCATTTAGGATTTCCTGGCTTATCAGAGCTGAGTTATTCCTCTGTCTTGGAAAGCTGAGATTAGAAAACTGGATGGAGCCAATGAGTCTGTGCTGGCAGCTCTATTCTGAACCGAATCTATAGCCTGAGGTTGCTCAGGCACTCTCACTGGGACATGACCACCAGCAGCAAAGGCAGCACAGTGTTGGAGCACTTTTTGTCACTGTAACTTACCTTTTATATTTCTTGTTCATCCAGCTCTATTAAGGACTGTTTTGCCGCTGAGGTAGGAACTTACGAGAAACAGCCACATCTTTCCCCTCTACACCCACGTCTATGCTTTCTCATTAAAACCTTTGCTTGAGGAATAACACAGGCAACTGCAGAAACAGAATGCAAAATTGCACAAAAGAAAAAGTTTCTGAACAAATTATAATACTCTAGAGCATGACAGCTGTAGTAATTAATTTATTTAAAGAACTAAAAAGTACCACCTTGAATTTGTCAGTTCTTTTCCTTTTCACACTTTAGGGCCTTCTCTGGTAAGAGGAAATTCTGTGATTCATGACAAAAAAGTGGCATTCCCTGATGTCTGACTCAAGTTCTTACAGATCAGAGTAGCCTGGGATTTTCCTAACCTATGCCAGCTGACTCTGGTCACTACAGAGTCACCTATCATGTGTAGATAGCTGGAGCACAAACCAGATGTGCTTTTCCTTTTGGTTAAGAGGTAACTGCAAATTGTGTTGAAATATCATCCAGCTATGTCTGTTCTCTGTGTTTCTGATCACAAAGGAAATAYAAGCTTTCCTTCTTCTCTCTTTTTAAAAAATATATGCACACATACACATGCACACATAAATATACATCATAATTATGTAAAAGACACTGTATAGTTCAGTAGACTGATTATTCAATATTGCTTGAACACTTAGTAATACTAGCCAATACCAAAACCTGAGCCATGGTGACTTCAAATAAGCACCAAATTACAATTTCAAATRGAAGCAGTCACTTCAGGCATCTGACAGAAAATTCAAGAAAGATAAATTATATTTGCAAGAAGCATTATGTGCARAACAGCAATTATTAAAATCCTTAGTACTTATGCATAGCCAGTCAAATTATCTGACAGGCTGAAAAACTTCTGTCATATTCTTTTACATAAAATCTTCCAAAGCACTGAAATTCATTTCAGAATAGCTTGGCAAGTATAAAAAATGGATTACAGTGGGCAAAATCTGATTTCACAAATCAACATAATAAAGTTAGGCTTTTCTTCATCAGATATAATAGGAAGTTTTCAGCTTCAAAGCCTGTTTTCAAAATAGTAAAGGTCAATGATCTAATAGTGAAAATATGTCTTATTTGAAATCTAGAGAGCTCATTTACATATGTTTTAAAGGCCCAGAACTTTACTATAAAATAATAAGAAACCTAGATTGGTCTTCTAAACCCAATATAATAAATCCAAACCCAAATATTTCACCCCRAGATGCTTGATTGTAATCATGAGTAGCCTCATCCAAAAACACAGAAATAAGCTACAGCCACTTACACTTGTTCATATATTTATATAATTAATTTATTTTTTTAGTGAATTTATTTTTTGCAGATTATAAGGCTCTACACAGAYGTAATTTCATACTAAAGCAGTGACTCAGAGATATAAGGAGTTGCCAAATAATCAGTCATGCATAGCTCAAAAAAAGGAAAGAATCCATATTAAAAAACAAGATGTGGAACCATGACATTCTTGGGATGTAGAGGACTAAAATGGAAACAAAAAACAGTCAAGGAGTTAATCAGCCGGATTTATACAACACACGAGATCGAATGAGCTCTAGAAAGGAAGTTTCTGCCAGAGGAGGGACTGACAAATTCTTTCAACAGGCTCACAGATCTTGCCATGGAAAATTACCCCATTACTAGGGGAAAACAGAAACCTCTTCTGGAAGCTGTTAAATGCAGTCACTTTAGTAAATTTAATAAACAACTTTTTTCTCAATGAATACTCAAAAATGTTAAGCAGTAAAAGGGACAACTTAGAAAGCCCAGAATTCTTTTTTGTATTCAATTTATTGGTAGAGCCTGACTTAACATTAAAGTATTATTTTAAGTCAATAAAAACACTAGTCAGAAAAATGGTTCCAAAACTTGTTTTCATCTGAATTAACTTAAATGCCCAATTAAAACAAATTAACAAAAATACCCTGCTGATAAAATGTCTCTTCCCTCTAAAGCCACAGACTGAGATTTCTATCCTTCCAGTTTAATTAAAAGGATAAAAAGTTATTTTCACATGACTATTGGTGATAAAGGAGATCCATTAAATATATCACTCCATGCAGTCTCCACATCTAGGACTGAAAGTGCCTGAGGACCTGGAAATAAAGAGATGAAGATACATAAATTTATGATGAAACAGCAAATAGTTTTTTTAAAAAGAAAAGAGATGTGTTTTTTTTTTTTTTAAAGAAAAGAGAATTCTCTGGGGTAGATGTAGACTGCATGAAAACCTACTCACACATTAGCAAATGATCAATTTTAAATTTTTTTCCACTCTCTAACTTGCTTCTTTATTTGTATATTTTAAATCAATAGGGGACTAGAGAGGGCAGTATTYCTCTCCTTTTCTATAATAGGCTTTCTGAATCTTTTCCTTTGTCATGAAAMAGTATAGAGGTGCCCAAAGCATTGGCACTGATGACAGGGATCCTATGTCCCTGAGAGGGTGTTCTTGTTGATGTGATAGGGATGACAATTTGGAGATGAATGTTACCTGAAAACCTGCTATACCAGCAACATGAACAGCAAATGCAGATTTAYATGGTTCTCTGACAAAACAGTTCAGCTTTTCTTTCTGAATACTGGACAACTATACCCTGTTCCTCTGCCAGGAGATGAGATTTCTTTCTTGCTTTTCTCACAAGCTCTGAGGTCACTTTTCAGCCACTTTGGTGTTTTTATATCTCCTGGCATGCTGGATCTACAGCATTTCACAGTTCTGGAGCTCAGATTAAAAAAATTTTAAAAACAATTTAGTATAATACAATGAGATATTAGATAAAAAGAGCCATATGTCTCTCCATCAGACCATCTAATTCTTGCTTCTTTTCTACAATTTTTCMATTTTTCTACTTGTTGTTTTTTCATCATAAAAATATATGTACATATTTACTGAAAATATTTACAGGGAGATGGACTTTTTAAAASTGAATAAGGAATATGATTTGTTCTACAATTGGAGAAGCTCTGTGTGTTGATATGCAAATATATTACATTATAGAAAGMAACTATGGTGAAATTATTTGTTAAGGAAATAGCACAAGTTAAATTCCATGATAACTTTCTTTCACAGAATTGAAATAGAAAATGATATGCTAGTTTTCTTTCCAAGTTATTTTCTTATGTTCCACACAGAAGAGAAAATTTCTCTTTTCAAACCAGCACAGAGGATCTTGATTCCTATGTTATACTCATTTWTCTTCAATGCAAATCTTGATTAAACTTTATGAGAAAATTGAAATTCAATACACACTTCCTTCCAAMCATGCCCACTCATTGATAGAAACTGTATTTGGAAGTTAAACTCTTCATCATCTGACTTAAAGCTTCAGCCTCTGAAAGAAAGACATCATATTGAAAACCACACAATTATTCTGACTCATTTTCTAGGACCCACTTTCTTATTACTAATTTATCAGTGAGAGTATTTCTTAGCTAGCACTCAGTATTTTGGACAAGCTATTACAGTTCTCTCTGCTTGTGCATAACTTCTTCTGCACACTAAGAACGTGCCAGGAGTCTTAAAGTCCAGGAGCAAATTTTTCTTTTTCTTTTAGGAAGTAGTAGAGGAAGCTGAAACTGTTCTTCATCATGATTTTGTAGGTTAAACATTTATTGAGTAAATATTCAAATACTTCCAGTCCAAGAATCTGAAATCTCGAAGGGTATTTAAAATCGTAGTGATCCTAAGTCTTAGGTAATAAAATCCTCTACATGTGTGTCTAGGCATGTGCTGATGGGAGATCTCTTGCAGTGAGAGCAGGGAGATGTCTGTTTATWTTACATGTCTTCCTCATGCCATTGGGATTTCGCCTGCCTTCATGTGAGCCTCCCTATTTGTGCAGCCAAGGGAACAGCAGCCTCAGAAGCTGTGAGATTCAGAATGGCTGTGACTGTCAAACAAACATTTAKACCCACACTGTTACTCAGAACTAATTTTTTGGACAACCCAATGAGTTGCACATTGTGCRGTGAGCTGGAAGAGCTCCTTCTGGCATGTGAAAGTCCTCCCCAACCCTGACAGCCCCTCCAGCAAGCCCAAGTATTACACAAGTAACATGAACATCACTCTGTGTGTGACAGCGATGCCAAARCATCAGTATCATTTTGAATCTAGCCTCTCTATTACATTGCCCTCAGTCTTTTCATTTGAGTAAAAAAAAAATAAATTTCTTTTCCTTTTGTGAAAGTGCAGAAGCTTTGGATGTAATGCAGCCAAGACTGTGGAGGAGAAAAAGGTTCTTTGACATGTGCTGCCAGCCCCAGACCTTGGGACTTTCTTCCATTCAGATGTCATTGGGATTGTGACTAGGGACACTGAAAAAGGATTTTGCATTCACATGTCAATCAAGAACATAAACTAATGTTTTAGATAGGATAAAAACGTACATCTCCATACTTTAGAGCATAAGCCAGCCATTTCTTCTTCTGTCAGACAAAACAAGAAAATCCACCAGCTGCCAGGTCGGCAGTKTGCTGTGCCTTGCTCTGGAGGATCTGTCACTGTCAGGCTCTTGCCACTGTGCCAGGCRAAGCACTGACCTGATCCAGAGACGCAAATTCTTTGTTTTGATATATCCTCTATTTGGACGAAACAAGGTCTCTGACCCTGTTTGGTAAAATCACTCTCTTGTTAGGTTTAACTAAATGTTCATTAATTTGTGTTACAGTGTCATTCTAATGTTGCCAGAATCTGCTTGTATTCAAATTTACATTTAGGCCCCAAGAGATACTCAGCTGATTACACATTCTTGGGAGACACAACCTTTGTTTTCTTTTCTCTGCATGAGAGTGTTTTAGCACTGCTGGCAGGCCAGAAACTCTACCTCTTCAATCTTTCATTTACTTGCAGAAATTWTGTGACAGCACTTCCAGTTTGGAGAGGGGACTGCACTGGCTCCAGAATCACTGTCAGCAGGGGCCCTAYTCTTCTGAGAACAGCCACACAGGAACCTCATAGCTGCTTATCCCAGTTCCAAGAAAAACATGCTGCTTGGTAAACCTGCAAGCATATTGTTATGTTATTACAGGTATTGTAATCTACCAGATTATGAGCTGCTGTAAATTTATATCCATCTAACTATACACCCATTGCTGGAAAACCATATCCAGACARCCAGATGGGTGCAAATATGCCAAATTTTACATCTTGATGTGTATTAGATAGCCCTATTTTATATTTAGCTTGCAAAAGTAGGCCTTGAAAATAATTTCCTGCAGAATGCCCTTGTCGCTGGAAGAGCTCATCCAACAATGTTTTGTCACTATATTTACTTCTAGAGTTTTTCACATTTTAATACATGTTAGTAGTCTTAAAATCCAGGAGCAATTTTTTTTTTTTTCTTTTAAAAAGTAGTAGATGAAGGCAAAAATGCTCTTCATTATGATTTTGTAGGTTAAATATTTATTGGGTAAATATTCAAATACTTCCACCCCAAGATGAGCAATCTATAAACATACTATTTCAATCAGCTATTTAAATCAATTAGAACATTTAACTAACTTTCAAATACCTTCATACATAGCAGTGACATTGACATTCTCATGTYAGAGGTTCAGGCTAACAAACTGCAAATGAAACTCAGAGTATTAACCTTTATCAGCTGTGAACATRTCTGCCGCTTTTATGTGTCCTGCAAAGAGCAGATGAGTTGTATCAATCTATTTTTAAAATAATTTGAAGTGGAAAGGGACAAAAATAAACCTTAGCTGGGTTAAACTATTCAAAGAACAAAAGGGAATAATAAGACGTGTGCCTCAAATAACCYAGAATAAACTTATTTTCAGTAAATAGCATTCAAGTTTCATACAGCARTGATCCTTAGGTACTTACAGAGTAATAGTTCTTGTTATACCTAGGCATTGAAGACTTCCTAAAACCTCAGCACGGAGTTTTCATATAAATTGAAAGAGATGGTCCTTATTATTTGCAGTTATATTAGTATGCAAGTAAGGGTTAGCACTCAGGTACCTAAATGCTAATTGGTTATTTGAGATGCTCCAGTACAATCAGCCTGGTCTCCGTTAATCCATCCTTTATCATTCTGTCCCACGTGTCCAGACCTTGCTGGGTTGACAGCTGAATTTTATCCACGGGTTACTGTGATAAACTCCTGATCACTGTCCRTTTTGATTTCTGAGACTTTTTTATATTTTTATACTACCATCATGTACTTTCATAGTTTGCTGGTTATTAATCAAGGCTAGTAATTAAATTTTAAAAAGTACAGTAAGAGAAAAAAAAAATCTCATCCACTGTAGTCAATCAAGCTAAACAGGGCTGATGTAGTTTTGATTTTATATCTTGGTCAGAGTTTCCTTAYACAAAGAAATGGTTCTGTTATTAAGTACTTCAGCATCCCTTTGGGACCAAGATCCTTCAACTGTTCTTCCTCTGGCCCTCTTCTATCTTTAAAGATTTCASAGAAGAACATTTGATACATTTGAATGAAGAGGTCACAAATATGTTGCTGACACATCTCCTGGGAAGATTTRTGGAGGTAATAAAAAAGAAGAAAACTGCAATGTTGTTGGACCTGAAAAAAGTTAGCAGAAATAAAGTCCCAGAGGCCAGAGGAATACATTCAGACTGCATTTTTAAGTACAGAAAAAATTACTGTAGTTATTAGGATGTGGAGAAATCAGCCACTGACAGCGCTATAATTTATCTTTAATGGTCAGAAGTTTCTTTGAAAATTCACTAAACTGTGAATTAAATAKATGTCAGTTTTTATCTAAGTGAATTGCACATCAGTGTTCAATTCTGGTACAGATAAAAGGCTTCATAGGACCTAGGAAATGCATAGTCTTGTTAATTAGACATAGTGTAAACAATGGCGTAAGTTTATGGAATAAGTTTCAAATGGACCAGTAAAAAGAATGCTGATGTTCTCACATAAGCCATTCAGTTAATAAGCTCCAAGGCCAGTGGAGGATTGAGTTATCACCCTGTGGTAACTTACCATTTATTATTAGTTCCCAGAAAAGAGTTGATGCAGCAGACTATGCATTTAATGACACTCAAAGCTTGGTAAATGCTAATAGAGAGTTGGCTTGCGTCCTTGGTCTCCACTGGCCACAGCTGAGTATACTCACATGTGGGAGGAAAATCAATTTTAAAAGTAAAACAAAACAAAACAATACTTTTTGAGAAGTTTGAGCACAAGATCAAAGATCATGCYGTTTCCATTTTATCTCATATCCAGYATGATCCCTAAGATTGCACATTAATTCCAGGCCAGTTACATAAAAATGTTCCAAGGATGACAAGCTCCAAAAGAGTCATATCAATGAAAATTCATATAACCAATTGTTGAGCAGCAATARTATGAGACTAGTAATTATGACAAGATTATAACATTCAGATGTTTACAAGATGACTACAATGATCTGTCTCTTAAGGACATTTAACTAACAGTTTCTTTTTTTCTTTTTCTACATTCCGTTTATACAGTAAAATTGGCATCAAAGTTCAGATCTCAGTTTTGAAGAATGCATTCAAGAATTCAATACTCCCAAGCTACATTTATTCCCAACTTTCTGCAAAACTCATTGACATGTGCGGTTATAGACAATTTATACAGATTGTATATGTTTTATTTTATTTTATTTTATTTTTATGTATATTTCCAGATGTCTAGTGTATTTTGCAAGGGAACTGATGTACAGTTTTTCATATCAGAGTCTTCAGGGTGGTTTCTTTTTTCTCCTTTTGCAGATTGCCTTTTTTTGGTTTTATTTGAGAGAGGGACTTTGGCATATCATGTCAAAATGTGGAAAATATGTTTGGAGAAGTCGAGGAAATTTGARGAGGGGTAATTTTGAAATTCTAAATAGTGGCTCATGAAAGTCTTTACTTCTGACAACATCAAAACCAAATCCAGGATAAAATCACTAGGYTTGGCAGACATAGGTCACAAAGCAGTTGATGGAGGGAAATGATCCTGGTGCACTTTTGCTTCTTCCCTTATATTGACCCTCATTTTKAAGCTACAAGAGCTGCCAGAAGCAATAACACAGTAGGTAGGTGGGAGAACACCACACTTCTGTACTGCCTGATCAGATTGCTTTCCCAGCTCTGGTGCCAGTTTTTGCCGTCAAAGCTACTCCATTGTCCAACATCAGTGTACCCTTTTCAGTTCTGGATCTTCTTTTTCCACTTACTACTACCTCAGGATCAGATCTTCTTTTAAGCAGACTGTCAAATCAGCATTTAAATGAACCACTGAAACATCATTGATACCTCATTGAAAGGAGATGTTATGAAGGTAATAAATTCCCATTACCTCTATTTTTTAAGATTCCATTGATTATAATTTTCTGGGGACACATTATGTATTATTCAGATCCAAAAGCAGATGTGAATAGGTCAGAATCTGCATTTGCATTAAARGAGCCTTGAACTACAAGAAAAGGGYCATTTTCAAAATTTAGAACCCCAGGATTAGGATAGTTTTAGAAAAAAATTACAAATAATTTGCTTTCACTACTTATGCATTGATGCCTGTGTTTAAGGCTAGAGAACTCCTGAGGAGCTGTGCCTTTTTGTTATTTTCAGTGTGGTAGACAGTAATAAAGGCTTGCCAGATGTTTATTTGCAATTTTAGATAACTACAAAGTAAATCACAGGATTATTATTTTTTTTTAAGGTTTAAGTACATACATGACATTTCAGTTGGTGAAATAGTTTCTTGTCATTATATATGAAGTTCTTAAAATGAAATAGTTCAGCATTGGAGTAGGCTGTWCTGCAACACATTGCTCCAGTTATTTGTTTAAAGAGCTGTCACTGCTACCAACATGGGTGTAGATTATTAGAGYTAGATGTCAAAGGTATAAAGCAGGAGAAAACTGATAATCATTAAATCWGCAGGAATGATGAAATATGGAGTTACATAGTAGAAAAATAGATTACAAGAAATTGCATAACCTTGTCAAGAATCTTAGGTTTTCATATACCTGAAGGAAAAATGTTTTGCGTTATAAATTCAAAGAATATTTATATTTAGCATTGCATTTACAACTTACTGAGAGTGAAATTCTGGTCTAGACAGAGATTAAAAGTGAGTGATTTTTTGAAATTTATTAGATTAACCTGAAACATAACCTCTTTTGTAACCAGGTATTTTGCCTGGGCCTAATTCTTTCTCATCCAGAATAAAGGATTCATAAATGTTAGACTAACATTCTTTTGAACAAACTGAATATATTTGGAAATATTTAAGATCATTGTCTATACTTTTCATGGGAAAAAATATGCCAGCCATTTGCACAAAGGAAAGGATTTAAGCACATTKCCATTTCCCCCCAGCTTTTTGTAGCACTACTGAATAATATTGTCTATGATTTAAGCAAATAAGTCTAATAAATCCCAGGAGACAGAGCCTTAAAGTTTGGAGGTCATTTACATATAGGGYTGCAAAAATCCATTTGATTCTTCATATTTTCCTTCAGTATGAAATTTCAATTCTTCTTGTGATAATGGCAACAGAAATAATTTATTGGTGCTTTAAGGAAAATATTCCAACATGATCTACTACAATACCACAATATATTATATGTACAACATATTATATAGCATTATAAYATTATAGCATCTACTATGTAGTTGATATAAATATATATATATATATACAATATATAATCCAAAAGCCTATTATATGTGTAATATATAGTAGATGATACAATATCTTGCTGTAAATACAAAGAATTATGTTGCATAYTGAAAAATACTTTCAAGTATCTGAGGAAGATTAGGGAAAAAGGAATGTTAAACTCCAGTTATGCTGATTACGCCACCTAGCTTGGGTTATTTTCTGATGCTCAGAGCTGATTTTKTTCTGTGTATCTCAATTTATTTGCAAGACAATTGACCCCCTTGAYCACTAATAGGGTCTTCTTTATTTGACAAAGAAAATATCTCATCTCTGGGAATGGAACGAGAAACATTTGTCAGTGGGATGGATTGGGTGTCAAGCTGTATTCTTATTCCTTTAAAGTTTTATTTGCTCCCTCAGGCTCATATTTTCTTCTCCATTTTCTTTGTCTATTGCTTTCCCCTCAGACTTCACCATAGGGACAGTTTTACAAAGGGGCAGCAAACAATGAACAAAAATATTTTCTTTTCAGTTCACATTTAACTTGTTACATTCTCTTTATCAAAATGAAATAGATAGGCCTTTGATTTTTACCTCTCACTTAAGATTTTACAGCACCTCCTCTCTAAATCAGATAGAGGCAGCAAAATGTATCCCCTATAGACAAATGAAGTCTATACATTTTCAGATTCTCAGCTGTAAAATAGAAGTACTTTTAAATGTATTTTATAGGATGAATTTTTGTCCTAGTTTAGAATGAATTCTGAATGTCTTTCTTTCTGGGTTTTGCATTCAAATATTTGGGTGAGCCAGGAAATATGTCTGGAGTATAGAGTCAGGGAATGGGGATGTTGCTGCTGGCAAGGGCCATTTGTTTACTACCAAGGTTTGCTGAGAAAGAGATTTTCGATATTAGTATCTCTTCTTAAAGTATTAAGCATCATAATCTATTTTTCTTGCTAACCCATGGTAGCTCAGAAGGGTATTTTTTTATTCTACTGTCTGAGAGGTTTATAAACTACACATCACGAAGCTGGATATCAGCTAATCTTAAATCTGATTTATTTTGACTGAAATACTTACATATTTGCCACTACGTGTTCATAACATGAACTTTGACTCAGCATTAACATACAGTATATCCACACCTGATATTCTTTATTGTATTTTCTCTCTAGCAAATGGAGAAAGGTTTGAGACAAGGACGCACTACTGACTTGCAAGCACATCTTCTCAGGTGAATTCTTTACCTGCTCTCTGTTACACATTTTCTGGAGCCCAGTAACCTTAGTCTGTGTGCAAGATTGTTTATTTGTAGCATCACAAGACAAATCCATCCTTACTTGGCTACAAAATAAAAATCTCAGCCCTACTCTTCAAATTTCACATGAGCAATGAAGTTTGCAAGTTCCAGTTTAGTATTAAACATTATCATTGAACCTAATGAAGTATGAGCTTYCAAAGCATCCCTCAGATTTTGCAAATAGAAAAAAAATAAAGAGAAAATTAGTAGAAGTGGAAAATTTTAGAGGCATCCATCCTGCATGTAGAATAAAAGAAGTGGAAGTAGCAGTACTTGAAGGGCTAGCTTTATTTTTAGATTATTTTTACCTCCCTGCAGGCAGCCCAGTGACCTCTGTTCTTACTTACAAGGTCTGCTCTGGGGCAGCGAACGACACTTCTGATAACAGGGAAAAGGTTCTGACTGCAAGCGAGCGAAACAGGAAGCTGAAYTCCTACCTTTATCATCTCCCTCTTGTCTTGCTCCATGACATGCTACTTTGGCTTTTGCTCCTGTATATTTGAAATCTGGGAGACAGCACTGAGAAAAACACATTTTTGGTGCCATTATTTATGAGAATGCTAGCAGCACATGCTGCATTGCTAATGACAGAAGCTCTACAAACTATGCTGCCATAGTTTCACCATGACTGTTTTCTGGCTCTTGATTCAATAAGCCAATTTAAATAAAAAGTGATTATTATGATCACATCACTCCTATTTTTTTTTTTTTTTTTTTTGTGTGTGTGTGTTTATGTGTTCCAAGTAGTCCCAGTTTGTTATCGCTTCACAGAACATTCACTTTCTGTTTTCAAATGCAGGCTTTTTCTGACTGAACCTCAAAAGCTGTTTTCTACAGTTTCATTCTGTATAAGAAACAGATAAGAATTCTAACAGTATTAAGAAACTTGAAATTCCATTAGAACTCACACTGAGTGCTGCAGGGAAGGARCGCATTTTTCAAAATAAAGCTCTGTTTCTTAGGGTTGGATATGAGGCAAGGATGGATTTCCCTTTTAAGTGATAGAAGGTTACGAATCAACATGCCTGCTTGGAAAACAAAATATTTTAAGTGATGAAATTGAAAGTATTTTGCCTTTGATGTAGTGAAGTGAGGCAAAATAAAAACAGAGCAGTTTCACTTAACATACATATTTATAATATATATAAAGTTTATATATCTGTGTCTTGATGATGTAATAAATAAACTTGGACAATTTAATCGTTAAGACAGTCAACTTCATTGACTCAGTTTTTCTCAAAGTTGTGAACTTTTAACCTTTAGATAAACCTGTTAAATTTTTGTCCCACTCTTTCTCTAATKTTAGTACTAGTTTACAGGGTCTCTAACCTTTTCATTAAAAATCCTCACATTAAATAATTTGGCTATGTCTGCACTGAATCAACTGTGAATCAAGAACTAGGAAATTTGCTTTCACATTTTCTGGTGCAGCACAGATTATCTCATCCATGTGTCTGAATGTCCACCAAGCAATGWTTCAATTTTAATGCCACATTAAATGTGCATTACATGTAGGTAAGCGTGATGCACAGCCCAATAAAGAATGACAGCAGCCACTTGATCATCTCCCCCTCTTTTCTACCCCTTGTACTGTTACCTTCCACYACAGGAGTCCCTTTTTTTTTCGCTTAAGTAGAGGCACYGAAGAAGACCTCTGATCCTGGAAAAGAGGTTCTTGAGGCTTTCTCCTGCAACTCAGTGCTAGAATTTCAGTAAGCATCACTAAATCTGCTTCAGTAATTTGATTCCAAAAACTTTTTKTAGCCAGTGGATGCATACAATCCTGACAACTTCATTTTAATCCACAGAGAAGATTCCCGTGTTGTGAAAATCTTAGCCTAATACTCTTTATACATGTAATTCTTAGAAGCTGATAGGTTGTCTGTCATTATTGTTTCTTATGTGATTTATTTAGCAAAGAAATCCACTTCTTGAACTACAGATGTCTAGTTTTTGAAATTTACAAGTATAAATGCACACATATAATATTTGTAGGTGATCTGAGCAGAACTTTTTACCATGAAAATGTGCCTTCTCTCTTTCAGAAGCTGAAGACACCTTTTTAACTCAATCCTATTTGCTCTTGCTTGCTGTCAAGTGGTTTAACTTCAGATTATAAAATGCRTACATATTTCAAACAAGATTATGAAAAAAAGAAGTTTGTGGTTTTTTTTCATTGCTAGCTTTCTGTATACTTATTGCTCCGAATGCCGTCAATTTGACTCCTATTACTTTTGTTGGTTTAGAATTGTATAACATTTTAGTGAACTGATAGAGAGATGTGAAGAAAAATTTATCAGCTCTGTCCAAAGAAACAAGCACAATTACCTAAAAARTATTTTTACTTTTATTTCTAATTTTCCTCATTACAGGCTCTGTATTTTCTTCCAAGCGTGCCAGTTCTGGGGAAAAGAAAATCTCATACTCCATTTCAAGAAATAATAAATAGACAGAAAGCTTCAAAGAGAAGAAAAAATGACAGTCTCATGAGCTATACTTATCTAAATGTAGTCCTCTATGAATGACCCATAAATTAAACTTTTTTTTTTTATTTTTTTTTACCAGTCTATTAAAAGGATGCCTTCTAACATTGACTAAAATTTGTGTTAATAGAAACTTTACCTCTTTACCTGCTGAAGAGAAACATCATATTAAGCTTCCACAATCACTGAAGAGTAACATGAAGGAACACATATTTTGTAGTGACTGCCTTTACATTTTCTTCGGTGAAAAAATTACTAATCTAATGTTCACATGGAATTCTTTGTCAAAGCTAAAGAAATATTTATGTGCATTCAAGAATTGAAAGTGTGGAGATGTCCTATGTAATTCTCTAAATCCTCAGTTTATATTATGTCTTAGAAATTTATGTGAGSAAAGAATTTTGAAATCAGTCTAATTAACCAGACTAAAATTAAGAAAATTAAATAATTTAAAGTAACAATAATTAAAAAATTCAAGACAGATATGAGATAATTAAAACTTTAGGTCTTCATTAGGAATAATTGTCAGTTTAAGGTGTTTGGTTTCCATTAGCCCGCATTAATACAAAGACCGCCTGTATTTTCGCTGCTCTTGGTTMTATATTCACCACCTTGGAAAGAAAGTTTACATCTG
Source organism: Malurus melanocephalus (assembly GCF_030028575.1). NCBI lineage: Eukaryota > Metazoa > Chordata > Aves > Passeriformes > Maluridae > Malurus > Malurus melanocephalus. Next base: position 1,175,745 of record NW_026623247.1, read on the forward strand.
AGCTGTTTTAGCCTTCCTTCTCTTGCCCTGTATGCACAGATGACCAGAAATTTTTTTCAAATAAAAAGGCAAGGTGCTGACAGCTTGAGCAGCGGTATTCTGAACTGGCTTTCCTGTCTGGCTKTGCTTGGGATGACACAGAATATGAGTTTAGTTCGCCTTCACCAGTGCTTTCATGTGGGAGCACTTCCAAAGAGCATTGCCAGCAGGTCTCAGAACATACCCACAGGCAAGGTCAGCTCCCCAGGGCAATAACTGCCTGTCAGCTACAGCAGGAAAAGAAAACCATTATTACAGAAAGTAGGACAGCTAATCCAGCAGTGCAGTGTTTGAAAATGTAAATATCTTACYCATTCAGTAAATTATCCAGAATGATTTGTTTAACAGATCCCCTTTTATATAATATGCAAGCACACATAGAACTTCAGGAAYGGGTTTTTATAGTATTTTTCTTTTAAATTATCACTTGTAGAAATAGATATCTAAAAAAAAGTTGCAGGGTGAAATAACATCTATGATGTGCATTAAAAAATTGGAAATAACTGATATTATTGCATAAACAAAACCAGTTTTGCCATTGAGGGTTTCTTGATGGTTTTATCCTTCATTCCTATAAGAGGCATAAAAACTGTATATTCAAGAGCTATTATTCCAGTGCATTTCAGKGAAACAAGTCCTGAATTTAAAGGGAAATATATGAGTAAGACATCATTCTACTAAATATTGATTAGCACAGCCTGAAGAGAGTAGGCCATAGTGTAATTATTCCATATGAAGTGCTCTCATTATGACCCCGAGTTTTCATATATCCCTTTCGATGTTTCTTGAATCCCTCCTAGAATTCTAAGAAAATGAGAAATGTAGATAAATAGACAAAGACAGTGCAAAATTATATTTTAATATTATTTCCTGCTATTTAAAGACCTGCGGCTAAGGACTGGGTTATGATTTTATAATTCAAAAAAACTTTAGAAGAATTTTAATTAGAAACAACTATATAATAAAGGTGTGGGGTATTTCTTTTATTTTTACTTCATACTTGAAAATCTCATACTGAAGAAGATGAAATCCAGTTACATCTCCTATCTGTAGAATTACAAGAGATGATTCTCTGTAATTGAGACAAATTAAGTAAAGAATTGTTCTGTATCCGGGCAAATTGAACTGGTGGTTGAAGAGAAGAGATGGAGTTATGGGATCAGCCTCTAGCCCATCAGTTTTTCCTGTGTTTTGGCCAATTCATTTACTCTGTGTCTGCCATCAAGTAGATAGAGTCTTCCAGACTATCCTTTTCACACTGTCTGCATGTGTGTCATGTCTGCATGTGTGTGCATTTTTCCATTACTGAAACAGATTAATCGTTTAGGTTAAAGTCACTTGGAGCCTATAAGATAAAAAAAAGTAATGTTGAAAGTTTGAATTTTCTGCAGATTATAGGCAATAAAGCAACAACCAAAAAATCAAACCCAAACAATAAAAACCCAGGTAGAATGATGTCTTAAAGGAGGAATACGCCGTSTAGGGAAATGCACAGTTCAAGTTGTTGAGCCATCCAATATACCAATCTCCTAAGTTCTGCATGTATATCAGCTGAAAGCTATTTACACTGTACCAGGYACCTTGTATTTCTCCTGTGGGAATATTTTTGGAGAAAATACTCTAAAAATTGTGACTGGAAGTTTACAATAATTATTAAAAAAAAAAAATTGGCACTTTTTAGTGTTCCAATTTGTTTAAGATTTTTGTTGTTTGACTTTATATTACTAAGTGTATCCTAAAGATATGTAGGTATTTGACAGTCTATTATCACATATTGCTCTGATTATTTTCAATAGGGCTTTCTCTTAGTTTTTAAGTCACTTTTTATTTTATTGTAGCATATATAATTTTAYAATATGTTGAAACTATGTCATAAAGCTTGATATATGAAATGTATTCACAAACTAATTCAATCAAGAGATAACGGCACGATGAACATTTGTACAATTTATATGGAAAAAAAAAAACAATACTATGTGATACTCTTTGATTTGTCATTACCATAACTCTATTTTATTGGCTATTTTTTAAGGAGAATCTGACACTTTGAACTTACATAAAGACAAAGGGTAGTGGCTAATTGTTGACTAATGCTGTTCCCTACACCTCATGCAGCCACATTAGTTCTAATACCAAGAATCTCCCACTTTAAAGAAAATAAAAAGCGAGAGATGTGATCACAGTCAAAATAAAAAGCAGAACATTGTTGTTTACTCGCCATTGATCTTCACACACACAGAGCATACAGAAAATTGCAAAAATGTAATGATTGCTGAATGTCTTTTTATACCATTTGCTGGAATACTGTCTTCATATATGCCCTAGTTGCATATTTATATAGGCTTTGATTACACTAAATTAAGTTTTGTCATTTTGAGGAGAATACTCAGAGGCAAATTCATCTGTATCATAAATAACTGAAGGGCAGGTATAAGGAAGGCTCTTTCCAGTRCTGCCCAGTGACAGATACACTGGACACTCGTGCTCAACATCAGGAAACACTTTTTTACTGTGGAGGTGACTTATCACTGACACACTGACACAACCAAAAGCAGTTGTGAAATCTCCATCCTTAGCAACTTCTGAAAGCAATCTGGTCATGGTTCCAGGAAACTTATTATGGGCAGCCCTCCTGAGCAGGAAATTGGATCAGATGACCCCTAGAGRTCCCTTCCATTCCACGATTCGTGAGCTGAATGGTAATTTTGTTCAGAGCACTGAAAAGGTAGCTGCCCCCTGAATCAGCACAAGTGTTTTTGAACATCTTGCTTATCCCATCTGAGGGAGGATGACTGACTTCTGCCACATGTTCTTAAGGCATTATGAGGTATTTTGCCTCATATCTCTGTCTCTGACAGATAATGTCTGACATATGTCTTCCAGAACAAGRGCAAACAGTTTTGAGTGAGTCTCTGTTCTCAGCAGGAGGTAAGTAGCGAGCGCAGTGTAATTTTGTTGACCTAACCCAATGAATAGAGAGCATCATGCATGGATTTCTTAGATAATASCATGCCAGGCTAGAAATTTGGATGTGCTGATAGTTAAGATTTTTTTTAGCTATAACTTCCTGCCAAATGTGCTGCTTATAATGTATCACATGCCCAGGAGAGACTGCCTTGCACCATTGCTCTGTCATTGTCAATTACACAGGGACAGAGCTGTGCTCAGCTGAACTATGGGGCTCCTTTTTTTTTTTTTTTTTTTTTTTTTTTTTTTTT
>NW_026623247.1:1179109-1213578 GCF_030028575.1 Malurus melanocephalus
TTTTTTTTTCCTCTGCTTACAGGAAGAGAAACCATCAGCTCCTTTTCTTCCTTTGCACTGTTCTCTTCAGCTCCCTGGACAGACCAGGTCACTGTCAGCCACCTCCCAGCTGWCAGCCCGTCAGAACACATAGAACAGTCAGGTTGTGTGCTCCTTTCTCAGGCTTGAGCAAAAGTTACCACCCTTGACCCTCTTTTCTCTTTATAGAGTGTGAAATAAGAAGTTTCCACATGAAGCAGCCGTACACATGCTGCCTCCCAGATTCCAGCTGGCCCCACAACTGCCCAGAGGAGCCACATGACTGATGGTGTTTGGCCAGCTAGAATGGATCACACRGTGCTTGGGAGACCTTTGTACCCAAACACAGGTCACAGGAGCTTTTCCCATGAGTTCAGCCCAGGAGCCCTGAAATGCAGTTCAGAGAGACACAATGCAGAAAGATGGAAATAAAACAGATATGTGAGCTGACGGTGCAGACACCCATTGTGAGCTAACTCGTAGTACAAGAGACACCTTATGGAAAAGAAATCTCCATTGCAGCTACTTTATATGTATTTCCAGCTATAGATTCTCCACTAAATATATGATGAGTAAAAAATAAGGAAATTCCTAGAGGAATTTAAAAAGGCCAGTGTGTAACATAAACATATTTGCTGTAAGCATGTTTAGTTTTCAAGTATATTGCAGTATACTACAGAGCCCTAGGGTGGATTTGGTGATGGAAAAATTACCAGTAAGTGCCAGAGTGAGCAGGCAGGTACTGTGCAAGGGCAGCCTTACTGACATAATATGCATGATTTGACTCATTTTAAAAGCATTTCTTTTCTCAGCACTTAACCATTGTAGCACTTAACCATTCTAGAATACTGAATAACAAGAATTTACTAATGTTTTCCTAAAYAGTTTYTAAYTWAATAGGTTTACTTGTAATCATAAAATAAGTCTGTGAAGGGAGCTCTAGRTACTCAAAGAACCTCCTGTTTCAGGAGGCTGTTTATTATTATTATTTTTTTCAGAGAGAAGGTCCCAGACATAGAGAGAAGGCACATTATAAGCATTTCATGCTGTGCTTAATTTGCATATTGAAGTACTTTATTGAGGCAAACAGACAGCCAAATATCAGCTTGAAACTAAAATTAGTTAGTTTGTTTTTACAAAAGAAATAATTTAAAGTTGATATGCTTGATACTGTGATCCCGAATAAACCACTTCATTTGAATTGAAATATAACAGTATAAGAAGATCATGAAAGCAAACTTTCAGGCCTTTTAAAAGAATTTTTATCAAAAAATTCCAGTTCTATATTCTTCTCCTTTTCTATGAATTTAGTCCTTTTTATTCCTATTATGAGTTCTGGGAATAAAGCCTAAATCCCTCACAGTACACTCTCTAAAAATAAATGAAGTTTACAGATGTGTTATGTAAAGGAATATAGGACATATTTAAAAAGTCTTATTCTATATTAAACTATTAATTTCCAGTAGGATTTATCTGTAAAACACCTGGAACRTAGAATTTTTATGCTTTTGACATGAATAAATGAAAAATCACTTTGAATTAGACTTACATGTTGAATTTTAATATGAAGGTAGAAAAATCATAGCAACACAACACCAATAATGCAAGTGAGAGKTGCTAATTTAGAGATACTAAACAATCTAGTTGAATGTTAATTTCATGGGGAGTTTTTGCTGTGCAAGAATAAGACCCATTATGCTTTTTAGTTGAAATGCTATAACTGCAAAAGCATTTCCTACCTCTAAATATCAAAGCATTTCATAGGTACAGTTTTTGAACTGCCATGGTGAGGGGACCATGGCTGAATGGTTACCCTTTGTGTGATTGAAACCAAYGTTTATAATATCGAGTGCAGTAGAGAAGAAAATTTATACCATATAAGGAATGAGTAATGATACTTTTGATTAAGAAATGGCAAGGATATATCTTGGGGTTGCAAGTACTGAAACTTTCTGAATGCTTTCGTACCAGGTCTACAGTTTTTAAAATTAAATGTTAATGTCCTATAGGATACTTTTGAAATAATTTATACATGAGCAGGATGTGATTAAGCTAGAAGTGGCAAACCCTTTTCTGTTTACTGTATGTCTGGGTGGAATGGGTAACCAACAAAAAAAMCAAAACCCAAACCCCAAAAGAACAAAAGACCAKTTTATGTTTACTTTTAGATTTGCTGCTTTATATACAATACAAAATATATTTTTGTTAATAAGGAGGTTTTCTATATGCAACAAATTTAAAGGTATTAGAAAACAGTACATATTTTTATCCTCTCATCTAAAAAAATAAAATATGGTATGCCTAACAGGTATTCATGGTAAGAAGAGTRCTCTATAGTAACGGAAAACAACAGAAAATACGATTAATGAAGTTGATGAAACTACTATGAACATCAAAACATCAACACATTATATTCCCTTTGAGCTAATCAATTAGCAGGAAACATATTGTAAGAATGTAGATGTGTTGCTATCATTCTTGTTTTGTGTGTATCTGTATGACACCTGTCTTGTTTATTTCAACTATCTCACATCTATTTAGATGAAAATGTTTTGGGCTCTAATTTCCTGATAGAAGCAGACATGCAAACAAATGTGTATTACACCAAATAGTCCTAGGTCTATTTTTCTACTCTTTATTCATGAGTTGTTCAATGGATAAAAGAACAGGAAAATGCTATTATTTCTGACTGAAAGAGCTAGGACTAACTCCCAAAATAAATGTATTAAAATAAATACAGATAATTAATATTAGTTACCATATCACTTCTTGCTAAATAAAAGATAGGATCTTATTTCTATTATCATGCTATTTACATAAAACCTCTCATCTTCTAAGTACTTCACAAATATTAACAAAACAAGCTAGTCAAAACTTCAGTTTATTCTTTGCATTGTCTAATGGAGTGTTAAGGTTAATGGCTTTTTCAAGGCCATRTATCTAAGGATGGGATAGATATTCTTGGACTTCTCCGAGTTCAGTCTACAAAMTGTGGAGAAGTGTACTGAAACTCTATAAATTACTTAAATGGTTTATAAGCAGGTGTGCAAAACTGAATTTATAATATGTAGTGAGGGTTGTTTTGCGATTTTCCCAGTTTTAACCCAGATTTTATGATGGCTGTTTTTAGATAAAAGAACACTGGCCTTAYAAATTGCTTTCAAGGCACTTTTGCTTTCAGAACAATAAAACATCAGTTCGTAGACTCCAAAAAATATTGCATTGTGATTGAATTAAGTCTTGCACATATCAGAATGTTAGAAGACAAAAATACTGCATTGAGCTAATAAGTATGTCATACAAAGATTATCAGGCCCTATCTGATATCAGCTGATTTGTAGAGGATTATATACACTATTTTAATAGTTCTTTTAATGCTGTTATCACTAGATTTTTGATGGCAACTCAGAGTTGTGAAATCTGGTGAATCTTATTGACAATTTGTCTTCTGTTTTCTTGGACTTCCGAAGGATTTCGAGCTTCTGTTTCTCTTCTGCAGATTTAGGAATCTTTTGTTCATTCCCACTGTCTCATCTCATCCAAAGGCATGAGCCCTAGTGCTGCCTGAAACCAGGTGGCTGCCTGGGAGAAGTACACTTCAACTGAATTGRTAAAGGCCATATTAGCTGGGTAAAAGATTACTAATTAATTAGAGCTTTTCTTAGAATGCATATTTGACAGCAGCCAAAATATGATSTCTAGTGTAAAGATTTATGTGTGTATGAAATTAATTTTGGTATCAGTCAAATGATTTCTCAAGTCCTAGATGTAACTAGGAAAAAATTTTAAAAGGTTCTGTGTGTGAGCGAGAAATGCTGCAACCTTTTATTTTAGCAGTCCAGTTGTTTACCTCTTACAGTCCTGGAAGAAATTTCAAGGTCTTATTTTGTGTCCCTTTGAAAAAACCCTGATAATCTCAACTAYCCCTTGAAGTGGTTTGAGTATTTCCAAATGTAGGAAATGTAGGGAGGATGGTCCTGAATTTTGGATGGTTCTTCAGTATTTGCCATAATACAAAGAAAATTATAATGGTTAAAGAATCTTTGCATTGACTTCATAGCTCATGTATATGCATGTGYGTGTGCATGTGTGTACACTTGCATTTCCTCATAGGGGAAAAATTGCCTGAAGGAGATTTTTACTGTGGACTTTCCATTCTATTTAATCAGGGATTTAGGAGTGATTTATTCATACAAAATGYTAGAAACAACATTTCACCATACATCAGAAATTCATATGAGCTTAAATGACATTTTATTGTCAGTGTTTGACAGAAGGGCATCCATGTCTCTGCAATGGCATTATGATGTTGTATTCTTTTCTTAAAAAYGGGAAGATCAAAGATTTGGTAAATGTTTCCAAAGAACAGTGCCAGTTCTGGTCAAAAATTACTTTTCAGACAGTCTTWCAAGAATAAAGATGAGAATGACTTCTCAGCAAAGCACAGTCTATGAGCACCTTTGTGGTTTTTTATCTGTTGCTTGTACTAGCAGTTTCACAATTTCTGTACTCAAACTCATCAAATTTCATTCCTTACCACCACCASCAAAAGGCCCAAGGAGAATGGTCTCAAGACAAATTTAAAGGGCRTGTCCTTCCTTTTTGTTATTCTTTTAAGCATGTTCTTATGTTTACTTAAAAACCTCTAAAAYATTGAAATTACTTCCATACCTTTACACATGTACCTTTTCATTCATAGTCTGTAGGATTTCTTTTTTCCTTTCTTTCTTGATAATGCACAATCTCACTAACTTATCAGAAACACTAAGGAATTATCATACTTAGGACTGCAGAATAGGTGTTTAATTTGAAAATTTATGTCACATTTCTGCATACTTACTCCAGTGAATATAGATTGCACCCAGAGACTCGGGCACATGGTTTTTCTGAATTAGGTTTTCTGACTTTCAAAAATATTTTCCTGTTTCAAAGAACATTTTTTTCCTGTAGCATCACATGGCTTATAGAGCTGTATCTCTGTCTTGAATGTAAACAACCACAATTACTTCTAAAGGTACTTAATTTTATTTCAAAAGGATATTTTCTTATCAATCCTCTGCCAACTCGYAATAGTTGCGTCTTCTGAATTTATGCAGCTGATTCCTCATAGGAATTCTGTCTGTTTTGTCTTTTACATGCTTTTTAGCTTGTACGTCATGGCCATGAATAATGATGTTGTAAATTTATTTTGACTGTGACTACATTTCATGTTAAGTTGTGCACTTGATTTATAACATATTCTTCATTTACACAACGGTGGGTGTATTGGAAAATGTTTTCCCAAAACCTAACTAAATCATATTTATGGACTAAATGTTGAGTACATAAATAATTATAAGCCCTTTGTATCTAGCGCCCACATAAAGCTTTAAAAATGTACCAGCATACACGTTGCTATTTATTTTCTAATGTACTTAAGCAGAAATATATTTGCCATGGAAAATGTGTCAATGTATAGCAAATTTATCACATTAGTGCTTCAAAATATCTATAAATAACCACACTCACCAATATATTATGTGCACTTCTACATATATTTACTGTTCAAAAAAAAATCAGTATATTGTTGCCAGTTTTAAACTTTTTAATACAAATTCTTTTAAAAAATATTTTCCTCACTTTATTTTAAAAAGTCTTTATTAACAGTGAGGTGAAAAGTCACACAATGGAATAGAGAATCAAAAAAGGGACAGCACAATGTTGTATGACGTTTTAGCGCACTTCGGTGCCACCATTTTTTTTATCCCCATAGAAATGCAGCAAGTAATGAAAAATGCTGCTTCATTGATTTCAAACATATATATTTTAGATTAAGGTGACTAACATATGATCACTGTTCCTATGTATGAAAATGGGCATTTGCATCTTCAGGGAGACATAATTTTTTATTGTACAAATCTACAGATGTTCATTCAACAAAAGCCATTWAACATTCCCCTCTTAGACTCCTTCACAAAATACAACACCTTAAAAGAAGCCTTTGAATGAAATAATGCACCACTCATGCAGGCATTTTTATCTTCCTCCTCCTTTTTTTAGCTAGTTTGTGAAATAGGGATTTTACTTAGCCTTTCCCTTCCTGTTTCTTTTTAAAATTCTGAGGAATAGGGAAAGAAAATATTCATTTGGAAGAAAACAAAGACAGGGAATTCCTCTCCATGAAGACACATCATAAACTTTTACAAGGCAATAACACTAAGAGCAAGTGATTGAAAAGTTAGGTTTACATTCTTCCAACTTGTCCCGTTGTGGATAAATTTTAGGCTTTATTAGGTTTACATGACCAACTCTCATATAAGAGTCAGGATAAAAGACAATGTGTCTCTTATCTTTCAATCAAAATATCTGCTTTGGTGTACTAGAATTATCATTGTCTTACAGATTTTGTCCTACATGGTTCCTACATCCCTCAATGATAAAAATGGAGTTGACTGGGACAGGATCTGTTCATATAAGTGACACTAAAAGGTGACTACCTACAGGTCTATAGCAGGAAGGAAAAAACCTCCTGAGATGCAGAGGCTTTGGTTGCAGAGAAGTCCATGGAATTTAATACAATTTAGGTCAGATTCTCAAAAAGGAGTCACAATTTTAACTTTAAWGTAAGTAGATGAGAAGGTTCAAAGTAGTAAACTTAATAATTCAAATTCTTCTTCTCATGATTCACATGAGGCCTTCACCTCCACCAACTCCCCACCCACAAACAGGGTATTTTCAGATATATCACTTATTGGAAGTAGTCCTGTACTCTGCCCTTCCTAACGGTGACCTCTTATGATGAAGAAAATTGTACCAGTGAATGCACTAATAAGCCAAAACATGGCCACAGTTCTTGATCCTGGGTCCTCAGYCTGATCAATTTATTAGACATGCATGCAGAATTGCTAAAATGAAAAGAAGAAAGCACTACCTGTTAATCTGAACAATTTTTGATTGCAGAGCATCCAGGCACCCAAAATAAGGGAACAAATTGTCCTAAAAATTAAGTAAATCTGTATAAAAGGAGGTAGAAAGGGATGGTTCAATTCAGAAAATATAAAGTAAAGACTGATGGAAGAAAATAAGTTTTAAATGAAAATATCTGCTGGACRTTTATTTTTACAATTACCATTTTATGTGAAGAAATCAACATATTAAAGGTTTTGGCTTACAGTGTTGGGTTTCCATGTCTTTATAATTTTGTTGGGCACCTATGATAAACATTTTCTAAACTTCACAGTCCAGGATCTAGCTTTGATTCTTTGAGTAGGAAAACAATGACTGTCTCACTGCTTTCAATGGGAAAAGCTATAAAAAAAGTTCTGGAAGATATTTGAATTTTAAGCTCAAGTCTACAAGGTCCCAGAATTCCTGTTTGTTTTCTCAGATCAAGGCTCTAGACTCCCAGTCAACTGACTGGGGAAAACTGAAAAATGCTTGCTGTGGGTGAGTTACCTAAAAATTATTATCTAATGCCATTTATGATGCCTTCTACCCAATCTCTGTGTGTCTCTTCCAAAAGATGCATACTTTCTGTAGAATCTGTGACATTCACATCAGGCCACATGGATATTTCAGATTCCCTATGGTGTCTAAGAGGACCTTAGTTACCTTCTCTTTAGACAATCAAACCTAGGCTTCATATCTAATAATTTGTTTGTACAACAACATAGATAGCTTTCATTTACTCTGTCAGCATAGTAAGCACCTGTTTAATTTTGAGTGGTATAATCAGGCCTTATCTCGCAGTGGTATGGTAGGTCTTATTAAGAGTGCAGAACAAATCTGTTCATGTAGCRAACACTGTATAATTTCTATAATTTGGAACAAATTAATCTTTAGGTCTGGAGCAAATCACAGATAAAAGAGTTCTAGAGAATTCAACCCAGATATTGCACTGAACATTACTCTTGACAGAAGCATCATCACTACTTTTCAGACAGTAACCTTGATCAACTTTTGGTATTTGATCAAAGGTATCAAATGATACCTTTGATCATTTGATAAATCAAATGATAAATTAACCATTGTTGGTCTATTATTTGATTTTTCCAAGCAAGGATCTTCCCTTTTTTCCCCCAATTTTCTTCAAAATTCCCAGAATGTTCATGAGTCTCTTGGTACCATTACTTGACTATAAGTAAAAACCTACTGCAAAAGAGATTTTAAGACATTTCAACACACTGTACACTCTTCAGTTCTGCTAAGTCTGCCAAAAARAACGGAWAATTATGATATCAGTCATATCCCAGGGGAAATAAATACAGTTTGTTTTGGACACTAAATGCCTTGGCTCACAAGCAGATGCTGACACCAGCCAATAGCAGCTCAAAAGGCATTTTCAGTTTGAGGAAGTAAGAGGGATCACCATAAAGCAGCATAGCAGAATTTCTTTAGTAACACAAGTATTAGAATCYACCTTTCACCTTGAACAAAAATAATCAATCAGATTTTAAAGAAAAGGATAGGAATAAATTCATGACAATTTTCCCATTCAAAAATCATATTCAGTGTGTACATTAAACTTCAGTTGTAGAAGGTCACATTAGAACAGTTCGGAAACTACCAACAATGAAATTGGTTACAATATCTAATTCACTGTTACATAAAATGCATTTACGGCATAATAGCTAAGGAATGCATGTAATTTAAAGAGGCCCGCTACAGCAATCACTGAGACTGAACATATCAAGTATAGTGAGTCTCAAATCCATTGCATTTAGTGTAGTGTGCAAGAGCTTTTTCCATCCAGTGAGAGCCCCCCTGGCTTAGCAAGAAAGTCATTCTGTCACATTATTATATTAAATTAAATCATTAATGACAATCAGAAGAAGTATTCCTTTTGATTTTCATTGGCTGTGTTTTGCATGCTGAGCTCACTTTTCAACGCAGATTCAGCACTGTCTTCATTTTCAGATCCTTTTGCCTCATTTTTAGAGTATATGCCTTTTCTTTTATAAATGCGTATGGCTATGGCTGTGATGCAAAGTAGGATGAATATGACAACTGCTATCACACCTATAAGAAGAAAAGGAAAAGAAAAAAAGAACAATGAGAAAAGACAGACAAATAATACGCAGGTCAGAGAACAGGAGAAAGAAGGAATAACTACATCACATAATGGAAGGGCTTGAAGGAAAGCCCTGGAAATATAAAGCCATAGCTACTTTCAAAMCAGAAACAGCACTGTAGTATAAGCTTCATGGTGATTGTTTTGAAACTTTGCACATTATTAATAATAACAATTTTTAAAAAGTCCACAAAACATTATAATTTCTGAGTTTTTTGAATAGAAAGCCACTAGGGATCTTTGAGTATTTTTGATAAGAGGGTTTCTTTTTCTCCTTCACTGTTAGGCCCTAAATCTCTGGTCTGGGAAYTCAAGCCACTGAGGTCAGGAACAGCAAGATGAGATATTTCTCACAGAGATATGCATGACCTTAMAGACTGCCAGCCCATCTCCTCTCTTCCTCATTCATCCTGTCATGATGGTCTGACGACCTTATGCTCATGTGTCAGACTATGGGCAGGAGAGGAATTTGAGAAGAAATTAAACAGAAGGAAAATGGATCATGGTTTTCAAAGAGGCAGAAAGTAGGACTAGGCTGTTGGGATGGAGAGAGCACTAAACAGTCTGGAAAGCAGTTGTAATGCATTGGCTCATCTACAGTAGACAAAGGGACATCATGTTGCACAACTTGGTCACCACAGCAAGAAAAATAAAGAAACATAGTCCCTTAGCACTGTAAATTAAAAAAAAAAAAAAAGAAAAGACCAGGCAAAATTCAGTGCATGTCATTTTTCTTGCTGTCTAAGATGAGCAGCCATCCATCATTGTAGGAATATAAAGGTTTTGATTCAGTATCTCCTTCTCTGAAATTAACTTTGCAATCTAAGTGAATCATATCTTCATTTAAATGAATTAGTACAGTCCTTCTTTTATTTAAATCACAGTAGGTCCTCTTTCTAAGGACTTTTCTATAAACTTGTTTTGTCTGGAGTAACTGAACTGGTGTCACTCTCAGTTATACTCATTTAAGGGTGCTTAACATTAAACTTTAACTGAATGTTGTGCAGCTTGCTTTCTTTTGACTTTTAAAGAAACATAGGCAGTAGAAAAATTGTGAGTGCATATTCCCAAGTGTGTTTAATAACAAGAAAATTGTATGGTTGTTATTATCTTAAAAGCACTGTAACTTGTAGATTGAAGTTAAAAAATGACTTTGTTGCTAGCACACTTAAAAACCTCCACCCACACTGATACCTAATACAAGGTGATCCTTATGTATGAATACCTTTGCAAAATAATACCAATCTTTTGAAACAATAAAGCAAGTTTTGACAAAGCTAGACATAGTAAAAAACTCTGAAAATGTATTTTTAAATTATGATCTTCCTGAATTCAGTGGCAAAATTCTTGGTTGGTGTGCATAAAATTATACAGACATGAGTATCATTTTAAATGCAAGGAAGCTTCCTTTAGGCTTAAGAACCTCTCATTTTAGTATCTTTTTTCTACACTGTTAAAGGTCACTGGCCATCCAGTGTGTTTTTGGCATGCACTGACCATGGCAGGTATCATTGTTTAAATGGATGACACAGAGCTGACTASAGGTTCTCATCTTAACCTTCCATAGACCTAAACATTTTTAACCTCAATGAGAAGCCTGAACAATTTTATTCGACTCAATTCCACTATTTCATTTTTCTGCTGAGGTTTTAAAAACTCTTACAAAGCACACCTTTTCAGAATTTAAAAGACAGAAAGGATGACCTTTTCATCCCACTGCCCTCTTTCTATCAAAGCAGCTATGSAAACTGAAACAGAATTATTTTGCCAAAACTTCATCTTCATGAGTGGAAACAAGTTTTATTTCCTCACCACCTCCCAAAAGAAGAAAAACTCCTACAAATTCTCATAGAGAATGATTGTCACAGGAGACAATAYTATGCCTTGAAAGAAAATTTGAACTGCCAGAGACATTTACTTGTTTCAATTCTGGTAAAAGGAGATGAGTCTCTGCTGAGGATCCCCAATCCAAAACTGTCCCTATTAAGGCTCACTCCAATACGCATTTCTACAAAGAGGTGGAACTGTTACGTTTCACATGAGGACCCATATCAGATGGATCCTTCACACAGGACTCATATGATACGAATCTTAAGGACACCATCCAGAAAGGCACCGTAATAGAACCTGAATATCCTAATTATTGTCTTGTACTTTAAGCACATACATCTGTCCAAAGCTTTATGCCCTGTTTGTTCTGACAGGCATAATCAGTAAATGGATATCAACATATTCACTGTGGAAGTAACTGAACTCTACATGGCTCTTCCTCTGATATAAAAAAAAAAGGTATTTTGAAAAAGTTTATGAATGGTCATTTGTAGTTCTATTTCTGATAAATAGTAATTCTGTTTCTGGAGTTCTGTAGTTCTGTAATTCTAAAATAAATAGGAAATAGGAAGAAAATGAAGAAGATATATTTCAAACAAACAATAATTATTTATTATTTATTATTACTTTAAMAAGAATTTTGATTTTTAAACTGTAAATCAATGCAAGTGAAAGTTTTTCTAAGAGTAGTTTGCCTTCCAAACAGGAAACCAGGATGACATTTCATCAGACTGTCAGAGGGTTGATTCAAACAGTGTTAAACTCCTATTCTCAAGAAAAAGTCTTTGTTGCTAAGATTTATTAAAGAAGGTTTTGAACTTTGTTGTGTAGCAAAAGGTAGTTTTTTTTAAAAAGTCAAGAAGAAAAGATGGTTCTTTCTTAAATATATCCTATTTTCACAACAAATCAGAATACCTTTTAAAGTCGTAGACACCACTATTATGCAGGTTGGAATTCTTTCCTTAACTTGTTTTTCAGCAGAATGTTTCAAAATATGATATGTAATTTTATGTAATAAGAAAATATGAACATAATCCACTGCATTTTGAAACAATCGATTTTTTTCCTGTGTAGCAATTGCAACAAAATCAAGTCATTTTGCTAGTTTCTGTATGCACACAAAGCTAAACTGGTTCCACTTCATCAACAGATCCATAGCTGGAAAAAAAAAAAAGTTTGTTGTGGAGTTGTTACAGTCCCTATTACCTCCAATAATTGCAGAGTCACTTCTGATTGCATTAGCTAAGGGCTTTCCCTCATCTATTGGTCCAGAGTGATCTGCAGCAGAAGAAAAAAAAACAAAAAAACAGAAAACAACAGACAAGTAGAAGACAGAATTTTAAAAGAAATTCTCACGCGGCTACAGCTCATTTATAATCTGGTACAGTGGCAGTAGTGTGGGTCAGTAAGCATGCAGAGAACAACAATGTAGATGACACTTTGCAGAGATGAAAAGGAAAATGTAAACATTCAGGTGAATAGTGAAAGGCTAGAGAAAGGGAAGTAAGTACATATAAAAGAGAATTATTTACAAACTACTCCTGAGATGTTAACCCGCATGGAAAAATAAAAGAGTCAGTTGTGATTCAGGTCATGAGTACTTTACTTAGATTTTGCCTCAGAGATCAGAGCAAGTGATAACCATATGCTACCTGCAAATGAATGCGTTGTTTCACTTGATGTTGAGTCAGCTCCRGTTAAAGTGCCACAGTTGGATTCAGTGAAACGCCCTTTTACAATGACAGGGGCTGAGCTGCTGTGGTGCAGTGCAGCCTTCAAAGGAGCAATGTGGTTGAACTGCACTGAAGAGAGACAGCCAATAAACCCCTGAGAGTTTGCCTTCATAGTCTCCTCATCTACATCGCTGTTTTCTGTTAATCAAAAGGAACAGAACACAATTAATCATAGTGCAAATGTACAAAATAAAGTGTCAGAAGAATAAATGAATAATTAACCTGTGTTCCTCTGAGTGTATTTGAGTTGCAGCAACATAGTAGATTCACTGAATCCTTTTCTTGTCTGACTTTAATGAAAAGTCAGATACATTCAATCCTCCCTTTTTTTAAAACAGATGACAGTTGCTAATCTGCTGAGGGAAATGCTTTTAAATTACTACAGCAGGTTCCAAAGCAAAAAGTTTCTATTATATCTAAAATATTTAAACTAAAATGCAACAATTTTTTATTCTGCAAAAATATAAGGCTGAAAGATGAATTCCAGAAAAATGCATTTCATTGTGTTTCTTCTCATAAATAAACAGTTTTGGAACCTATTCATTCCATAGATTCATATATCTACTCCCTTCTAGCATCGTCAAGTCTGTCAAAACAAAAACTCTCTGTAGATCTCAGATCCTCGAAATCCATTAAGATATCTCCCGAGAAATTTTAAAAAATTAATATTGTTCCAATTTGCTATACATTTTTAAACATGAAATTTGTGCTACAAAGGAGGGGAAAGAAAAAGAAGATACGTCCTCACCTTATTCTCTTGACTTGCCTTTCTGAATGATTGATACATGTACACTGCRTGTTAAAACTCTGTTTATTCACCAGGTAATGCTCACTAATGCTCCACTTTTGATGTGGGAAGCAAACAGTTTATTTACTCTGACAGTTCTAATTTAAGTAACAACTCTGARAGTACTATTTATAGAGGACTCATAGTGGAAGTAAATTTGCAAATAAAGTGGGAATTTCATCTCATTAATTTTCATTTCCAACTTATCCTGGAACCCAAGAATGAACTTGTGATCCTTACAATGTCTACCATAATAATTTTAAGTTTTACAGTGCCGTCCTCAATTAAAATTAGGCTAATAGAGAAAAATGGGATAATGTGTTTTGGTAGAATGTAGCAAAACAGCACAGCAGCATTTTCCTGAACTAATCTTTCCTCATTGCAATCTACTACGGGATAGATGGATGTCATCCAGAAGTCTGCTCACCTACAGTGATGGATTACATAAAATGTTGTCTGTTTAGCTTTCTCTGGTTTCTTTGCAACTATTTCCAGTATTTGAATCTATGCACTGAAGGATATGTTAGGACTGAATGTCTTAAGAAAAAGATTAAGATTGAAGTGGCAAGAAAAACATTGTACCAAACCCCTGTGATAAAAATATATACCTCTAAATATGACTAGGAATGAAAACCTCAAGAGGAGAAGGGTTTCTATTATTTTTTAGTTCCTTTACAAATCATTTATTAAACAATGTATGTGTATTGCATGAAATACTTAAAATCCTTTGACTTCACCTGACTCCTCAACTAGAAAATATTGCTGGGATAAAGTAAACCTTTGTATTAGATCAGGCAATCTTGATGATAAAAGTGAAAGGGCTTAGTGAACAAAACCATCATCCACTTCCATGCTGAAGTATAATTTAACTAGCTGGAAATAACACTCAAAACCACTCATAAATTGCTTGTTGGAGACTATGTATTACAGTAAACTGAAGTTATGCATCCTTAACTATTTTCGGAGCAATTAATTTGCTAAGTGTACYCAAGTTAACCATAGACAAAATTACTCCACTGACATTGTCTTCTTAAATAAAACAAACAATAAAAAAAACTCAAAAGCAAAACATACTAAATATCCTTCTTTAACTCTTCTTCAACCATTTGTTCTCTGTGAAGAATTCAAGCAGAAAGTCAACAGCCACACAGCTCCAATCRGAACATTTTAAGAGAAGAATTGTGATGCTTTCTAACAGCTTTGTATGTTGTACCATGTCACCCAAAACATCACACAGAACTTAAGGTGAGGCCGCCCCAGGTCAGAGCAGAGCRGGACAATCCCCTCCYGTGYCCGGCTGTGATGCTGTGCCTGATKAACCCCAGGACACGCTTGGCCCTCCTGGMTGCCAGGGCACAACAATTCATGTCCAACTTGACAATGTCCAGGATCTCCAGGTCCCTTTCTGCAGTGCTGCTTTCCAGCTCCTCATTCCCCACGCTGTCCTTACAWCCAGGTACAGAACCTGGAACTTTGTTAAGCTTCATACAGAAGGTAATTGCCCAGCCCTCTGATTTGTTGATGTCTCTCTTCAGGGCCTCTTTGCCTTCAAGKGAYTCAATAGTTCCTCTTAATTTAACAACACAGTCAAACTTACTGTACCTCCAAATGCTGCACCCAAGTAAGTAATTTATAAAGATGTTGAAGAGCACAAGACTGGGRATGGAGCYCTGTGGAACCTCACCAGCAACAGGTCACCAGTCTGATGTCATCCCATTCACTGTAACCCTGTGTGCCCCACTGTGAGCCAGTTACTCATTCATCACAGAGTATCTTTATCCAGCTGTGGGCTGGACATTTTGTCCAGAAGGATCCTGTGAGACACAGCTTCAAAAGATTTACTGAAAAAGATCATATCCAGTGGCTTCCCTTGAACAACTGGGAGGGTAACATTGTCATAAAAGAAAATCAGGTTTTATAAGCAGGACTTTCCTCTCATGGACCTGTACTGGCTGTGACCAATGACTGCATTGTCCTTCAGCAGTTTTTTCAATGCCTTCCAGAATAATCTTCTCCATAATTATACCAGGCACTGAAGTGAGACTGACAGGCCTGTCGTTTCCAGGGTCAATCTTCTTACCCTTCTGGAAACTTGGGACAACATTAGCCAGCTTCCAATCAACTGGAACTTGTTCAGATTCTGTCATTCAAAAATTGCTGAGGGAGGTCTGGCGGTGATATCAGCCAGCTCTTTGAGTATACTCGCTTGAATCCAATCAGGTCCCATAGATTAACAAGGATCTTGCTGGAGCAGCAGATTCTGCACATTTTTTTTTGAAGAAAATCACTGGGGTATGTTCAAATGCAGAAGAGCTCAGAAAAGAACTTGTCCAACTGAAGATAATACTTGAAAAAAAACAGAACTTCCATGTGTGGTTTTCCTGAACCACATCTTCAAGTACAAGAAATACATGATTTCATATTTTGTTGACTCCTTATCTTTCGACCTCTCCACTGCAACACCTTTCCCTCTCCCTTCATGAAGTCTTTTCAGTCTCCAGATGGGACTTCACAGGAATCAGAACCCAAAGCAATCAGATTTCTAAAACAAAGACCAACGCTCCTCTGAAAAGGGGAGAAACATATGTTTTCTTCAGGACAGATTCTGAGACAAATTGGGCTGACTGCCCCACAGGTCGTTTAACTCTGCTTCACATTGCTGCATTACTGCAAAGCCATCACATAACTGGAGAAAATCTCACCTCTGAATTTTGTATGGCTCTTTGGAAGATACAATATTGGTCCTGGTTAAAAGACACTGATATTTGCCTAAAAATGTGCATTTSTACATGTTTCATGAAATAAATTTTTAAGTAAATTGATATAATCTTTTATAACAAAGATGAAAGGTTTTATTCTGTACTGGTCATTATGGTATTAAACTCTGAGTGTGACTGAAATAAACTATTACATTTCAAAGTATTATTCATTCCTGATTTTATTTTATCATCACATTGGATGATAATTTGGAAAATTATCATGTTTCCAAAATTTGGAAACATTTTTAACAATTTTCTTTATATTTCAGCTAATATTGATTTAAAGAACTGCTTAAATGAGCCTTCAATTTTCTCTGCATAACTACATACAGTTCCTTTCTAGACTCTGAGCTCTATATACAAAACCTACATTTCAACAGTATATATTTCTGTTTGTGTTAAAGGTACTTAGATAGTTTTGCAGTAAGAAAATAGATCAGCTGCACTGAGATTCACATAATGATAATTAAATAATAATTAAGATTTTTTATGATCTATAAATATGATTTTAAAATTTATTTATTACATGTTAAGCTACTTAGCATTTGGTAATTGTCCTCATAAGATTAACCATCACTCTATGCCTTTTATTATATATTTATAATTATTCTTCCACCTTTTCCAGATAACACTCTCATAATTGAAAATAACCATCACCTATTTCACACATAAAGAATTAATTGGCATATCCAAACAGTTGCATGCAACAGCTCAGTGTCTAAATAGGGAGTTGTAACAGGTGATGTTCCTTTGGGGCCATTGCTGGTACCATTTCTGTTCAACATCTTTACTGACGACACCAGGACTAGGATTGGGCGCATCTGAAGCAAGTCTGTGGATGACACTAAACTGAGTGGCTGACACATCTGGGAGATGGAATGCCACCCAGAGGGACCTTGACAGGCTTGAGGATTGGGATCAGGTGAATCTCATTAAATTCAACAATGGCAAGTGTGAAGTTCTGCACCTGGATCTGGGCAAACACCAATATCAATACAGACTGGGGGGCAAATGGATTGAGAGCACCTCTTGGTGGTAATTGAGAGCAAGACTTGGTGATAATAAATAGGATATGAGCCAGCAATGCTTGTGGTTCAGAAAGCAAATCTTATCCTGCACATGAAGATGTGTGGTGAGCAGACTGAGGGAGATGATTCTCGTCCCTCCATTACACTGTTGTGAGACCCCAGCCAAAGCACTCTGTACAGTTCTGGGATTCCCAGGACAGGTTGGAGATGAACCTGTTTGAGCTGGCACAGAGGAGAGACACAGACATGGTGACAAGGCTGGAATACTTCTCATATGAAGAAAGGCTGAGAAAATTTGGGCTGTTCAGAGTGGAGAATGTTACAGAGACCTTACAGCAGAGACTTACTGCCTCCTKCTCAGCGGCATGATGGACTATTTCAGATAATGTTTTTCTTCTCAGTATGAGATTATTTTGGAAAACGTGTTTTCTACTATTAGGACAGTGTCYCTGGGTGTATTATGATGGCAGAAACATTGGTTTACCCAAGCTCTTATGCTATTCCCACAGTACATGAAAGAAAAATGGTAGATTTATATGGTTTCTAGGTATATAGTGATGAAATTCCTCTGAACAAAATCACAAGCAACTGAATATGAAGAAGAAGCTTATTTGATATTCTAATTTAAGATAAATATTATTAAAAAGTATAAATGGTTCCAGTATGCCTGGAGAAGGATGATGAATTAACTGAACACCTATACAAAATTTAGAAGAAAATTCAATGTGTTCTATGTCATATGTCACRTATTTCTTATGAGGAAAGGCTGAGGGTGCTGGACCTGTTTGGCCTCAAGAAGAAATGGCTGAGAAGGGAGTCTCTTTCATTGGAGGTATGAAAAAAACCCTCTGGACAGATTCCTGTGCCATGTGCTCCAGCATGATTCTGCTTGAGCAGGGAGGTTGGACCACATGACCCCCCGTGGTCCCTTCCAATCTTACTCACTCAGTGATTCCATGATCACAGTTTTTTTGCATTTATTTCTTAAAAAATCTATGTTAACACACTGGTTTACTTTAAGAAGTTTTTAAAGAACAGGAAACCACCATTCCTTTTCAGCAGTTTACTGGCTCAATAWTCAATTAAATTGAATGTTAAATGTTGAAATTCAAAAATTTCGATATTTACTGGCTCAAGCACCAACAAGTGACTGGAAATGAGGATGAATTTCTCTGTTGTATGGGTGAGAGACACTGTAACATTGCCCAGGCAGCAGTGCATGTCCTCATGGGAAGCATTCAAGACCAGTGGAGGGGGCTTTGGATGGCCTGATCTGGATGACGGTGTTTCGGCGCGCAGGAGAGGTGGTGAAATTAGGTGATCTTTTAGGTCCTTTTCAACTCAAACAATTTTACAATTCTATGAAATTACTTTAGAGGAAAGAGAAATATCCTTTAAATTTGCATCAGCACCAAATCTTCCTCTATCATCGGGTTTTCCAAAGTGAAAGGTATGAAAATAGAAAGATCTTGAGAATTTTAGTCCAGGCTTTTGCTATTTTATTTTAAGAACATCAACAAAATCATCATTGTAGATCATTATTACAGAGRAATGGACATGTTTAGAAGAATCATTAGACAAAGAATCTCCAACAAAGATTTGACATACATTACCATATTCTTAACTATTTGCATCAAAATCTAATCAGGGAAAGTTTTTCAAGTACAATACGTGATTAACAGTATTTTATCATCTTTGTGAGTGATTTCAATGTGATTTGTTTTTTCTCCAGAATAAAAAACAAAGAGGTGTTTCTTAATGCTTGATTGCAAAATGAGAAAGAGAGAAGTGTACAATTATTTTTAATGGAACCTACTTGATCATTTTTTTCAAGAAGCACTTACCTGTGATTATATCTGTATTTCAACAAGACTGAAGTTTCTACCTTGATTGTGATTCTGTGTCTAAATAAATCCACAATAACAAATGTCTTTCAATGACATTTGGGTTATTATTTTTCATGCCCAATGATGACATTTTGATCCATGTTTTAGAAAACCCTGCAGTGTTTCACTTACCTAAAATCTTGCCAAGTGTGAGAGACTTGATTGCATTGAATTCTGTGCCTGAAGACAGAATAAACTTCATTCTCTCATTCTGGTTAACCTACAGAATGATAGTGTGAGGAACAAAGTAGAATAATGGAAGAGATAGTAGTCRATATTTTCACAAAAACAGGTAAGACCAAGGTTAAAAATAAGAGGATCTGAGGGAAGCATTTGTTATTTATAGCATAAAAACTCATCAGGAAATAGATTATCAGCTTCCTCAGATCACTGATTATAACYGATACGTTTTAAGTATGCTACTTAATAAGCCTTTATTTATTGATTTGGCTGATTCCTTCTTTTTCACCTCTAAGATGACTAAAAATAGAAAACCTTTCAAATATGAAAAGGTCTCTTTCCATTTAAAAAAGGTGCTCAGTRTTTAGTTCATAAAGATCAAATATTATATTGTAAATGCCTCCCAGGGYGCCTCTAGAACTACTTAAAGCCAAGTATCAATGCAAAACCAAGCTCTAGCCTCAAAATGCTAAATTGTAACATAGAGGTATTTAAAATGTCAAATTTTGAAAAAAAAATACAAGAGACAAACCAAACAACAGCAGTCATACACATTTCAAAAATATTGAAAATGTAACCATCAAACAATKAATTGCATTTTCATATAAAATTATGAGGTGATGATGACCTTTAGAAATAGACAAAATTAATACCAGAGACTGGCTAACATTAAGTTTGACTGTGCATCAGGAAAGTGTTAACTTTGCTTGGCTAAGGTATAGTTTATTTGGGGATATTTACTTCAGTTTGCTTATCTACTATTTCATAAAAAATTTGTTTTCCCCCTAACTGAATTACCTCCACAAAGAGTATTTCCTCCTCTCTGGTAATCTTCACGTGTTGCAGTTGTCCATCAGCCATGCTTTTGAAACCGATGCTGAAGACATCAGGATCTTGATGGCTATCTAGCTTGTATCTAATCTGTAAACTTCCTGCAGGGATAAAGAGACAAAAAGGTGTAGCACTCTACACACACAATGAGCCATGTAGATCATATACTGCTTAACATTTCAAGGGCARAACACATGCTTGATTTGTTTAAGGAATTAGCCATGAGAAATGGATATAAGTGAGAAATTAAAGGCAACAGAAYGAGTAATAGCAATGCTGGATGCAGAATATTGTGGCAAAAATGGTCATAAACTGTCTCAATTTGGATTAATGAGTTAAAATTTGGGAAGAAATTTTATAAGTACTTTTAAAATTCAGCTGAAAAAGACTCAGTCTGGTAGCTCTTATAATTGTGACTTATCAAATATAACTCGGTAATTCAGAAACACTAYTCTTGAATAATGTTTTCCCTGTACACCTCTGACCATATGAAAAATAAGCAGAATGCAGAGCTCTAACTTCTACCTCATTTTCCATTCCGTATCRTTAACTTCCAGAATGTCATCTGAACACACATAATCACACAAAGACTCAGMGAACACAGGGGCAATTTCCTTGTCAGAAATTCCATCTCAGCTGCAGATGCACCACAACTTTCTACGCAYGCTCTAGAAATCAAGGCCCATGTCAGACCCAAGCCAGTCATGGGCAAAACATGTTTCAGCTCACAWGTTGAGGAGGATACTACAGCTATTCCATATCTAATTACTTGTCTGGAAAAGCACAGAACCTTCCTTGAGCACAGAACCACTATGACTGTCAAGAGTCTTTGCTAAGCCCAAAGATTTAATTCAATCTGTGAGGTTTCTTAATTAAAAAAAAAAARAAAAAAAAAACCAAAAAACCAAAAAACCAAAAAACCCAACCTAAATGTAGATGAAAGACTGTAAAAGAAAGATCCAACTAATAATTAATGTTCAGCTTAAACAGAAACATCAATATTATATGTATTTCTACAGGTGTATTATATGTATTTCATAGGTATATAAGTAGCTTATGAAATCAAYTGAATGAAGTCACCTCTGATTAATTTAGTCAGTATGACTACACTTTCAAAAGTAGTTAATTTCATTATTTATTTTGAGGATGGCAGTTATAAGACCTCATGAGTGGAACACAGCTCASATAAATTTTTATTTTCCTTTCCAAATCTAACTCCCCAAAATTTCTAAAGGATTTTCAGAAAGTACCATTTTTTGACAAGATGATAAAAAACAGTTGTGAAAGCTGAAATTACAGCAGGAGGAATGTTTTTCATGTGGAAGGAATTGCTTGATGCAGCTGAAAAACTRTGATACCATCTAAAGCAACAACCGGATAGCATGCAGTTTGTGATTCAGGTCTGGAAATCAGAGAGAATCTGAGCTGGCTGTTATGATGTTCATTAGTGTTTCCAGACAGCTAGTATGAAAACTCACCATTCCTGGTGAGAATGACCGAGAGGTATTCCTTGTAGAAGGAGCTGACATAAAGCAGTAAGCTTGGTGTCCGTGTTGTTCGAAAGGCAAATGTAATTGCTTCTCTGGTCAGYGTCATGTCAGCATAGAAAGAAGAAGCATGAGAACTGGAATTTTTAGCTAATGTGTAGTATTCTTGAAAGTTGTATGTCACAGAAGTGCCAGTCCAAAAATAGGCAGAGATCTCTGAAACAGAAATAATTCAATATTTAAATATAATGCAAAATAATACTAGAGGAGTTTTGGTTTGGTTTTTCTTTCCTTCTGCCACACCACTGAAGAAAATAAAATGTATTCTTGACTATTGTTATAAAGCTGAAAAATAAATATAAATAGAACTAGCATTTAGAACTGCAGAGAAATATAAAACCAAACCTGGTTGACATCAAAACTCAATTACACATGTGTCTTAAATATCTGTTTCATGAAAAAGTGCATTTTTGTCTAGGTTTTTCACTATTGATCATCCTAGCCCTCAAGCCCAATATATTCTGTGCATATATATATACATTTGTGGTAGAAGAGACTGGTGAGGTGAGAGAAAAAAAAAGGAAAATAGAAACCAGCTAATGGTCTTCTTATGGATGAATCACTAATAGAGGGCTTCTGTAATTCTGTGATTTCTCATAGCTGTTTTCTGCTAAAAGTAATTGTTCCTGTTTTGGAACACACAGTTTTATTCAGAGAAATATACTGAAATTTCTATAATCTGGAAATTTAGAGAAACATGAAGTTACAGCATATAAG
The DNA here is from genome assembly GCF_030028575.1 of Malurus melanocephalus. Taxonomy (NCBI): domain Eukaryota; kingdom Metazoa; phylum Chordata; class Aves; order Passeriformes; family Maluridae; genus Malurus; species Malurus melanocephalus. The sequence goes on from NW_026623247.1 coordinate 1,201,475, forward strand.
CTGTTCAGTACTTTGCAGAATGCATTTAATGTATGGAGGAAGCAAGTAATTCTTCGCAAATCTGAATTAYATTCTAGATAAATGCTGGTTTTTGAAATCCAGACTTGATATATTGTGATCATCTACTAGTATGATAACTTCACCAAAGAACTACTTCAAAGAGACTGGGAAAAATAATTCAGTCCTGTTTGCAAATATCCCACTTTCTTCTTACAGCGAAAAGTAGATTTACGTTCTGCTTTTGTTTTGTTTTCCAAACTCAGATTTAGTTTTGAGATTAATATTTGAAAGAGTGAAATCCAAATGTTTTACAATAAAAATACAGTTCCTAGAGTTACTATAGTATCAAATATTAAAAAAAATTACATGAAGATGCTGATCCCCTCAGGAAATGTGGCTCCTGCTTAAATAGTATATATTGAAGTTTATCTCTGAAAGAACAGTGTTTAGCAAAACTTATACATATTGAGCAAATTTAGCTGCATATTTACCTACATTAAGTAAACAGAATATTTCGCAAGCATTTATATATCAAACAATATATCTTTAAAGGAATGTGAAGATCTTGATCTGGACTGTATGGTCCTGTTTACAATAACTGATAAAGCTATAAAACATGCTTGCCTTTCTTACAGAATGGACCAGCATAGGCAGAGAAAGTGCAGTCACAGGAGAATCCACTGTATTTCTCTCTACATTTTCCACCATTATGACACAGGTTACCATAGCTGCTACAGTGTCCAGGACAGCCTGGTTCCACTCCTGGTGTTATCTTTGCTCTCTCTTCCAGATCAAGGGCCATTCCATTCAATTGTAATGAACGAATGCATCCCAAAAATCCTTTCTGCCTGGATGCTGTTCCACCTGAAAACAAATTTATAAGAGCTTTTAAAACTATAAAATAATTGATATGCAAAACCAGCCTTTATAGCTTATGAACAATATATTTTGACTTTCCAAGAGCCAAGCTTATGCATGTGAAAATATTTATGGGTAGCTTTAAAAGTATATCTGATTTCTGTTTTGTCAAGTGATTACAATGAGCCCATGAAGAKTCTATGAATTCACAAAGAAGTAAGGCACAGAAATTAAGTGGTTTTCTTTATTTGACAAGGTGGTGCTCACTCAGAGGTTGGGCTTGATGATTTTGGAGGTTTTTTCCGCCTTAACCATTCCATGATACCCCTCAGSTGGTGTCTGTTCTGATACTTTGTCCCAGAAGGAAGCTGTGTCTACTCTTCAATAATAGGAAGGTTAATGTCCTCGACAGAGGAATACCAGCCAGGTTATACGTGACTACCAAGCACAGATGAAAACTATACAGGGCAATCCCAAGAGCAGCAAGAGTTGTTGATTCATTTGTTTTTACTGTTTCTTATTTTTAGCAGCTTCATGATAGCTAACATTATATTCACCTGTGTTGCTTAGCAAGGTGTGCAATCTACATAGACCCTCTTTGGCCCTTTGTTACAACACTCATTCTTGTAATTTTCTTTCTTTTAAAAAGTAAAAGCAGAAAATATTCCACAATGTGTAAGATGGCAAACTATAATTGTCATGCATTTCCAGTTCACTTTTGGATAAATGTTTTCATGTGATCATCCATTCTGAGYTTTTTCAGTTTCAATGTTTATATAATTATTCTACAACTCTTACATGGAATATGTTGACATAGCTATATTATTTTCAGTTTCAATGGAGCAAAAACCACCTGACAGTGGCAATTTAATGTAATTTCTGGTAAATTGGCCAGAAATTGGAACAAGATTATCTTAAGGTCCCTTTCARTCCTAACCACTCTACAAGGTCATGATTTTATGGTTTTGAGGGATGCTTTAGGCTTTAGTTTTTCTGGTTTTAGAGAACCAGTGTATACAACTTCTTCTTTACAAGGAGTAAAGTCTATTTTAGCCTGAAGAAATCACAATCTTCATATGTTACTGACTGAGTGATTGGTGACTAAGGAAGGTACTATGTTTACAAGATGACTTTTAAGCAAAGAGTGCCTCTGCTAATGTCATTCTAAAGAAACTCTATATTTCATTTTCCCCTAAATCCTTCAATTTATCCTAGGACAAAAAACAAAATCAGTATTCCAATACAATTATTCACTTAAACATTATCTGAAGAAAAGAAGCTAGACAACTTRCCTGTAGATAAGTCAAAACAGTTTTTATATTGTGAGCTCCATACAAGTGGTGGACAAGAGCATATAGGTTTACTTGAATTAGCCAAATTATTTGACAAAAAAAAAAAAAAAATCACTCTATTCAATGGCAGATTATTTCACAAAAAGTTTTCAGAGAGTGCAACTGTTAACACAGGTTAGTATAGTATTAGATCTTTTAGGAGAAGGATTAGAAGGACTAGAGAACCAAGTAATTGTCAAAATAATAAGAAAAATGTTTAGACTTCATAGTCTCAGAACATCTGTAGACTCAGCCCATTTCACTGATCTACATTCAGGTATTTAAATAACATATAAACAATTATAATTATTCATATAATAGAATATCTATACATAACAATATTATTCATGTAATAACCGTTACATGGCAAGTCAAATGAGAGAACAGCAATACAATTTACTGAAGTATGGTAAACTGAACTCTGGTCTTTCCATTAATAGAGCTACTGTATTACTATGAATATAAACCAATCTCAAAACTCCTCCTAACTCCATGTAACTAAAATATTGGATATATATATATATATATATATATTTTTTTTTTTGTAATGCAATCCTTCTCCATGCTTTTAATCAAAGTCCAAAATTATTCAGTGTTTGGTCTAGTCTCCATCTTCTATCCTTGATAACCTTTTGAGGTACATCTGAATTTTGATCAGAACACACAAGGCTTCCCTCTTAATTTAGTTTTTTCWAAGGCCTCACATTATTGTAGATACAGTTTAAGAGCACCATTCCCCTTAAATGTATGTCCCCTGACACACAGTAAATAAAACTTACATTAATTTAGTATGATTTTCTAAGATCAGATCTAAAAAATGGTCTGTTCAAAATTAGGACCTCTTTAAAAGTAGGGCCTACTTTAAATGTTCTTATACTGTACTACAGAMACCTATAAATTAATAATGAGGGAATGTTACACTAAGAATGCTACCACCTCTATAACTCATAGCTCTATACACCTTTTTTGTAATTGTTAAATAAATCTGAATTAATTGGTTTTTACTCCATTTTTACTTTCCAACATTTTATCTAAATTCCTTAATGTTGTATTTCATCCTGAGAAGTGGTAGATAAARAAAGACAACAAAATTTCCTTGAAATTACAGAAGGAGCACATCTTCCTTCAGTAGATTACATCCTCTCAAAAAAAGGTGTAAATCTAGCTCATTGGGTTGTTCTTCAAACAAATCTCAGAAGTAAACTTCATTTGAAATCCTGCCCTGAAGTAACTGTTGGTCAAGGTATACTCAATCTACAATCTCAAAATAGTGAACAAGCCCACTGACTTTTCACAAAGACTCATGTAATCATACAAAGTGTTTTCAAAACACCTGGTTGRCAACTCTTTTTCTTCCCCTCCCCACCCCACAGATTTTTTCATTATGATAATTAGGAAGTACTCTGTGGAGCACCTACCTACAAAAAGCTGGCTGTTGAGCTGCAAGCGAATATGTCCATCAGGTGGAGCACTGTGAGACCTTTGAGGAAGTTGATCTATTTGTAAGGATGCCTCTTTCACATTTCGTTCAGCCTTCACAAAATGCCATTGGTTGTCATTTAAGGAATGGGGTGATTGCACAATGACTTCACTAGGTCCATTTCCCACATCAAATGAAAAAATCACTTCAGATGGTGCTAGAAGAGGGGTGATAACAGACATTTAAATTATTTCATAGCTAACTGGATAACAAAATAATTAATASCAGAACAAGTTACTTTTAGGTTTAGCCTACTATTTCATGGGATCAGACAGATTGTTTTAGAGGAARAGTTTACTTTAGAGCCTGTAGCTCATTCTACACGCTCACTGACAGCAAGAGCAATGATTTATGCACAACATGGAAACCAATCAGTTTGAGGACCCCCAGAGAACACAGTAGTCAAGAATCAGTGAAATGTGCAAGCTTTGCAATCTTTCAATTTGGATGAAATCCACCTCTTGACTGCATGCTAAYTGATTGCCATTGTTAATTGTATTTAAATTATCACAACTGTAATCTAACCAGCATCTTCTACTGACCTTTTGGTTTTGTTATTTATTCATATTGKCTCTACATATATGAGATGGAAAATTCTGATGTAGTTTATAAAATTATTTAAATTGAGTTTTTATCTAAGCAACTTTCACATTACACAGTTTTATAGTTTGGTTAGAAAATCATAACTGAATCTATGCTGGTCAAAAAAAAAGAAGATGAGGAATATGCCAAAGGAACATGCCAGAAAACTGAAAATTTTGAATATTTTCTCTGAAAATCTTCCTTTCATGTATTCAAAGACAATCATGTATGGAAAAAGAAATCCCTAAACAWTTAATAGCTATAATTTTGAATTATTAAGGACTTCCTTAAAGGACCATAGGTCTGAGAAGATTATATTAATACAAAAAAAAAGGGTTCTCATTTAAGCCATTGAATTCTGAAAGAAAAGCAAAAAAATTTGAAGGAGTCTAGGGAAATACATGAGCTCCAAATAACATTTTAAAGAGGAATTTACTAAATGAGAAAAGAATACTCCATGCAGTATTTTCACTTTGTTTTAACTTTTAAAAAATATGTTAGATCTTTTAAAACTTTAAGTTTAAGTCCACTTTGGCCAGCCTTAGACTGAGTAATTGCAATCTCTTAAACCCTAACTCTTGTTGCTATGAAGTATTTTTCTGCAACAGCAGAACCTGAGAGAAAAAAGTAAAATGAGAAACACATAAAGTGTTTCACTTTCCAAATAAAATAAAGTGTATTGTACAGTCAATTCTTCAATAGAATTCCTGTTGTAATAAACAACCTCCTCTGCTTAAAAATTAACAGCTTTACTTAAAAAATAATTGATGTCCAAAAACAGTTCCTCAGTGAAATAAATTAATTTTAAGATAAATTTATTTTATGTAAAAAAGTCTGAGGGCTCACTCTATAGAGGGATGAAAGAAATAAACAAACCAACCACAAAGTAGGAGAACAAAAGCAACAGAAAGTCCATGTGGCCAGCTAAGAAGAATCTCTACTGAATGTTAACTTCTGTAGGGAGGTCTTTGTTATCTTCTGGATACTGTTGGAGTTAAGCCTGAAAAAACAAGTTCTGATTTGAACTCACTGACTGTTCCTATTAAATAGCATATCGGAATGACATATCCGATAAATAATGTTACTGTTTGGACTTTAAAGGTGAGAAAACACATAATAAAGATTTTGAAGTAACCACTGAAATAATGAATTATGTCAGTATCCCTAAAAAAATAATATAATATTGGAAAAAAGGAACCAATCCCAAAAGTTCCACATCTGAAGGCCCAAATAACATGAAAAAATTTATGGTCATACATTGTACTCTCTAAAGACTAACCAGAATATGTCAGAAAAAGTGTTAATATTATAAGTATTTTTGCTAATAGCAACAACAATGCAACTTTGAAAGAATTTTGGATTTATAAGAACCACCAAAAAAATAGGGTGCGGAAGKATAACACTGGGTTCTAAAATTTGTTATCTTGTGGCAAAGGGCACTTTGGTCATTTCCTAGGCAGCAAAAGAGGATGCATCCAGGAGTTCTCTTCTGGCACAAAAGTATTTTTTGGGCCCGAGCTACAATGGTATTACTTAAAAATTCCAAAGCATTGCAGGAACCTTTGTAATGCTAACATATTCAAATACAGGCAGAGCACAGCTGTAGACCACCAAAGTGGAGTGGAAGATGCTGTTAATGGTAGTCATGAAGAGTGGTCAGTGGCTAGCTGTGGCTAAAATGACCAACAGAAAGCACAGCCACAGAGGAACGTCCAGAGTGTGACTATCATAGGCAGAAGCAGAAAGTGATTACCAATTAGTATCCTARAGAATGCAAAATCCTAGCATTTTCCACAGAGCAAACAATTGAATTCTRCTCATCCTGGATGGACATTAAGTTGAGAATTTGGGCAGATGAGGGCTAGTTGCATACTGAACTGTTCTGAACAGTTCCAAAGCAACTTCAGAAGCCCAATCAAATCAGTGCACCATACTGTTTCCAACCTTACTTTAAATTTCTGTTTAACTCATTGGAAATAAACCTTCAGTATAAAATACTCAGACCTCTGGCTAGAGCATGTAACCTTTGGTCCTATAAGTATTTAGTAGAGTTTACCCTTCACAGTTGAATTGGCCTTGTTCCTTTCAAACACTATTTATGCAGGAAATCAAGGAATCAGGGGAAGTTCAACAAGTTATTTATAAAAAGTGTAAAACAAAAAAAAAGGGATCAAGAATCTTCTTTGAGGCAATTCATTTAATTGCTTTTTTAAAATACAGTTAAGATACACACATCTTTTTTTTTGCACCAGTGTTCTCATGCAATACACAYGCAGATGTACTGAACTGCTTATAACTTCATAAAAGCAACCAAACAGCACCAAGCTTCACATTTCCTAATGTTTCTGGAYTTAATATTTTTTGTTTGAAGTTACAATTCAAGGTCTCAAGATCATTACTCTATAAATAAAAGAATTAGGCATCAATTTTGATAACAATTAATAAAATATTACAAAAAAAAAAGTCTTAGCAAGTAACCAATGACAAATGTTAATGACATAATAAGTTTTAAGCAATTTCTCACATCATCTTAAACAGTCACGTCTGTTATTTACGTTACTGTTATTTATTATTACACAAATAAAAGGCAATAACTTAGGTGGAACTATTAACAGAAGATCAAGTGTATGTTGTTAATTTACATTCCCATTTATTGTATAGGATGTGTATTTTTATATGATGATGAAATCTAAATGATCTTATGCCATATTAAATACTCGAGTTGACTTTTTTGTTTTTTTAAAAAGTTGCTTTTGATGGAAATATATATTACTCATTTCTGATTGATACTTCCTTCAATAAAAACAGACAGTTCTGGGTCCACTACAATCCTCTGTATAATTTTCATATGACATAACAAAAATAATAATTCTGTTTACTCAACAAATTAGATTGTTTATGGAAGTGAAGAAAYATCTCTATATGCTACAGAATAATGATATAACTTTGCTTTTTTATATTCTAGAATTACAGAGCAATTCAGCCTTTTGTTTTCTCTCACACCTCCCTGCTCACATAAAGTCRTTTAAAACCCATAAGTATGCAGCAGTTTGTATGTTTATGAATGAATGGAACGAATGACATGAGTCTGCCTGCGTACGATTATTCTCAAGAAAGACTTATGGTCTTCTGACAAATGTCTGAATAAATTTGGTTCTCAGAAGCATTCCTTTAATGCTTCCATGATTTAACTGTTTATTTTGAAAATGAAAAACCATTTATCAGAAAGGAATATCATCATTGCTTCAGAGAGCATCCACTGAAGTGCTGATCCAGTACATTTTCTGTACTGCATGACAACAAGTTTACAATACTGCTGTCCTTTAAACTGTTCAGAGAACTTTAACAGAAGGCAGTTCATACTCTTGGTAAACATGGGAAAACCAATATTGAAAGCCGCGTAGTTTCCAAGTACAACACTAGAGTTTGAGATAATGAAAAAAAAACATAAAACATCACACAATATTCTATAGCTAAACTATCTATGGAAGAACACAAGTGTTTTCCTGCTTGTTTCATTAACAGAACATATTAACATGACCAAAAACCCAAGAAAATAGAATATTTTATTTTTTAATAAATTATAAATAATATTTATAAACAATATTTTACAATGTAACATATATATTTGTTTGTACTTTGGAAAATACTTGAATCTGAAGTATTTGGAAAAAAACTGATTTGGAAAAAAATATGAGGAACTATCTAATCCCAAGGTAAAAAGTGCTCTAAAGAACTCCAAGTCACCCAGCAAGTATAAGACTTTTCTACTAATGTGAAATTTCAAATTAATCCAAGCYTAATAAACAATGTTTCATCTTTTCCCCTCTAATAATGAGGAAAGAATAACATATTGAATCATCTAAGATAAAAGTTTCATTGTATCTTATTCRTCTTATGTTGGATTTAGGAGGATTTTTAATTCTCTTATGCAACAAAAATTTATTTTTGCATGTAAAATGCAACAAAATTGGGGAAAAAAGAAGAAAGAAAAAAGTTGAGAATGCATGAGTAAATTAGGGCACCACTGCACCACGGAAGGTCTGAATCACACCTAGTGACTGAGTGAATCTTCCAGCAGCCAYGTATAATGCCTGGTCTTGAAATTTGGAGAAAGAGAATCTGGCAGCAGAGATGCAGAGAACATGAGAAGCAGAAACAGTCTGAGCAGTCAGGGGTTGATTGCTGTGCTCTTAGATTAAGAAACCCCTGGGGTAAAAAAATCCCTAAATGGATACTTATACAGTCTCAGTACTGTGATTTTTTGGATAATGATAAAGATCTGGTAGTAGTACTGGAAGTTAAAGATAGAGAACGGTTTTAAAACACCTTCACTTTAAAATAAATAAAATCTAATTTTTATAGTAATAATAACAGCAACAAAAACACTATCAATCATGTTACTTACAGTGTAACTCTATCCTTATGAAGTCTTGTATTCCCAGGTTCTCTAAAAACACTCCCGAGGAAGCAGTAGTTTTAAAGAAAAATGAGACATCTGCACTGAGTTCTCCATGGAAGGTGGGGAAATGCAGGTAGGATGTCTCTGTGTTGAAGGAAGCTGAATTCCAAAATGTTCCTGGTTATCAAAATGAAAGGATAAATATAGTGTTATCKAACATTGCCAGTATAAGTTTTATAACAAATAAACAAAGGAAAGTGCCCAGGTGTAAGAAGGGTTTGTAGTGTTCAGAGAGTCTAACATCCATAGCAACTTCCCAATTAGTCCATAACACAAAAAGCAGGTGTTATTGGTAATGTACAATAATGTTTCATCAAGAACAAAGGTGCTCTGCTCAGACAATGAAAAACCAATTAATAGGAAAGAAAACGAATCACCTCTGATAGGAAGATTTATTTACGGCCTTGATGTATCATTTCACAAAGAAAATAAACCCAGCAGCTCTGAATGAAGTACTATGGGTAGGCTACAGTAGTACCGGCCGAGGGAGCTGGGAGTGTTGATCTGGAGAAAAGGAAGCTCAGGGGGAACCTTATTGCTCTCAACAACTGCYTGAAAGGATCCAGTCTCTTCTCCCAGGTTACAAGTGACAGGATGAGAGGAAATAGCCTCAATAGTTTTTTTCACTGCAAGGGTTGCAAAGCAYTGTAATAGACTTTGTGGGGAGGAGTTACAATGCATGAAAGGGTTGTGCAAGGCCGATAATTGGACTTTTTATCTTGAAGGTTGTTTCCAACTTTAACAATTCTAGGATTAGTTAGTACAAACTATAACTATGAGAKATGATAAGTATATTTCTACATAAAAGGGTAAGAGTCTTGTTGTCATTGTAGTCCATTGAAATTTACCAGATATCTCAAAGAATGTGGGACATATATCCTAGTAATTACTGTAGAAGAAGTGTAAAGAAACAAAATTAAAAATTTAATAAAATAGCATACTTATTTTTCTGGTTTTATATTTAAGATGACATTCAATCATAATTTGCTAGATTTTGCTATTATTAAAACGCTTATGTAAAATCTCTAATAACACCCTCTTTTAATATATACATAATCTTCATTAATGGTGTTCAACCAGAACCACCTTTTTATTATTGCTGAATCCTTAAAGATGTATCTGTATTTCTTTATTAAGCTATACTGCTTTCTAAACCAAATGAGGCATTCAGTGCTTTCCTATCTAATTGATCATGCCCCTTGCATATTCTCGTGATAATGTTGTGAACTGGGTCTAAGTGTTATGCAAAATTGTAATTTTTTCTCCTGCCATGACGTACTTTTAAGATGACAAGTGGGCAGAAAAAAAAAATAAAAGGATTTGAAAATGTCTGTTCCCTGTAAAATCCTGCCCTATTATACCATGTACACAGAGACCTAGTCCACAGCCAGTGAAGTAAAATTGAAGTCCATTGTCTCATTCCAGCAGAATTTTTACAGTTTTAGTAAGGGTTTGGAACCCACACCTAGAAAAGCAGCRTGGCAGGATTTTCACACATATTCTGGCAGTTGCTCACTGTGACTTTTGACATTTAGCTATGACAAGATCAGGACAACTTTTACGTGGTAAAGCAGCTGTGAACAGATGGCTGGGGCTGGGAGGGGAATGCATAGCTTTGCACCTCACTCTCCTGTGCTGCCTTTTGGGCTCCTTGAAGTTATCAACCTGTTAAAAGTGCCACCATCCAAAAGCAGCAGCATTCCATATTGGGATCAATTTAAAGCCCATGKTCCTTCACTGTTTCAGGTCATGGCTCCCACAGAGAAAACTTCACAAGAGCTGTGACTTGAGTATATCACAGCTATTTAAAAATAATGGACTGGCTSTTAACAGTAATTCAAAAGCAATAGGAAGTTTAATACTGTAATTTGYACAAAATTGGTACAACATTGGCAGCAATTAGAAGAGGCACAATAGGGGCAGTAACAGACCAGTAAAGTAATGATACAATTAGCTTCAGGGAAGCTTTTGAATGATCTTTGTAAATCAAAATGGAGTCCTTGGGGGAGGGCAGGGATAGGAAGTTTTATTTTTCCTGTCTTAATTTACTGCCTTCTCTCATCTAGCTGTTCTTTTTCCCAGCTCTGATAACTGTGTGATTTATGAATGTTAARGTACTGTATCAATAAAGCAGGTTAAATACAGACTTAGGAATAGTATCTTACAAAGTAACTTATACTGTTGTAAATCAGGTTGGGAAAAGAATTTCTTCACTTTATGACATCTGGCTCACAGTTTCCTATTTAGCCTTCTGGAACTGCCAAACACCATGTCGTTAGGAAATCAATATTATTTAGCATTTCATCTAAGCACTAAGACTGCAGCCTTCCTAGAAGTAAAAAACTTCTAGGAAGATCCTGTTTGTTATAAATGATACATAAAGTTATTTCTATTGAAAACAATTATATAAGTTTTTGGCACTTATCACCCGGTATTACCTACTTGAAACAGTAAAGTGATGAAGGGACAATAATATCAAGATGGATAAATTAGCTTTGTAATGTTTCAAAGAAAGACAAAAAAAAGTGATTCTTGAAACAATCATGCAATGACAATGTGTTGCACTCTTCAAGTTTCAACTCAAAACTGAAATCTGTTCATCATTGGTATCAAATCCTTGTGGTATCTCTAATTGCTGCATCGTTTATCGTTTCAGCAGGGACACAGTGCTGAGGCAGACAAAATAAAGATCTTATGTTGCTGACCAGTATTTTTTGTACTTTTTTTTTTTTTTTTAATTGTAAGATACATAGGAAAAAAAAACCCAAAAAAACAGAGAGGAAGACTGTGATCATCCAGTTCAAAGTCTGATATGCCACAGAATCTATAAATTCCCAGAATCAAATCTTGTCTGAAAAAGATAATTCAGCCTAGGAAAAATATTAAATTGATTCCATTAAAAAAATCAATTAATGCAAAATTCACAAATAATCTTTCTGTCAAATTGTGCATATATATGTATTAACACAAAATCTAGCTTCAAACTCCAGTCACTGGATAATTTTGCGACTTTACCTCTTGCTTTCAAAACGTTACTYGAATTTCTTGCTCTGTGAAACTTCAAGCTTAACATATCACCTCAGATTATGCCCAAATTCAGCAAAGAGATTTAAGGGCTTTCACTCAAATGCACACCTCAACTTCTTTAATGCTATCTTTTAACCTTACAGTCTCTTCATGTATTGTAAAACTGTAATCAAAGACTTCTATTAAACTTCTTGATTATGCAGGAAGCAGCAAAGAGGATCAAAACAATGTTGATTAGACTGAGGTTAGGACAAATATAAATTAATATAAATTAATATAAAGCTAAATAAGGGAAAGAAATTAACATACACTTTACAGATATTTATGTCATTGAGAGTCAAAGACATGCCCTGATTTCTTAGGG
>NW_026623247.1:1213639-1234858 GCF_030028575.1 Malurus melanocephalus
TACAAATTTAACTGTGCCGCTCTGGGGAAGGTATAGTTTATGATTGATTAATGTAGTTAGTCTTGATTACATCCAAAACTCACACTATTTAGTTTTACTTTTTCCATTTAAATGTAAAACAGAGACCTCACATTGAATGGATTATCTGCTTGCATTTCCATGCACGCTGTAATTTTGAGTTGTATTACTTTTTTTTTTATTCACCTAATTTTATTACACTTCATCAACTTGCTACTGTCTCTCTTCCCCAGTATTACCTTTACCTTTATTTAACATAAATTCATGATGAATATTATCATTACATTGCATTGCAATATCTTTATATTATTTTTTATTAAGATCTATGTAATCAGTTTTATTTTGGGCCCAAGAATTAGTCTGATGCTGACAGATTGTAATTACCCATTTAATAAGCATAATTTTGGCACATTAGGTATCTTTCAGTATTTTGGATCTATTTATATGTCCTAATACTTACTGGAAATTCATAGTAATAAATCAGAGTATGTCCACTCAACTCTTGTAATGAAAACAAGAATAAAAACGCCCAACATAGAAGGGTGTTGTTTTTTCAGTCTATTCACATTAACTGAATCTTTTAGAATTGAATTAATGTTTTTTTACTTAAATAATGACAAAAATAATGGAAATAACTTTTTCCTTTTTTAGTGAAAATTATAAAATTTCTATATATTAACGTACCAAGGACTTCATTCATCCACATATGCTCCAAAATCTTTCCTGTTGCCCTGCTCAGTTGATATATGTTAATGTTAATCTTAACTTTCAGTAGATGTATTTTTCAATCTGATACCAGCAGTTCTACCATACAATTAATTAAACGTATTGTAGAGTAAAGAAGGGATTATAGAAATGAATAAGTAATGAATCAGTACTACATTCTGAAGGTGATGGAAAAGTCTGTGTGCTACTCATGTGTGGTGCTCAGTGTAACCAAATACTATTGATTCATTTTTTTAATTGTCATATTATTCTGGAATATCTTTACTGCTTTCATTGTACCTTGGCATCTTATAGTTAGGTAATTATTGCAAATGCTGAAAAAAAAAAAATATCTGAATGCACTGTTTAAAACACTATACAATAAACTATATTTGTATTGCTTTAGCTTTTTTTTTTTTTCTTTTTCTTAGAAAAGGCTTCTCTTTCCTGCCTTGCTGTGTCAAATAAGGTTGGATTTTCTATAAGTTTTTCATTGAAGAGATCAATCCTTAAAACCTAAAATAAAGAAGCCAAGTATACTACTGAGATGTTAAATAAAACAGTGAAAATAAACAAAAAATATACCACAATGGACAAGCAACTTTGYTGGACTGCATTTCATATACGACTTTTTAGAAATATCCAAATAAGTAACTTTAACTTGTAAACTTAGTGGAGTGCATGGTTTATGACAATTCAATTCAACAAATTATTCATGGTTCTATTTTATTTTGCTGTGGGCATAAACAATTTTCTTTTCCTCCAAGTAAGTGTCCTACAAGGAATAGATTATTGATGCAATGAGAATTTATGATGTTTTAGTTTTGAATCATTTAATGAAATACTGAATGTATTATAAATATCAGTAAACCTTCTCCCCCATGTTTTTACATGGTGTGCTAGACAGTTATTCTGAAACACTTATGTCTGTCAGATAGAACAAAAATCTGTTAATAAAGGATATTCCCTGTGAAATGCAATTTTATAATTTAGTTCTGAGAGCGACACAAGCAAAAACAAGCAATAATCTCTTTTGAGAGTATTCAAATCACACTGCAAATCCAAGAATATCTATTCTTCCTTGTTTGACAGCATTTGCCACTAGACCTTTTTTGCATTCCTTACCTATCCAAAAGTAAACATTATTAAAAGCACATTTAATTAGACTCTCATAAGTGTCAACAACCTCAAGTTAGAAAAATCTTAATAATGGTCTGCTTTCTTTCTGCAGCTTCAAATTGCTATTAGAAGMAGTGGTCTGACAAGAGAATTTAAACTTATTAAATCAGTTTGTCTAGTGTGAAAATTAATATGCAGAACTCAGAAACAACTTCAAGTCATAAAATGACAACACCTCTTTACAATTACTGTAAAACAACATTAAAGAAAATGTTCATTATAAAATAAACTGATATACAGCTGTTACGTAAAGACCATTAGTAAAAAATCTAGTTGATTATACACTCTTTATTTATTGTGAGACCTAATGTATTATATATAAGGAAAKATATTAATATATTTTAATACAGTCYACATATTATATGTACATAAATTCCTGTGTAGGACATATCACAGAATCAATTACATTGGAAAAGACCTCTGAGATCATCAAGTCCAACTTCTGACTGGACACYGCCTTGTCAACTAGACCATAGCACTGAGAGCCCTGTCCATTCTTTTCTTGAACACCTGCAGGGATGCTGACTCAGCAGCCTCCCAGGGTGGCCCATTCCAATGTTTAGCAACCCATTCTGTGAAGAAACTTCTCCTAGATCTAGCCTGAACCTTCCCCGGTGCAGCCTGAGACTGTGTCCTGGTGTCCTGTCACTGATTTCCTGGGATGAAGYTGACCCCCACCTGGCTGTACCCTCTGGTCAGGTGTTTGTAGAGAGAGACAATGTCACCCCTGAGCCTCCTTTTCTAGAGACTAAAGAATCCCAGCTCCCTCAGCTGCTTCTCATGGGACTTACCCTCTAGACCCTCCATCAGTCTCATTGCCCTTCTCTGGACTAAATTATATATTATGTTAGATCATATAAATATGTTCTTTTTATAATGTGTAATATTTAATATWTTATACATTATATAAAATACAATGAATACATTACATCAAATACATGCCACAAATTATATAATAACTTATAGACACATTCTTTATTATATAAGCTCCCATAATTTGTAGTTTTCTCAATAAATTGCACTTTGGGTTTACATCGGAATTCTAGATTACTTTTTATTTCTTCAGAAATTCTGTGTTTCTTTCTCAGATTTTGGTTTGTACCTCCTTAAATATGTGTCTTCGCATGCTATCTTTATGATGTAAATGACTGAAAAAATTTGCATTCTTTAACAATCAGAATCAGTGTTCTTTTTTCAAGGTTTTAACTGTWTTACCATTAACTGTTATATTCTGAAATCTTTTCACTGAGCTTATTTCAGTTAAAAATTGCTTCTCTTTGAAGTCAAATCCTATAATGTTGTATGACATTAAAACAATATTTCTCTGACATTCACACTGACTTCTTGTRCTTGTTCTCATGATATTTTAGAATTCTCTATCACAGCTTGTCTAGAAATACTGTGATCGTTCATCATCAGTGTGAAATATTGCAGCAATTCAATCACTCAGACTAAGCAAACATCAAATGAAGTCAGGGAGGTCAATGGGTGTCAGAACTGTCTGTATGTCTTAGAGATTACTCTGGGGAAGCTACTTGACTTCCATGTTTTAAGATCTGTCACATCTGAGGTCAGGTTATGTAATTAATAGTAGTTGGGAACTTGGTGAGTAATRGAATTCAAATTCCTCTCCCGGTTATTAGTGCTACACAAGCCCTAAGTGTTTCTGTTTCATTGCTGTCTTTGGCACTGGATTCATTGTCCTGGCCACAGGACTGMAAGGCCAGATCTGAACTCACAATTAATCCTGCTGTGTGCAGGAAACCTCTTTAGGTCCTTTAACTCTGAATTATACCATAATACCRTATCACAGCCTCATGGTATGTAGGACAAATGATCAGCTCACAATCAGGTGTCAGGCAAGTGAAAAGRAAGAACCCAATGGGCTTTTTAAGTCTTATAAATTTTCATAGGAAAATTAGAATGCAGCACAGAAACACACATCTGTTAACAAATCTTCCAGGCATAATTACCCTGACAAGACAGAGATGGCATAAAAATAAATACATGCTAATTTATATTTGTTTTTCTGGGTAGCTTCCTTAGTGAGCTTAAAAGTATAAATTGGTGCTTTACTGGTATTTCTCTTATTCATTTAGGCTGAAGGAATTTGAAAACCATACAATATATCATCTGATGAAGGAGGAAAATCACATAAAGAATGAAAATATCAATAAATGTTATATATCTATATTAGTTATTAAATATAATAATTATTATAAATAATAGGTATGCTCATGAAAACTCACAAGGTAGTATGTAATTTAAAGAAGTTAACCKAATTAACTGTACACTGTAATAACTTACTCAACTTTATATCAAATATGGCCCAAGGAACTTTTCTGTTGAGTTCTCTGGGATAATTTATAATATTTCTTCTCCTAATTCCTATTTTTTGATTAAAAACAGCAGCAGACATAYAATTTTGTGTAATACCTTACTATTGAAGATAAACAAAACATGTTTTCCATTGAAGATGGAAATCAATGAAATTAGAAGTATCATTGCAAATCTTCAGTAAGATGTCAGTTTTGCACAAACGTATTTTTCTGGTGACCACATATGGGTATTCATATATGTAAACCTATAATTATTGTGTAAGTTTATAAAATTTAAATTCTTTTGTTCAGTTGAAATTTTTGTATATAGATACTGCATACACTGGACTACTCTCCCACAATATAGTTTTCCTTGCTGCATAAAAATTCAGAGGACATAACGTGAAAAATGCTTTGTGTTGGTGGCATGCATAACTAGTGAAGGATGTGTTCCCAAGACGTGGTAACTAGATATGAATTCCTCTTTATGTAATCCTTTATTCAAAACTTAATTCCAATTGCATAAATCAAAGTATCTATTTGAAAGTGATTACAACACTTTTAGTTTTCACTATTGATGCATATCATGAAAAATACATTTTACAATTTAAGTGGTTTGCAATGGATTAGGATGTTTTTCTCTCTAATTCCAAAAAGAACTAGATGAAATTTTTACAGAAGTCTATCTTAGGCTTGCAGCAAATAACATTTAAAAGTTATTGCAGACAAAATGCATCACTGTTTAGCAAAACTCTGCAGTAGTTACTTACTATCGCCACGGCAAAGCAAAGGGCCCAGTTTGTAAGCTGCTTCTGAATTTGGTCTGTCAGTATCAGTGATCACCATTTCAGTCACTGGAAGATGGTCCTTGTAGGAGAGGAAGCCAGTATCATTAGTCCTGAGAAGGTAAAATGAAAGCCACAGCTCTTCTAAATGTTTCCAATAAACATTTAAATATGATTGAAACAATGCTGGGGATAAGGAAAGAAATTTTTAAAAAGTCTTTCTAAATAGGTATGTGTATATATGTGTGTCTGCATATGTGTGTTTGTATATGTGTGATGCAAAAAACTGTGAATGGAAATGTATGCTTTGGAATAGATATTGAGTTCATTTGACAGGACAGAAAGAATTTCATTATAAGTGGGTAGTTTTATGGTTGTGCTGGTCTGCATAAGTATGAGAAAGGTTTTCTGGTATAAATGGACATCTAATTAGTGCCGTTTTATATCAAGCTTGCCTAAGTCAATGAATTTGCTCATCAGTAATTTTATGTTGCTGAGGATATACTGTATCTGTAACTGACTCCATCCTCAGTATGGAATATTTAATGGCTTAATATGACTTTCAAGTATTTTTCCACCTTGACAAAAGTGAAAGAATCAAATAGAAGTGTACAAACTCATGAGTACAGGAAAGGCAGTATACGCTACAATACGAAACTCACAGAAAAGAAAATAAAAAACTTTGCATTGAAAGCACACAGTCAGTACTTGTAATCTTAGACCTAGCTCTTTGACTTAGTGTCAGAACCAAATTTTCAAATGTCATAAGCACCACCATTTTGGCCCTAAAATTCCYTCCACTAAACTCATGAAAATGTTTGGTTACTCAGGACCATTCTGGAAAATTCAGTCTGTCCRTTGAATTCATTCATGGTTGAATCTTCCCTTTAAAACGCAAAGCAAATCGCTCAGAAACAACAGCAGAAACTCAGACAGGCAGTAATATAGGAGTCTTATTGCTAGAAATTTCACACAAAACTCATGGCAAGAAAGCCATTTTTCTCTGAGAATGTCATTGGGCTTATCATTTTTGTCTTTCTGTACACAGTGCACTGGAGGAGATTCCACCCTTGAGCTGAATCAGATTCGTGGCTTTTTTCTCTTCTTGCCTCTCCCTTTCTTAACGTGRTCATCTTTCTCTGTATGCAATTTCTGTTTATCTGTTTTGGAGTACAGTGCGAACAAATAGACATTTTTGTTTTAGTAAACTATTTTGCATAAGTGAGGAATGCAAAATATACTTTTGTTTTTAAATATCAATTTTTCATAAAGTGAAATATTGCAGGTTTCTAATTCAGAATTGAAAGAAAACCCCTCAAAACACCAAAAGTGTTTGCTTTGGTGAAACTATGCTGTAAACAAAAGGAAACTGAATAGAAATTATCTTCTCTGGACAGGATTTGAAAGTTTAAAATTTTTAGGAACAGTTTTTTTCAAAACAATCTGTCTGTTCAGAGTTCTGGAGACTCAGAGTTTTTGACTAGTCAAGCAAGAAGTTTTAGAGTTAAATCTATGTCCAGTGTATGAAATAAGATAGATTTCTCTATAAAAATAAACTGTCAAAACTAGTGTTTCAAGACCACAATGCGTAACTAGTTTTCCATGCTCAAAATGCATCTCAAACAAGCTAACTTCCACCTCCTTTTTCTGCCCAGTGAACAGTATGTAGTCAACTGATCCAAAAYAGTAATCTTTAAGGAACCAAACACAATGTTAATCACAAGTACCAAAATGAGTGTAGACATAACTACTGTAACACTGGAGCCACTGGGAAGAATTGCCAATTGTAAATGTCAAAAGTGGATAAAGCCAGAGATATAAACCCAGAGACATTGCATTTTCAATTTAATGCAACTATAAACATCTCAGAAACTCAAGTG
Source organism: Malurus melanocephalus (assembly GCF_030028575.1). Taxonomy (NCBI): domain Eukaryota; kingdom Metazoa; phylum Chordata; class Aves; order Passeriformes; family Maluridae; genus Malurus; species Malurus melanocephalus. The sequence continues at coordinate 1,220,525 of NW_026623247.1, forward strand.
TGCATGTGAAGACATCCTCCTATCTACTGTATTTACAAATAAGTTACCATTATAAATTAACCCATATTTATGAACATGGATTAAATGAATGACAAAACTGAGCAAGAATATATTACATGTATGAGCAACTGTTCTAATTTATTTTCTCAAAATGCATTAATCTTTCAACACTTACTTTAGTGTTAGAAATGAAAGACTTTTTTTATTTTCATACGGCATAATAACAAGGAAATTTTTAGTGTTCTGTGTGTTTCTTTAATYTCTTTATTGGAACAACCATTGCAGAGATCACCCTGTGAATTTTACTGCAATAGCAAATTCTTTTCTCCAGAAACTTTCTAAGCTCATGAAGGATTTTTCATTAGCTACCTTTTTCTTGGATTTTACTTTCTGTATCTGCTGAATTCCCTACTCATGTTGAGGGAGCAAGCATTTTCCAACCCTACTCACTAGTTGTTCCTCTAAAGGAAGGGTGGACCTTGAGAAGAAAATGAGCTTGATTTTGCACACATCAAGATATTCCTAACTACCTTCCTTACATTTTTTTTTAAAAGTGAATGCATTTTAAAAAATGCATATATTAATGTATTCACTAAACTTGACATATAAGCTAAATGGACTTCACAATTTTAAGAACTTAGGTTTCTTCCGCAGAAGAGCTTTCACTTGAAAAGTCCTTCTGGTTATCAAATCCTATACTGCACTGTATCTGTTGTTAAGAAAGTTGAATCTGATCCTATCAAATGATACGTCAGATTAATTTTTCACATTGTACCAAGACATTCTCTGCTATATTATTCACTTGAAAGTGATCGTAAATGACACTGGACAATTTTAGGCATAAGTGGAAGATGTACATCCTAGAAATCCTTTCATTCTCTGAACTGGATTCCATATGACTACTTTGCTTCCCTGATAGCAAGGGTATTAATTTCATCTAAGGTAGATGAAATAAAGGGGTGTAGAAATCTAAACTTGATAGTGTATTTAAAAATTATGCTAGAAATTACCTTTTTTCCCAGAMCCTTTTATTTTAGCTTTAATCACTTTCACTAGTCTAAAACTAACTGAAGTTTTGCTAAATAGCTAATGTTTTAATATATAATGTGCAATAAACTAAAATACTAGAAAGTATCTGCATAAAAATCAAACTTTCCCCAAAATTCAGCTTGAAAGAATTGGCAACAATACTTAATGTATCTGGTAATAACTTTGTGAAAAATTATGTTTTGTGGCAAAGAATCAGGTGATGCTGTGGCAACTTAGATTTCCAACTGCCTTGGTATTACAAATGTGCTAAGGCCTGTACATTCTCTTTATTTATTTTTCACAAAAAAAAAAAAAAAAANAGTAACAGCAAAAAGTCACCATTCATCCCTGTCCGCATCACAGTTGCAGAAATGTTGGGAATCAATGCAGTTTCCCTCCAGTCCACATGCACATTTTTGTACAGTAGGCAAGGAACCTCCCCAGTAAGTATGAGTTTCATTGGTTCTTCCAATCCACCAGCTCAATGGCATCCCATCTAAAAAGCAGGTTAGAGAAAATTAATGCCCTGTTTTGTCTCCTCTCAGTTCTTCCCCTCCAAACAATTTGCCAAAATGTTAAGACAAAAATTCCTGCTCAAATCTAAAACCTTTAAATGACTGGGAAAAAAACAAATTACCACCTCTACTTTCTAAGTAATTATTCATTTTAATACTTCATTATCATGTATTAAATGATTGTCACAGATTTTTGCTTGCATTAGTGGAAAAGGGAACTCAGTACCTAGTTCAGCCAGCCATGATATTAGAATCATTTATCTTAAGCAATCCATTTATATAATTCATTTTAAAATGGTCCATGAAAGAGGAGATATAATCATCCTAAAAATCAGGGTAGTTTATATTCCCAAGTAAAGATCAATTTCAGATATTGAAACTACCAAAAATAGAATGAGGAAAGTCACGGAAATGGTTTCATCCCACTACCAAGAGTACTATAGAGTACTTCTACCCACATCTCTGATGAACATTAAGCAGCTGAGCAGTGGTGCTCATCAGAAATGCCCAAAGACAGCTGTTAGGTCACAGACAGCAGATTCAGAATTTATATAYTCAGAGACAGCAGAAATCATATTAATGGCACTCCCGTAAGTAAGTTGATATAGCTGGTGAGCAGAAGTGAGGTTTCCCAGCACTATTATATSTTTCTGTGGTGCATCTGGTCAGCATTGTTTGAAGCAAAGTTATAAAACTGGATGTTTTCTTAATGTTAGAGTACTGTAGAATAAGGGTGAAGATATTGCCAAGGAAGCATAGCAACAGAAGAAATATCTACAGAACACATAATAGCAAAAAGATACGGAGCATAAAGATAAACCACCTCAAATGAGACGGAAGAAGGGTGATAGATGCATGGTAGAGAGAGCATGAGAACAAATCAAGTGCTGTTAAATTGTAGAGTTTCTTACAGATGCACTTCTTCTGGCTTCTGCTGGAGTTCTGTATTCAGCAGCCGGTCCCCATGAAGAAGCTGGAATTTATTCCACTCTCAACTTTACTTACAACTGCTACTGCTTATTAAACCTCACTGTTAGATAAGACCTCCGTTGCGCTGACAATCTTTCAGATCGCAAACATATTGACTGCATTCATTACCACACAACTGTCAGCCCAGCAGGCCAAAAAACAGCGTGAGCAGTTTTTTGAAAAGTCAAACTTGCATAATGGCATCAATGTCCAATATCAGTGCTTGTGTTTGCAAACCACCACAGAAGGAAGAAAACCCAGAGACAGTGTATAAATAATTTATCAGACAACACTTTAAAAAGGTTCTAACAACTAAAACTGTAAAAAGCAGAATATTTCTGCTGCTTCAACAGCATGCCTGAGGTTTATATTGYAGTCATGAATTAGCATTCTCAGTGTTTCGCTCGGGACGCTGGGGTATGCTTAAAAGCTGGTCTCAGTTATTTGTTCATACAGCAGGCTGAGAAGAGAGTATTTACTTAAATGCTGCAAGTTTATACTGATTAGCCCAGATTTTTTTTTTCCTTGCCTTGGCTGAAAGTACTGCCTAAGCAAAATAAAGACATTAATTAAAATGGTTAGAGATTTCTTCATAATGATCACATAAATGAATTAACAGATGACTTTTTWAATGAGATCAGGCTGATTGAATACAATGAATTCTTAAAATAAAGTCAGTTAAGACTATGTGAMATGTATGTTCCAAAAAAGGCATTAYGTAACCATAATCAAATTTTGTGCTTCTCAGGCCTACCTAGTGAAGATTATAAATAGCAGAAATGAGTTATTAAATTGTGTTTAAACAAAGAATTATTTCAGAAAATTTGTAGAACTGTCATGTAACTTTTCCATGTGTATTTATTCCTAGTGTTCAAAACTAAATTTTAGATGACTTATCACAATTGACTCATTGCACTGTTTTAAAACATTTGTTTTAGTACACTTATGTGCATATTATAAAATAAGTACTTATATATAATATAAATAGCATAACAACATAAATAGCATATTTTTTAGCACATTTATATGCAATCTCTKGRWTWAAAAAAAAAWATCTTGAAACTCTTTGCTTGAGATAAGACCAGGCTTTTGAATATCTAAACATGCTTTAATTTGGAGCCCAGAGGTAAAACAAAAATTTATTGGGATACCTTAAGCAGCAGGTTCACTTTTCTTTTTTGCTGTGGAGGAGTTTTCAAATAGATATTCTTCCAAGARCAAACACTAGCCTAAGAAGTCCAGAGCTGTCCATGCCATAATTAGAGAAAAGAATATACAAGGAAAGAAGCAGAGAGTGCCTCATGCAGAGGCCTTCTCTCTGCTTAGTAGGAAAGAATGCCAAGGAATCAATTTTTAGCAGTTTCAGAGTTTCTGGTGCACAAGTCAAAAAAATTTCATTTACTTTTTCAAAGACAGTAAACAATGAGGGTCTTACCTCTACATTATTTGGAGTATTTAGAATGGATGTTCAGAGTAAAGTCTTTTAACWGCAGCTCTGTGTCAGTGAGTTAAGAATTAAATAGACTACTTAACTTCAATTTTCTTTAAGTAGCTCCCTCTTTATTTCTTAAAGCAATTATAATTTTGTCAATAACACACATTTTAACTACTGAGCTTTTTAGGAATGTTTATACTGGACAGTGGAAATTCAATGCCATTGWTGTTTTTTGTCAAGTGCTCAAAACATGCACATTAAGTGCACACATTTACTTCTGCTGCACTAATCTGAGTTATTTTAAGAATATATTTCCTCAGTAATTCCTTCATTAARATTGAAAAATTCTTGGAAGACAGAACAAGAGGCGATCTGTTAATGACAATCTCTGTTRATTAAAAGTCTTATGAGAGAAATAAACTTGAGAACTTAACTCTCTGTAAAGAGATCATTATAAATTGGCATTTGTGTTTTCCTGGTTCAAATATCTCTTGGTAATTTACAGAAATCTGAGTACTCAATCTTTGAAGTACTTCAAAGCTCAAACTCCGTAGTAGCAAAATGCCATAGCCTTGTTAGAAATAAATAACTTTAGTAGCCAGTAAGATAAAAGGAGCCATGTAACATAATAAGATTTGTCTGCTTTACTTACCTGACTTATCTAAAAGCCTTGACTTTTTGCAGTAGTAAGCAAGCTCCTGCTCGCAGTGATCTGCAAGGTTTATTGTAGCCTGAAGCTGGTCTAGGCTGGCAGAATACTTGAAAAACACAGTGTGTGGGTTMTCCCGATTAGCACTTTTTACTCTGGTTAGGTTGGTGCTGTTATGCTGTATAATTGTCCACGTTGCATCTTTCAAAACACATGTGAAAAGTCATAAAGAATGAGAAAGAGTTGCATAAGTTAGCAATGGAAAGAGCAYGTATGATGAAATCAGCCAAACTTTAAGATAATGTCTTTGATCACAGAAAGTCCTTTGGGTCCCATGAAACAGAGATATAAATGAAGCAAAAATGAAAACAATTAATCATTATTTCTAATCATGGGTATATTATTGTAGCATGACTTTAACAATTTAGCTTGTAATCATAAGTAAAGAGTATGTGATGACACCCTAATACTTGTTTTGGAAATAAAGTATTGTCTACTCGGTAAATTACAATGAAACACTAGGAAAAAAAAAACAAAAAAAACCAAAAAAAACCCCAAAACACTATTTTTACTCTCTCCAGGCTTAAATAATGCATAAAATAACAGTAAATATATCCTAGAATATATCTACATTACATACATCCTTATAGCTTGAATTAAATTATTCTGTATAAGAAAATGGTGCACAGGCCTTTTCCATTATACAAAGAAGCCAAGAATYTTGCATATACTGTATTCACCATAAAACTAAGATTACATGAAGTCGAATTATTCTAGCCACCTAAAATTAAATAGTGTTCATTGTGAAGGCTTGTATAGTTCTTCTGTTTTGTACTTTTGCCAAGCCCCTCCAACTGCGAATAGGAAAGAAATGAGTTTATKCTGTTTCAACTCCCACTTTCAAAAATGTCTCATTCTCCTGACCAAAATCCCTTTAAAGAAGGGGTGAGCAGGCTCATAGTTAAATCCAGTCTGGGACAGTCAAGTCAAGTTTAGATTCATCATCACAGTATTCTTGCATCTTAATGGACAATTTAGTTTGAAAAGACATGARAATTATTATTTTCTCTAAATTTTAGCATTGATAGAATATTTCTGATATTCTAATAGTAGTATTCTAGATTTTTAACAGACTTGTATTTTATTTCACTAGCTGCCTATAGGCCACAAGTGGCAGATATTATAACATTTTCATAGAGAGAAAAGAATACATGGTCACTTAGAGATAAGCATTTGGTAGAAAAACTAAATTAAATCTTTTTTATCTAATTATAAAGTTTTATTAACAATGTGATTAGAGTGTCAAAAAACAGATAGCTAGAAATATAAATTTAAATTTTGGTTGCTTTGTTTGTTTTGGGTGCTGTTTTCTATTAGGTTTTTTGGTAATGGACATACACACAGACATAAATATGTCTAAACATTACACTGAACATAAAAATTAGGACAAGCAGATTGGATATTCGGCTCATTGTCACACTCCCAAAATTACAAAGAAAAAAGAAAAACAGATCAATGCAAAGTTTGTAGCATTTTAATTGACAGTGTGGACTGCAGGCTTTTGATTTGCAAACTGACCTCCAAGAATAAAATCAGGTAATGGCACCTCCCTCCCAGCTGCCTGAAAATAAAAGCCCCATGAATGTCAAAAACAAGACAGTGCAGTAAGAAATGTGGGCATCTGCCTTCCCAGCCTCTGGTGGGAAAAGGGAATACTAGTCATGAGGAAACTGGGAACAAAACAAATATAGAAGATTCATCCTGTCAGAATGCATCTTGAGATGAAGAACTGATCAATGATGTTTGCTTAATGTGGTGAATAAGGAGTGACTGAGGAAAACAGTAACAGCTGTTCATGGACACACAAGGATAAATCAGACACTACACTGTACCTTGGAGAGTTATACCCACTTAGAAAAATTGTCATCTTTCTGCCATGATTCTTTGGTCTCTTTTAGTCTCACAGGACACTAGAATATTTCTTTTTAAGAGCCTGTGCCAATCTGCAGTGTGCTCATTGTGAGCTAGCACAGTTCACTGTAGAAGYCAAAGGCAGGAGCTGACATTGTTAGACTAGGTAAATTGCACAAATCAACATCAAAATCTCATTACAAAGTTTCTAAGTCAAGTTCTCAACACTTGGGGCATACCTAAATCAATTCAAATCTACCTTATTCATGTATTCTTTTAAAGAGTAACAACAGTGAAAAAAYAAATTTTTGTCAAATAAAACAATAAAGTGTTTCCATCATTTCGGCTGGAAAGCAATTCAAATAAAAAGGGGCTAAATGAAAAGAAAAGGAGACAGCCACAAATCCAGTAATAATAATTTTCAAAAAGCCATTTAAGCTTTTTTTAAAGGTTGTATCCCAATATGCCATATACCTTACAGATGTAYGTTTTTGTTAAAAGGCAGACTGAAAACAAACTCTGATAGCTAAAACCTCTATTTATATCCATGATCACATTCAAACAATGAGTTGAAGAAGTGAACAGGATGTCCCTGTGAGGCTGCAAGAGTCAGTCCCACTAGTTGTATTTGTGTTCTCCAAAAGATCACAGTGCAGTTTGAAAGGTGAAGTTTAATATATATATTCCCCCTAACAAAGGCATGATATAAATTACAATTTTTCAGGAGGCTATGATATAAATTACAATTTTTCAGGAGGCTATCAGGAAAAATCAGCAAATTTGTCATAAAACTTATCCTATTTCTCTTTTTTTTTTTCAAGTGGTATGAGGGGGATGCACCTTCATTAAAAACAAAGCTGCTGCCCGAAAATAAACCAGTATGACATTGTCTCCATATGGAACACATGCCCCACCCTTATGCAAAGAATTACAGGAATGCTGTGTTAGCTTTGCAGCCCAAATCTTGTTATTATTCTAATTTTTCTGCCTAATTCTTTGCCCAATATCCTGAGCTAAGGAGTCACCTTCATTTTGTTGTGCATGTTTACATTTAATTCACGAACTGCAGAGACTTCTCACTTGATAACTCATGTTTCAATATAATGAGCATGCACATAGTCCCAGCTGTAAGTTAAGGAAGTTTATCACCTCACCTGTCATATTGCAGTATACGAGAAATGGTCCCAAGGGGCCACTTCCATCTGAATCAATATTGTAAAAGCCAGAAGTGTTCCCTCTGTGCTTATAGGCTTCACATGATTGCTCATAGATGGCTGTAAAAGAATACATTCCATCACAAATGTAATGGCATGAGTTTACATTTTGTTCAGGGAATTAAAAAAAAAAGTGCACGAACCCTGACATTGGGAAAAGAAGTTGGATGTGTTCTATCTCTGTTACAGAATGAAGAAAAATTCATGCAATCAAAACTATGCCTTCATTAGAAATTATTAAGCATATTTGGTTTTATTTATCATGGAGATCACAAGGGGCATTTTAAGGCATTTTCTTCTGTATTTCCAGCTCAAAACCTCTGGGAGGTAAATATGAAATATGGGTGAGCAAAGGATTATATAAACTGMTGAAAAATGCTAGAATGCCAAGGTTGTTATTTAGATCCTGGTAATCATATTTTGAGRAAGCTCCCACTACCTCAACCAAGCCAGATTTTTGCTGCTGTTGTTGCTGTAAAATAAAGMAGTAGGTAAGCATTTTTTGGCTTTCACACTTCTTCCCATTTTAAATGGAAAAGCAAGTAACTTGTCAGAGATTTCAGTAAAAGAACTAAATAAGCAAAGACAAAATGACAGCTCCTTGGTTCCTTGTCATGTACACTTTGTACCAGTCAAGGTTTAAAAAGAAATCTGTGATACCTTCTCTGTGATCAAATATCTGAGGAAAAAGAAAGTTGTAAGAGTCCACCTCTGTAACTGTATCTCAGGAAACGATGATAATGCCAGAGCTGGACATGCTAGCCTAACTTCTTTCACCATTGTATTCCTTCAGAGTAATCGTAATGTTTTGACCTTTCATTTCAAAATTAAACTGTGTGCTCTATCAGTTATTAAAGCTTAAAACAGTTTTGCCAAAAATAATTAGCAATTAGATTAATAATAAAAAGTAGTTATGAGTGCCATAAAAATGTTTTTTGGTGTTTTTTTTTGTTTGTTTTTTTAAATAAGCTATTTTTTAGAATAATGTGACCTCTCTCTTTTTTTTATCTGATGATTACTGACATTATATGTCAACAACTATAAGGAAGAAAAATCATTCATATTTCTTACTTTATGAAATAGTCATAATAAACAATTTATGCAATTTTCAAATGGAATTTTATGGTTCTTTACAGTAAATAGTCTTAGATCAAATTAGAAATGGCAAAAGAAACTAGATTATTCATTATTATTTTTGACAATGGAAAAAMATTCGTAAGCCATTATATCATTACATTTCTCACTGAGTCCTAATCATTAGGAAACCACAGCCTCCATCTGTCTTCATAGACATCACCAAATGATTCAATTTATGACTTTTCAAATTGTAATGAATCAAATCACCCTCATCTTCACTCTGAGCTCATAATAGTTTAACAGGATACACTGTGGTATTCAAAAACATCTAGTCTATTGGCATATTTTCTATGTTATACCATTTTTCTTAATACTGTTATTTATGACTGTTGTTGACTCTACACAAACAAGATTTAAATAGACAATCTTCTAAAATCAGTGATTTCTCAAAAAATCGCCTTTGTGTAGACATACACACTTTTTGTAAAAGCTGCCAAAAAGGATTGCATAGATATTAGAGAGACAGTTTAGAAGGATAGAATTATTTATCTGATAATTAAGGCAAGCTCTGATATTTTTTAAAAAATATAAGCAAACTTCCATGTGGATTTTTAGTAATTAGATGCATATAATGAATGCCAGAGGTCTTATTTTATTTTCTTCCCAGAACACGTTGAAATCAGTACCAAAGTAAAGCATCTCCTGTGAAATTACCTAAGTTACTTTTAATTAGGTTTTATGTATTTATTTATTTTATTTTCTTCTAATCTACTTCCTGATCCAGAAAAATTCACAAACCTGTGTCTGAGGTTTAGCATAGAATTACCTTTGGACATGCTTATAGTCTCACTGTCTCAGAAATAATGAGTATTAGTTGTTATGATGAATAAAGATGAATTTTACATATTTCTAAATGATTCGTTGATTCTGAAAGGGGAATTATATGGATGTGAGAGGATATAACTAATCAGCTCACGTAAAATGTAGAAAACATGAAAGAAAAACACTTAAACTTCCAATCTCTTTTTAATGTTACAAATTTTGATTCCCAGGGCCTTTCCTCAAATCAAATTACTAGTATTTTGACAACTGAAAAAACTTTATAAATGATAAATGGCATTTTTTTTCTTTTGTTTGATTTGGTTTTGTGGTTTTTGTGGTTTTTTTTTGGTTTTTTGGTCAGGTTTTTCTTTTTTTGTGGTGAAGAAATTCAATCGGAAGTAAAAGCACAGTCAGAAATCAGAAAACATCTCAAACTTACGGTAGTGGCAAGTCGCTCCCTTGTAACCAGTATTGGCACAGTTACAGTGGAAGTTGTTCCAGGACTGTGAGCACTCACCACCGTGTTCACAGTAATTAGGCAAACACCTAAAATGAAAAACAACAGCACATTTTCACTCTTCTTTCTTTTCATTTACACGCCCCTTGTATTTATCCATTAAATCAAAATTGTGGAAAAGAAGTATAAAATGAAGAAAGACTTCAGTGTCATTGGCGATGTCAATGTAAGCACAAGAAAATGAAGAAAATTTATTCCTTGGTACTCCTTTTGCTTATAAAAATATCTTAATTATTTAATAACCTTCTGAGAACAGAAATACAGTGTAACATGCAGCAATGTTAGTTATTACTGTTCAAYTGGTCACAATTCAATACAGACAGAMAAATGCAAGGTTTCTGTGTGGATAATTCAATGGCAAGTTTTGCAACGATTGGGATTTCTTTGACAAGATGCATCACAACAAAGCAACAGTAAAAGAGATTTCTTCCTCTTCTTGTAAAAATAGCCAAAAATGATTTTTTTAAAAAAAATCACCTAACAAAAAAAACCTGACCACAGAACCTGAGTTCTGCTTCTTATTCCAGAATCATGTTTACCTCCTGTCCTAGAAAGAGTTCAGTATGTCAATTCCAACACAACTAACTATCAGTAAGCCAGTTTCCATTCTGGTAGAATGACCAGGATCCTGAAGAAGTTTGACTATACAAATGGTGGTGTGAAAAAATAAATTACCTCTAACTGTTTAGTGTTCAAAACTGTGTCACTGTGCCAAAGTATAAAATAGTTGTGAGAGGAAAAAAAAAATACTCTTTTTTTTAATAAATACAGCTGAAATTAAACTGGCTCACTTCAACCAGTAATTAACTAGCTTTTAACTAACTGGCTCACTTCAACCATTAATYAACTAGCTTTTCCCCCTAGGAATTAGTTAACATTCTAACTGCACTGAGTGCAGGTGTTTATGTGATACAGTTCAAAAGCGTAAAATGGCTTTACCGTGGACGTTAGCCAAATAGAAAAAAAAAACCACAAAAACAACAGGCCCACTAATATTCACAGGATCTTAAAACACATTTTAATTCATTCAAGAAATGTTAGGAGGATTTTAAACTAGGATRGCAGAAAGTCCAACATTTTACACATTTGCCTTATGAATAATTYGGGTCTTTGTACATTCATTCCTCAYGACACTCATAGAATTTTATCTTCCTTTCATGTTTATAAACAAGGATAAGGGATTTTCACTGAAGGGAATTAGAAAAATAAGTAGGAGGTGAAATGCAGGTAAAGTAAGTAAAATGATAGATGTCACCTGTTTTCAAGGAAATCTGTGACATTTTTTGGCAGTGAAAGAGCTCATCTTTTATCTATTCTTTCACTCACAGAATGTATTCCTAGACTAGCCAATAGATTATATATGAGCTCAGTGAGCTCTRTTTTGGAACCTAAAGATAAAATTTAGACACTGGGCTTAAAATTATTTTGTTTTAAAATACTTTGATGGAATTACATAAAGTTGCATACTAACATTTTTAACGTAAATGCTTGTTTAATTTTCCATGGGTATAACTAACCATTGATTATTACAAATTCACATCTCTAGCAAAACTACCATTCAAGACTTTCAGTGCATCCACTGACAGCTGCTCTGCTTGTATTTCAGTCACAGTATTTTGTGTATTATGCTTTTTTTAAATAAAGACATCATTCTCCAAAAATTGTGCTTTACATGGTCTTTACTTGTATTGACTCCCTGTCCCTACTAATTAATCTTCTTGATGGTGTTCACAAAATGAAAAGCTTTGATTAAATTGATGGTTCTTGAACCAACCTTGATGGAAGTGAAAATAAGTTAAGAGTAATTTAAATCTTTTAACATAAAATTTTGTATCTTACCTCTGCCCCAGAATGCATGCAGAAAGTAGCCACTAAGTACATCAAAGTAAATGTATAACTACATTACACACTGTGACCYTATCCCTAAAGCAAGATGTAGAACAGAGCTTTCTGTAAATAAACAAACCTTAAAAAAAATTCTAATATTTGAAAGAATATTTCTAGYACTTCATTGTAAAAATTAATTTTTGGATCATCATCATGTCTGCTGAAACCAGACAAGCAGCAGTTGATAAAACATTTACCACATATTTCTTGATAACATGCTTTTTTAAAAGGGTATGGCATCTGAAAATGATATAGYATCTTAAACCAAGGCAGAAGGCTATTAATAATTATAAACTAATATTCAGAGAATAGTCATCAAGAATATGATTTTAATAAAGAAGGGGGAAAATAAGAACATTCTATGTCAATTTTCAGCTAGGCATGGTTTTTTTGTACAAAATTTCTTTCACATGATTCTAAATTATGGCTATAGGATACTTTAAAAATAGCAAATAACTGCTGCATTTTTTCTATCTTTTCTTCATTCTTCAATTTGTTGGAAAAAAAAACACTAAGAGAGGAAAAAATTATTTTAGAACTGTACATTGACAATTTTTTTTTTTTTTTTTTTTTTTTTTTTTTTTTTTTTTTTTTTTTTTTTTTTTTTTTTTTTTTTTAAGATATAAACTCATTCATTCTTTTTTTAGTATAAAACACTGCTTCCAGGACAAAAAGGCAATAGCTTCTGGTAGGAAATTGTATTTTTCTGTGCATGGCTAAATGTAATTATGATAGGCTCATTTGGATTTCTCTCCTCAGAGACCAAATATGCTAACTTTGTCAGGTATTTAAATGACACTGTGTCCTTTAAAGTGRTTTTGTGAATGGTTTATGTATAATTAGCTGTTATTAAACCAATATATATTGATAAAGGAGCTGAGAGAAAAGATATTAAAGAGAAATGTATGATGAGAATTGCTTGCATGCCTAAGAGACATATGAGCAATAGAATAATATAAAGATATCATGTAATGAGATGGCTAAATCAAGGATCATGGGAAGAGTGATGACTGGAAACAGTCATAAAAATTTAAGACTAGGATAAGGAATTAGAAAGTTTATGGAACTGAAAAACTGAAAACAGGAAAAAGATATTGCATTTATTTGTATATATTTGTATATTTATTTGTRTAAAAATAATAAAAGGTTAATAATCTATATTAAAAATATAGAATGATGAACTAACCATTTCTCCATGAAAACTGTAAATCTCATAAAAAATACTCTCATATGCTAAATGTGTATGTATGAGATAAAGAATGGATATGTATGAGATAAAGAATGGATTAAATAGAAATATTTTCAGTTTATTCAAAACTGCATATAAATCCAGGTTGCTATGCAAAGAGTAAATTTTATTTGCCTACATGCACTTTAAATGTGTAAAACCACTACAGTTAGGTGTCTATCACTTCCATTACAAAAGCCACCAATGGCTCCAGAATTTGGGTCGTGCTTCACTACTTGGAATTGGAGATGTAAAGACTCACACAAAGACTCCATGACAAAAAAGGGATTTGTTTGTGCTCATCTGTAGAGGAGGTATTTGCCATCAGGAACACAGCAACAAAAATGTTGATTAGCTTAGGGTATCTGAAGACATTTTWAAATCATTTATTTAATTATATAGATAGAAGAAAATTCCTTAAACAATAYGGTGCACAAGATGATACAAGCTACCTATTAAAAATGGTTTAAAACATTAAAGCAATTTTTATATTGMCAAAAAAGAATGTGCTTTGTCACATGGGATTTATGGTGAGATGTAGAATTAGTTTGATAAGGAGAGACATGAAATGTGTTCCAGACAAATGAGTCTTTGTGAGGAAACAGGAAAGAAACGGTCCCAGAAGCAAGATAGCACAAGACCAGAAATTATTTTCAACAACAAGTCTATTTTGAACCAAAATATAATTAGTGCGATTAAATTTACGAAAAGGTAATTAAATTTATGAAAATGGGTGGATTAAACTTCTGTTTTGGTAAATTCGGAGAACAAATACTAAGCATGCTGGGAGATGAAAACTAAATCTGGCACAGCCAATGCAGGAAAGGTACAATAGTTGAGATAGAAGACACAAATAAGCACTAGAAAATTTAACAGAAAACAAAACCAACCAACCAAAAATCTCCCATAAAGGTGTTCTTTTCCTTTTGTATCACTGATCTTGAGAAAAAACACAATTTTGGGAAAGTATGAAAGTAACATAATCTCAAAAAAAAGGCCAATGCAGTGTCAGAAAATAATAAAAAAAACTTTGAAAACACTGTAGCATGGAAGTTTAAGTATCTTAAGCAACTCCTTATTG